>NW_028270191.1:9951429-10271429 GCF_037043375.1 Chiloscyllium plagiosum
CCCCCCTCCCCCCCCCCCTCCCCCTCCTCCCACCCTCCTCCCACCCTCCTCCCACCCTCCTCCCACCCTCCTCCCACCCTCCTCCCCCCTCCTCCCCCCCTCCCCCCCCTCCCCCCCCTCCCCCCCCTCCCCCCCTCCCCCCCCCCTCCCCCTCCCCTCCCCCCCTCCCCTCTCCCCCCCCCTCCCCTCTCCCCCCCCCCTCCCCTCTCCCCCCCCCCTCTCCCCTCTCCCCCCCCCTCTCCCTTCTCTCCCCCCCCCCTCTCCCCCCCCTCTCCCCCCCCTCTCCCCCCCCCTCTCCCCCCCCTCTCCCCCCCTCTCCCCCCCTCTCCCCCCCCTCTCCCCTCTCCCCCCCCTCTCCCCTCTCCCCCCCCCCCCTCTCCCCTCTCCCCCCTCCCCCCCCTCCCCTCCCCTCCCCCCCCTCCCCTCCCCCCCCTCCCCTCCCCCCCTCCCCTCCCCCCCTCCCCTCCCCCCCTCCCCTCCCCCCCTCCCCCCTCCCCTCCCCCTCCCCCCCCTCCCCCCTCCCCCCACTCCCCCCCATCCCCCCCTCCCCTCCTCCCCCCCTCCCCTCCCCCTCTCCCCCCTCCCCCTCCCCTCTCCCCCCCTCCCCCCCCCTCCCCTCTCCCCCCCTCCCCTCTCCCCCCCCTCCCCTCTCCCCCCCTCCCCTCTCCCCCACCTCCCCCCAACCCCCATCCCCTCTCCCCCCATTCCCCATCCCCCCCCCTCCCCCCCCTCCCCCCCCTCCCCCCCCTCCCCCCCCTCCCCCCTCCCCCCCTCCCACCCCCCTCCCACCCTCCTCCCACCCTCCTCCCACCCTCCTCCCACCCTCCTCCCACCCTCCCCCTACCCTCTCCCCCCACCTCCCCCCTCCCCCCCCCATCCCCCCCCTCCCCCCTCCCCCCCCCCCCGTCCCCCCTCCCCCCCCCTCCCCCTCCCCCCCTCCCCTCTCCTCCCCCTACCCTCTCCCCCCACCTCCCCCCTCCCCCCCCTCCCCCCCTCCCCCCCTCCCCCCTCCCCCCCCTCCCCCCCTCCCCCCTCCCCCCCCTCCCCCCCCTCCCCCCTCCCCCCTCCCCCCCTCCCCCCCCTCCTCCCCCCCCCTCCCCCCTCCCCCCCTCCCCCCCTCCCCCCCTCCTCCCCCCCTCCTCCCCCCCTCCTCCCCCCCTCCCCCCTCCCCCCTCCCCCCTCCCCCCTCCCCCCTCCCCCTCCTCCCCCTCCTCCCCCCCTCCCCCCCTCCCCTCCCCCCTCCCCCCCTCCCCCCTCCCCCCTCTACCCCCTCTCCCCCCCTCCCCCCCCTCCTCCCCCCTCCCCCCACCTCTCTTCCCCCCCCTCCCCCCCCCCCTCCCCCCCCCTCCTCCCCCCCTCCTCCCCTCCTCCCCCCTCCCCCCTCCCCCCCTCCCCCCCCCTCCCCCCTCCCCCCCTCCCCCCCCTCCTCCCCCCTCCCCCCACCTCTCTTCCCCCCCCCCCTCCCCCCCTCCCCCCACCTCTCTTCCCCCCCCCCCCCCCCCCCCCCCCCCCCCCCCCCCCCATACAGCATATGAGATACCCAAGAGTAAGGGACAGACTGGAATCTAATCGAGGGGTTCAGGGTGGTAACTACCCCCGCCCCTACCCCTACCCCCTACCCCTCCCCCCACCCCCACCCCCCACCCCCACCCCCACCCCCACCCCTGACTGAGTGCGTGTACAGAGTGCTCGCCAGGCTGCATGTGGCCTGACAGTTCCTTTGCCTGGTTCCTACCCCCAGTAATTGTGCTGTCTCACCTTCAGAATGAGTTGCATTGATCCTGATGACCTCCTGCAGTGTCCTATGACAAGAGCCACCGCATCCGAGCTTGCAGATTTCCCTACCACCTGGTGAAATGCAGGAAGGTAAGCCTCTGAGTTTCTGACTGTATCCTGCGATGGCCTGGCGCCTGCAGCCACTTGCGTTTAATTTGCTGCCTTCTGGATAATTTGCTGTCCCAATGTACTGCAGATGTGCCCTCGGGCAGCGTTCATTCAGGCAGACGACTGGAGCTTGGAGGCTTTAAGCAAGGAAGAGAGATGTGGAGGGGATTCCAGAGCTCAGGATGTCACCTGCCCAAATGACTGCCTGTGCTGGGGCAATAAAAACTGGGGGAAAAGGATGGAATGCAAGAGTTGGAACTACCTCCTGAGGGTTGTGGGGCTGGCGGGGAGAGAGAGAGACAGATGTTAACTATAAGGGAGCTTGTTCCAGCACTGCTAATTCTCAGGGTAAGAGGCATGGTTGCGGAGGCTAATATGGGATCAGAATCCGTCTTTTGTACTGCTAGCCCTTTTTGAAGGACCACGGATTGGAGAAAAGGGCTGGGAATCCTCCGAAACTTCTTGGACTAACCCCCCCCCCCCCCCCCCCCCCCCCCCCCGCTTTTGTAGTTGGTGCGTGTAGTTCGGAGGCTCAAGGTTGCATGAGCCTTACGAACCAGCCTCTCGATATGTCCTGCTGCTTTTGAACATCCACACACAAACCTAGGTCTTTCGGCCTCTGTGCACTCCTCTGCCCTGAAGTCTCGCTTGCCTCTCCACATCCCTATAGCCAAGATCTTCCACCCCTCACTTCTCAGTGTCAAACAGCTTCTGCCCCACGTGGGCCCATTCTGCTAACCTGCCAGTGCCCTGTCCCAGAGGGCTGGTATCGCTTTCCTTGTCTGTTAAGCCTCTAAGTTCGGTACCGTTTGCAAATGTTGAATTTGCATTTCCTGTTTTTGGAAAGCGTCGTCAGCCCTCGTGGAACGCTGCCGTTTTCCGGTTTGGAAAACAGCCATTTACCATTATTCAGTGTTTCCTGTCCTTCAGCTCAATGGCCCTCCAAAGCCAATACTGACTCTTCTGTTACACGAGTCTCCCATTTTATTAACCCTCGCCTTTTTGTGTGGGGTTTTGGCAAACGTTTTCTTAAAGTCCGGAGCGACAGCATCCACGTAATTCCTGCGGCGCCGTTCCCTGTGAGGTAAAGAATATATGGATGATGCATGTCAGGCGAATTCTTCAAGCAAGAACCAGCTGTATAAATTTGAGAGCCATCATCTGACTGTACTGAGTGGATACTCACCTGGTCTGGACAGCTTGTGCCTTTGCAGGAAGTAATGGGAGGGACGATCGCAGGCAGGCTTGTCATAGAGTCACCAGAGATGTACCGCACAGAAACAGACCCTTCGGCCCAACCCGTCCATGCCGACCAGATATCCCAACCCAATCCAGTCCCACCTGCCAGCACCCGGCCCATATCCCTCCAAACCCTTCCTATTCATATACCCATCCAGATGCCTCTTAAATGTTGCAATTGTACCAGCCTCCATCACTTCCTCTGGCAGCTCATTCCATACACGTACCACCCTCTGAGTGAAAAAGTTGCCCCTTAGGTCTCTTTTATATCTTTCCCCTCTTATCCTAAACCTCCTACCCTCTAGTTCTGGACTCCCCCAACCCAGGAACAGGCCCTTCGACCCTCCAAGCCTGAGCCGATCCAAATCTACTGTCTAAACCTGTCGCCTGATTCCTAAGCATCTATATCCCTCTGCTCCCCACCTACTCATGCATCTGCTCAGACACATCTTAAATTAATCTACCGTGCCTGCCTCTACCACCTCTGCTGGCAACGCGTTCCAGACGCCCACCACCCTCTGTAAAGTACTTGCTGCTTGTATCCCCCTTAAACTTTCCACCTCTCACCTTGAAAGCGTGACCTCTCGTTATTGAAACCCTCACCCTGGGAAAAAGCTTATCTCTATACCCGTCATGATTTTGTAAACCTCAATCAGGTCCCCCCTCAATCTCCTTTTTTCTAATGAAACAATCCTAACCGACTCAACCTCTCTTCATAGCTCGCACTGTCCATACCAGGCAACATCCTCGTAAACCTTCTCTCCAAAGCGTCCACATCCTTTTGGTATTGTGGCGACCAGAACTGTACACAGCATTTTAAATGCGGTGGAACCAATGTCTTGTACAATTTTAACATGACTTGCCAGCTCTTATACCCAATACCTTGTCCAATGAAGACTAGCATACTATATGCCTTCTTGACCACTCTATCCACCTGTACAGCAACCTTCAGGGTACAATGAACCTGCACTCCCAGATCTCTCTGCTCATCAACTTTTCCCAAGGCTCTTCCGTTTACTGTATAATTCGCTCTAGAATTAGTCTTGCCTACATGCATTACCTCACATTTGCCTGGATTGAAAGCCATCTGCCACTTTTCCGCTCAAATCTCCAGTTCCTCTATATCCTCCTGTACTCTCTGACAGTTCCCTATACTTTCTGTTTCTCCACCAATCTTCATGTCATCTGCAAACTTGCTGATCATACCAACAGTGCCCTCTTCCAGATCATTTATGTATATTACAAACAACAGTGGCCCCAACACTGACCCCTGTGGAATACCACTGGTCACCTTTCTCCATTTCGAGAAACTCCCTTCAACTACTACTCTCTGTCTCCTGTTGCTCAACCAGTTCTTTATCCACCTAGCTAGAACACCCTGCACACCACGTGACTTCACTTTCTCCATTAGTCTACCATGGGGAACCTTATCAAACACCTTACTGAAGTCCATGTATATGACATCAACAGCCTTTCCTTCATCTAACAACTTGGTCACTTCCTCAAAGAACTCTATTAAGTTGGTAAGGCACGATCTACCCCATGTTGCCTATCACTGATAAGCCCATTCTTTTCCAAATATAAATGGATTTTATCCCTCAGTACCCTCTCCAGCAACTTTCCCACCACTGACGTCAGGCTCACTGGTCTGTAGTTACCCAGAATATCCCTACTACCCTTCTTGTACAGGGGGACAACATGAGCAACCTTCCAGTCCTCCGGCACCTCACTGTATTTAAGGATGCCACAAAGATATCTGTCAGGGCCCCAGCTATTTCCTCTCTCACCTCTCTCAGCAACCTGGGATAGATCCCACCCGGTCCTGGGGATTTGTCCACCTTAATAACCTCTAGCATACCCGACACATCTTCCCTACTTATGTCATCGTGATCCAGTCTAATCAAACTTCTATCTCTAATCTCAACATTCATCGTGTTCCTCTCCTCAGTGAACACTGATGCAAAGTAATCATTCAGAATCTCACCCATTCTCTCAGGTTCGGCACACAGCCTGCTTTCGTTATCTTTTAATGGACCAATCATTTCTCTAGTTACCCGCTTTCTTCTTTATATAACAATAAAATGCTTTGGTTATTCCTCAACGGCTTCCTTTTACACTGTAATGAATCAGTGATGTCATCTCAACCGAGAGGCAATGCCTTTGACAGTGCAGCACTCCCTGGTACTGCACTGAAGCATGGGGGTAGATTTGTTTTTGTTCACCTGAGACCCCAATCCCTGATTGAGGTGAGAGTGCTCCTCATTCCACTGATGGAATGAATCCCAACGAAACACTCTGGGCCATTTCTGTTCAGATCTCTTTGGCGTTATGACTTGCTGAGTTTTGGACCTAATGGGGTTCGCCTCGAAACTTCGACTTCCCATCTCCTCAGATGCTGTCTGACCTGCTATTCTCTTCCAGCTCCACGTCTATCGACTCTGGAAGAGGGCTGTTTCTGTCGTATCCGCCTGTATCATGGATTTCTGGAACGGGGGAATGTTCACATGTTTAACAATCGGGCATTCCATTCATTCTCACAAACCAATTTCTTTTATACAAAAACGACATGCAGTTGGAATCAAAAATGTCCCACTCTCTCTTGCTGACTCCCTCTGAATGTTATTGAGCTGGAATAATGCCCAACCAAACCAAGCATGCCAACTGCTGATAACATGCCACCAGTCAGAAGAACCCTTGAATTGTCGTCCTAAGTGGCACCGTTAGTCTCTGGGCAGGGAGACCTAGCCTTCACCTTACCTCTGGCAAAATACCACGGAGAGTTATTGCGGTTGGAAGTCCTATTAAGTCGCAGCCCAACCTCTTGAGAGAGCTGGAACCTTGAAGTAAAAGCCTGAGGCCTTTGAGAAATAGTGCAGTTAAACATAATTATGTTACTGTAAAATTAGTGGGTTTTTTCCTTCAGTTTTCAAAGTGGAGGCTGGAATTCCTGAGAGAAAGTTCCTAGTACTGAAAATGTGTTGCTGGAAAAGCGCAGCAGGTCAGGCAGCATCCAAGGAGCAGGAGAATCGACGTTTCGGGCATGAGCCCTTCTTCAGGATTCCTGCTCCTTGGATGCTGCCTGACCTGCTGCGCTTTTCCAGCAACACATTTTTCAGCTCTGATCTCCAGCATCTGCAGTCCTCACTTTTTCCAGAAAGTGCCAAGTAATTTGGTCACATCAAATGAAAAGCACAAGCAAGATTTGACATTGAGGTTTTTATTCGAAATATTTTTACTGTTTCGTTCCGAGGTTTGTGGGCAGGAACTGTTTTGAATGCCGGTTTTTCACCGAGGAACTGGTCCTGAATTAAATGTTTTGTTTCTGCGATGGCTTCACCGCCAGAATTTTCCAGATAAGGCTCGGAATTTGGAGTCCTGTCCTTTCAATGCAAGACACCGGATCCCAAAAGCAGAGATGAAGCACCATATCACTATTTGTGTAGACAAGAAGGTGATTGAGGAAGATTTTGGTAAGAACTCATATTAGATTTGAGGGTGGTTTAACTTTTCTTAATCCTTCTGTGAAACTGTTGCATGTTTTGGTTCTGGCTAGACCACGTACTTAATTTGTTTGTGGGACGTGGGTGTCGCTGGCTGGGCCCAGCGTTTATTACCCGTCCCTAGTTGCCCCTTAAGAAGGTGGGAGTGGTCAGCTGCCTTCTTGAACCGCTAGATAGACCCACAATGCCTTTAGGGAGGGAATTCCAGGATTGTGACCCAGCGGCAGTGAAGGAACGCCGCTATGTTTCCAAGTCAGGATGAGGGGTGGAAGGAAACTTGCAGGAGGAGGTGTTCCCATGTATCTCCCGCCCATGTCCTTCTAGATGGAAGTGGTGGTGGGTCTAGCAGGTGCTGTCTGAGGGTCTTTGATGCATTTCTGCCGTGGGCTGTGTTCTTGCAGAGATGTGCCTGTCTGCCCGAGGTCGCCAGCAGTTTGGCGGGAACATCTGTGTTTACCAGGATTCCCCCTCCAACCTTGAGTCAGTTCCTGCCTCAGCTTTTAGCTGCTCACCCAGCATTGACTTGCTCCCCCAGCATTGACTTGCTCCAGCGGTCTGAATGAAACAGCCCCTTCCATTTGCAGGATGCAGGAGCACTCCAGATTGGCCAGCATTTATTGTACATCCCACAATCACATGTCGGCCAGACCAGGTAAGGACAGCAGGTTTCCCTCCCTAAAGGGCATTAATGCACCAGGTGGGCTTGTACAACCATCGACAATGAGACTAGCTTTTTGCAGTGAGTTTGAATTTCGCCAGCGGCCAGGGTAGGATTTGATCCCTTGTCCCCAGGGCATTAGCCTGGGGTCTCTGGATTACTAGTCCTGTGTGCTTACCACCACACCATTAGCTCCCCTCATCATTTCGCTGCGCCTGTCGGCACGATGATCATGGAAAGTTCACGGCACAGATAAAGAGGCCAGTTCGGTGGGCGCCGGCTGAATCCCACTTTGCAGCCTTTAGCGCCCTGCAGTTTCTGAGGCAGCTCCCTGAAATGCGTTGGGCGTTTCTGCCTCGACTAACTCTTCAAGCAGTGAGCTCTGGGTCCTGACCTTGCTCCTTTATCTCCCTCTGATTGTTCTGCTGATCAGTTTAAACCTATCTGTGCCCTTTGGTCCCTGACCTCCCTGCTAAGGGAAATGGACCCTTCCTGTGCGCGCTCTCCTTTCTGCCTCACAACCTTGTACATCACCATCAAATCTTCCCTTAGCCTGCTCTGTTCTCTGAAGAATGTTGCTGGCCAATCTTATCTTCCCTGTCTTTTTCCAGTCCTGCTAACTTCCAAATAAATCTCCTTGATACCCGCTCTGGTGCAACTTGTCATTTTTGTGAGCAGAACTGCATCCAGCAGTTGTAGCCTAACTAACGATTGATTCAGTGCTAGAGTAAGCTCCCTGCTCGCATATTCTGCACATCAGGATTCCAAGTGCTGACTGAACTTCCCCATCCCTCTGTCTGCTCATGACAGGGATCTGGGGGGCATTCCCTTTGTGGTCCCCCACTTTCTCGACATCTCTGTGTTCGCCCATTAATTGAGTAATCCCTTGCCATGTCTGACCTCCAGAAATGTGTCACCTTGCGTTTTCCCAGATCAAATTCTGCAGTCTGCAGCTCTCCTTCTCACACTCAACTGCACGGTCAATTCTTGCGTCATCTGAAAATGTCCTCTTCAGGCCCCCCATGTTTCCGCCCAAATTGTTAATCTAAACCATAAAACAGCAGTTTGCCTCATCTTGACCCTGAGCAACTGCCTTTCACTCGCAGAAACACCCGTTCCTGCATTATCCTTTGTTTTCTGTCACTTGTGCAAATTTTGTCTCCCATCTTGCTGCACTCCCCAGGATCCCAAAGTGTTTTTTTAAAAAATTAAATCCTTTGAGGAGTCTGTCATATGGGACCTTGTTAAAAACTCTGCTTTTTCAAAAAAAAAAATTCCACGTTAACCACATTAACTGCAGTACCCTCATCGATCCTCCTCGTTACCTGCTCAAAACGTTCAATCAAGAGGGGAGGCTACTCTGGATCTGGTGTTTGATTTAGTTGTAGGTGAGCACTTTGGAGAGAGTGACCATAATTCAGCTACGTTTAGTTTAGCGATGGAAAGGGATAGGTACATGCCACAGGGCAAGAGTTAACGATGGGGCAAGGGCAATTATAATGCGATTAGGCAAGAATGAGGGTGCCTAGAATGGGATAGCAAAATGCAGGGGATGCAGACAATGGAAATGTGGAGCTGGTTTAAGGAACAGATATTGTGTGTCCCTGTCGGGCAGGGAGGGAGTGATAAGGTAAGGGAACCGTGGTTTACTACAGAAATTGCATCTCTTGTTAAGCGGAAGAAGGAGACTTATGTGACGATGAGATGAGATGTTTCAGATGAGGTGATGGAGAGTTACAGATCAGCTAGGAAGGATTTAAAGAGACAGTTAAGAAGAGCAAAGAGAGGACACGAGCTGTTTTTAGCAAATAGAATAAAGGAGAACCCTAAAGCTTTCTATAGGAATGTGAGGAATAAAAGGGTGACGAGGGTAGGAATAGGGTCAGTCAAAGACAGAAGTGGGAAGTTGAGTGTGGACCCTGTGGAGATCGGAGAGGTGCTAAACGAACATTTCTCATCGGTTTTCACTCGGGAAAAGGAGAATATTGTAGAGGAGAAGAATGAGGTATAAGATATTAGACTAGAAAGGATCGAGGTTAGTTACGAAGAGGTGCTATCAATTCTAGAAGGAGTGAAAATAGACAAGTCCCCTGGGCCGGATGGGATTTATCCGAGGATTCTCTGGGAAGCTAGGGAGGAGATAGCAGAGCCTTTGGCTTTGATCTTTGAGTCGTCATTGTCTCCAGGTTTAGTACCAGAGGACTGGAGGATTGCAAATGTTATGCCCTTGTTCAACAAGGGCAGTAGAGATGACCCAGGTAATTGTGGACCAGTGAGCCTTACGTCTGTTGTAGGAAAACGTTTGGAAAGGATTATAAGAGATAAGATTTATAATCATCTAGCAAGCAACAATTTGATTGCAGATAGTCAACATGGTTTCGTCAAGGGCAGGTCGTGTCTCACAAACCTCACTGAGGTTTTTGAGAAGGTGACCAAGAGGGTAGGGCAGTTGATGTGGTATACATTGACTTCAGTAAAGCCTTTGATAAGGTTCCACATGGTAGGCTGTTGGAGAAAGTGCAGAGACATGGGATTGAGGGTGATTTAGCAGTTTGGATTAGAAACTGGCTTTCTGTAAGAAGGCAGCAAGTGGTAGTTGATGGAAAATATTCAGCCTGGAGTCCGGTTACTAGTGGTGTGCCACAAGGATCTGTTTTGGGACCACTGCTGTTTGTCATTTATAAAATGACTTAGATACAGGCATAGGTGGATGGGTTAGTAAGTTTACAGATGACACTAAAGTCAGTGGAGTAGTGGACAGTGTGGACGAATATTGCAGGTTGCAGGGGGACTTGGATAACTGCTGAATTGGGCTGAGAGGTGGCAAATGGAGTTCAATGCAGCTAAATGTGAGGTGATGCACTTTGGGAAGAATAACAGGAAGGCAGAGTACTGGGTTGATGGAAAGATTCTTGGTAGTGTAGATGTGCAGAGGGATCTTGGTGTCCATGTACATAGATCCCTGAAAGTTGCCACCCAGGTGGATAGTGCTGTTAAGAAGGCAAACGGTGTGTTAGGTTTCATTGGTAGAGGGATTGAGTTCCGGAGCCACAATATTATGCTGCAACTAGATAAAACGCTGGTGCGGCCACACTTGAAATATTGTGTACAGTTCTGGTTGCCCCATTACAGGAAGGATGGGGAAGCATTGGAAAAGGTGCAGAGGAGATTTACCAGGATGTTGCCTGGTCTGGAGGGAAGGTCTTATGGGGAAAGGCTGAGAGACTTGGGTCTGTTCTCATTGGCAAGAAGAAGGCTTAGAGGGGATTTGATAGACATACACAATGATCAGAGGATTAGATAGGGTAGACCATGAAAGTCTTTTTCCTAGGATGATGATGTCAGCGTGTACGAGGGGGCACAACTACAAATTGAGAGGTGATAGATTTAAGACAGATGTCAGAGGCAGGTTCTTTACTCAGAGAGTGGTAAGGGTGTGGAATGTACTACCTGCCAATGTAGTTAATGCAACCACATTAGGGAGATTTAAACAATCCTTAGATAAGCACATGGATGATGATGGGATAGTGTAGGGGGACGAGCTGAGAATAGTTCACATGTCGGCGCAACATTGAGGGCCGAAGGGCCTGTTTTGTGCTGGATTGTTCCATGTTCTAACTTTGTCAGGCACGATCTTCCCTTAATAAATTCACATGGACTATCCTTGATTAATCTGTGCCTTTCCAAATGACTGTTTATCTTGTCTCTGACTTGGTTCCACTCATCTGCCCACGACTGCCGTGAGACTGATTTGGATCTATTTTGTCTGTCCCCGTGTCTGTTTTGAAACCAAGGTACGACGTTAGCAGTCCTCCAATTCACAGTCCCGTGCCAGTGGGAAATAATGGCCAGAGCAGCTGCTGTTACCTCCCTAGCTTCTTTAACAGCCAGGGGAAGGCAGCATTTCATCTGACCCTGGCAGTTTATCTGGGATGCTAATCCCGTTAATGCTGCTACCCTCCCTATGTTCATAATATCCACTGCCCTCTGCGCCTTGGCAAGGGAGATGGTACAACAGTGGTAATGTTACTGGCCTAGCCGGCCAGAGAGACCCAGGCTACGGGACACAGGTTCAAATCCCAAGTTTCCATTCAGTTCATAAATCTGGAATGGAAAGCTAGTTTTGGTACTGGTGACCATGCCAACCATCGATTGTAAAAGCCCATCTAGTTCCCTAATGTCTTTCAGAGTGTTAAATCCGCCATGTGTATCAGGTCTGGTCTGGCCTATGTGATCCCACACCCACACCCACTCTTAACCACCATCTGCAATGGCCGCTCAGTTCAAGGGCAGTTGGAGATGGGCAACAAAGACTGACCTGGCCAGCAATGGTCACATTCCCTGGGAGCAGAGCCCACAGCGACTCCAGAGGCGGGTAATAATATCTCTGAGCAGGTGGCTTAGTAAGTGGCCAGCTAGTTTCTCAAGCACTCCTTCAGTGTTAATGTTGCCAGCCATTATGGATATGCCAAAGTGACTTTCACCTTTAAGACAACGAGAGCGAGTCCACATTCAAGTTGGATTAATGTTCTGCGAGCTATCCAGGTTTCAAGTGCTCACAAAGAAGGTAAGGTTTGGGAAGGTGATCCATCAAACGATGCTGAATCAGTGGCTTCTAAACTGACCATTTTCGCCGAGTTCTGGCAGTCAGGGGAGCTGGGGGTTACATGTGCGTGACTCAGCAAGGTGTCATTTCTCCCGTTCAGAGCCTCCTGAAGCAACCAGCTTCTGCCTGAACTAATTACCGCCCCCCGCACCCCACCCCAACGACCCACAGGGGCACTCAGTGTAGAGTGCATTTGTTTTGCCCAGTCCCTATAATCATTGTTTCGTGCGTGCAGCTCTCATCCTCTGAATGCTTTTACAAAATCACAGCACGTCCAGTTAGTCTCACGAACCTGAGACAGTGCATCTCTCACGCTGTCTCGCTGTCGCTCTCTCGCTCTCGCACACTCTTGCTCTCTCGCTCACACTCTCGCTCGCACGCTCTCACTCGCGCGCTCTTTCACTCACGCTCTCTCACTCATGCTGATGTGCGCGCTCTCTCTCTCTCTCTCTCTCTCTCGCACGCTATCTTTCGCACTCCCTCTCGCGTGCTCGCTCGCTGTCTCACTCACTTGCTCTCTCTCGCACTCTCTCACGCTCGCTGTCTCACTCACTCACACTCTCACTCACTCGCTCTCTCTCTCTCTCGCGCTCTCTCTCACTTGCTCTCACTCGCGCCCTCTCTCACTCGCGCCCTCTCTCACTCGCGCCCTCTCTCACTCGCGCCCTCTCTCACTCGCGCCCTCTCTCACTCGCGCCCTCTCTCACTCGCGCCCTCCCTCACTCGCGCCCTCCCTCACTCGCGCCCTCCCTCACTCGCGCCCTCCCTCACTCGCGCCCTCCCTCACTCGCGCCCTCCCTCACTCGCGCCCTCCCTCACTCGCGCTCTCCCTCACTCGCGCCCTCCCTCACTCGCGCCCTCCCTCACTCGCGCCCTCCCTCACTCGCGCCCTCCCTCACTCGCGCTCACCCTCACTCGCGCTCACCCTCACTCGCGCTCACCCTCACTCGCGCTCACCCTCACTCGCGCTCACCCTCACTCGCGCTCACTCACGCGCTCACTCACGCTCTCTTTCACTCGCGCTCACTCACGCTCTCTTTCACTCGCGCTCTCTCTCTCTCGCGCGCGCGCGCGCTCTCTCTCGCACTCTCTTACACCTGCGCTCTCTTACACTCACGCTCTCTCTCTCGCTCTCTCTCACTCTCGCTGTCTCACTCACTCACGCTCTCACTCACTCGCTCTCTATCTCTCGCGTGCTCTCTCGCCCTCTCGCTCTCCCTCGCACGCCCTCTCTGACTCGCGCCCTCTCTGACTCGCGCCCTCTCTGACTCGCGCCCTCTCTGACTCGCGCCCTCTCTGACTCGCGCCCTCTCTGACTCGCGCCCTCTCTGACTCGCGCCCTCTCTGACTCGCGCCCTCTCTGGCTCGCGCCCTCTCTGGCTCGCGCTCTCGCTCTCGCTCGCGCTCTCTCTCACTCGCCCTCTCTCACTCGCGCGCTCTCTCACTCGCGCGCTCTCTCACTCGCCCTCTCTCACTCGCCCTCTCTCACTCGCCCTCTCTCACTCGCCCTCTCTCACTCGCCCTCTCTCACTCGCGCCCTCTCTCACTCGCGCTCTCTCTCCCTCGCCGTCGCTCACTCGCGCTCTCTCACTCGCGCTCTCTCTCCCTCGCCGTCGCTCACTCGCGCTCTCTCACTCTTCGCTCTCACTCTTCGCTCTCTCTCACTTGCGCTCTCTCACTCGCCCTCTCTCTCGCGCTCTCCCTCACTCGCGCCCTCCCTCACTCGCGCCCTCCCTCACTCGCGCCCTCCCTCACTCGCGCCCTCCCTCACTCGCGCCCTCCCTCACTCGCGCCCTCCCTCACTCGCGCCCTCCCTCACTCGCGCCCTCCCTCACTCGCGACCTCCCTCACTCGCGACCTCCCTCACTCGCGACCTCCCTCACTCGCGCCCTCTCTGACTCGCGCCCTCTCTGACTCGCGCCCTCTCTGACTCGCGCCCTCTCTGACGCGCGCCCTCTCTGACGCGCGCCCTCCCTCACTCGCGCCCTCCCTCACTCGCGCCCTCCCTCACTCGCGCCCTCCCTCACTCGCGCCCTCCCTCACTCGCGCCCTCCCTCACTCGCGCCCTCCCTCACTCGCGCCCTCCCTCGCTCACGCGCTCACTCACTCGCGCTCACTCACGCTCTCTTTCACTCGCGCTCACTCACGCTCTCTTTCACTCGCGCTCACTCACGCTCTCTTTCACTCGCACTCTCTTACACTCACGCTCTCTCTCTCGCTCTCTCTCACTCTCGCTGTCTCACTCACTCACGCTCTCACTCACTCGCTCTCTATCTCTCGCGTGCTCTCTCGCCCTCTCGCTCTCCCTCGCACGCCCTCTCTCACTCGCGCCCTCTCTGACTCGCGCCCTCTCTGACTCGCGCCCTCTCTGACTCGCGCCCTCTCTGACTCGCGCCCTCTCTGACTCGCGCCCTCTCTGACTCGCGCCCTCTCTGACTCGCGCCCTCTCTGACTCGCGCCCTCTCTGACTCGCGCCCTCTCTGACTCGCGCCCTCTCTGGCTCGCGCCCTCTCTGGCTCGCGCTCTCGCTCTCGCTCTCGCTCTCGCTCGCGCTCTCGCTCTCGCTCGCGCTCTCTCTCACTCGCCCTCTCTCACTCGCCCTCTCTCACTCGCCCTCTCTCACTCGCCCTCTCTCACTCGCGCCCTCTCTCACTCACGCTCTCTCTCCCTCGCCGTCGCTCACTCGCGCTCTCTCACTCTTCGCTCTCACTCTTCGCTCTCACTCTTCGCTCTCTCTCACTCGCGCTCTCTTTCACTCGCTCTCTCTCACTTGCGCTCTCTCACTCGCCCTCTCTCTCGTGCTCTCCCTCTCTCGCGCTCTCCCTCGCTCGCGCACTCCCTCGCTCGCGCTCTCCCTCGCTCGCGCTCTCCCTCGCTCGCGCTCTCCCTCGCTCGCGCTCTCCCTCGCTCGCGCTCTCCCTCGCTCGCGCTCTCCCTCTCGCGCGCTCTCCCTCTCGCGCGCCCTCCCTCTCGCGCGCCCTCCCTCTCGCGCGCCCTCCCTCTCGCGCGCCCTCCCTCTCGCGCGCCCTCCCTCACTCGCGCCCTCCCTCACTCGCGCCCTCCCTCACTCGCGCCCTCCCTCACTCGCGCCCTCCCTCACTCGCGCCCTCCCTCACTCGCGCCCTCCCTCACTCGCGCCCTCCCTCACTCGCGCCCTCCCTCACTCGCGCCCTCCCTCACTCGCGCCCTCTCTCACTCGCGCCCTCTCTCACTCGCGCCCTCTCTCACTCGCGCCCTCTCTCACTCGCGCCCTCTCTCACTCGCGCCCTCTCTCACTCGCGCCCTCCCTCACTCGCGCCCTCCCTCACTCGCGCCCTCCCTCACTCGCGCCCTCCCTCACTCGCGCCCTCCCTCACTCGCGCCCTCCCTCACTCGCGCCCTCCCTCACTCGCGCCCTCCCTCACTCGCGCCCTCCCTCACTCGCGCCCTCCCTCACTCGCGCCCTCCCTCACTCGCGCCCTCCCTCACTCGCGCTGACCCTCACTCGCGCTCACCCTCACTCGCGCTCACCCTCACTCGCGCTCACTCACGCGCTCACTCACTCGCGCTCACTCACGCTCTCTTTCACTCGCGCTCACTCACGCTCTCTTTCACTCGCGCTCACTCACGCTCTCTTTCACTCGCGCTCTCTCTCCCTCACTCGCGCCCTCCCTCACTCGCGCCCTCCCTCACTCGCGCCCTCCCTCACTCGCGCCCTCCCTCACTCGCGCTGACCCTCACTCGCGCTCACCCTCACTCGCGCTCACCCTCACTCGCGCTCACTCACGCGCTCACTCACTCGCGCTCACTCACGCTCTCTTTCACTCGCGCTCACTCACGCTCTCTTTCACTCGCGCTCACTCACGCTCTCTTTCACTCGCGCTCTCTCTCTCTCGCGCGCGCTCTCTCTCGCACTCTCTTACACCTGCGCTCTCTTACACTCACGCTCTCTCTCTCGCTCTCTCTCACTCTCGCTGTCTCACTCACTCACACTCTCACTCACTCGCTCTCTATCTCTCGCGTGCCCTCTCGCTCTCCCTCGCACGCCCTCTCTGACTCGCGCCCTCTCTGACTCGCGCCCTCTCTGACTCGCGCCCTCTCTGACTCGCGCCCTCTCTGACTCGCGCCCTCTCTGACTCGCGCCCTCTCTGACTCGCGCCCTCTCTGACTCGCGCCCTCTCTGACTCGCGCCCTCTCTGACTCGCGCCCTCTCTGACTCGCGCCCTCTCTGACTCGCGCCCTCTCTGGCTCGCGCCCTCTCTGGCTCGCGCTCTCGCTCTCGCTCGCGCTCTCTCTCACTCGCCCTCTCTCACTCGCGCGCTCTCTCACTCGCGCGCTCTCTCACTCGCCCTCTCTCACTCGCCCTCTCTCACTCGCCCTCTCTCACTCGCCCTCTCTCACTCGCCCTCTCTCACTCGCGCCCTCTCTCACTCGCGCCCTCTCTCACTCGCGCCCTCTCTCACTCGCGCTCTCTCTCCCTCGCCGTCGCTCACTCGCGCTCTCTCACTCTTCGCTCTCACTCTTCGCTCTCACTCTTCGCTCTCTCTCACTTGCGCTCTCTCACTCGCCCTCTCTCTCGCGCCCTCCCTCACTCGCGCCCTCCCTCACTCGCGCCCTCCCTCACTCGCGCCCTCCCTCACTCGCGCCCTCCCTCACTCGCGCCCTCCCTCACTCGCGCCCTCCCTCACTCGCGCCCTCCCTCACTCGCGCCCTCCCTCACTCGCGCCCTCCCTCACTCGCGACCTCCCTCACTCGCGACCTCCCTCACTCGCGACCTCCCTCACTCGCGACCTCCCTCACTCGCGCCCTCTCTGACTCGCGCCCTCTCTGACTCGCGCCCTCTCTGACTCGCGCCCTCTCTGACTCGCGCCCTCTCTGACTCGCGCCCTCTCTGACGCGCGCCCTCTCTGACGCGCGCCCTCTCTGACTCGCGCCCTCCCTCACTCGCGCCCTCCCTCACTCGCGCCCTCCCTCACTCGCGCCCTCCCTCACTCGCGCCCTCCCTCGCTCGCGCCCTCCCTCGCTCACGCGCTCACTCACTCGCGCTCACTCACGCTCTCTTTCACTCGCGCTCACTCACGCTCTCTTTCACTCGCGCTCACTCACGCTCTCTTTCACTCGCACTCTCTTACACTCACGCTCTCTCTCTCGCTCTCTCTCACTCTCGCTGTCTCACTCACTCACGCTCTCACTCACTCGCTCTCTATCTCTCGCGTGCTCTCTCGCCCTCTCGCTCTCCCTCGCACGCCCCCTCTCACTCGCGCCCTCTCTCACTCGCGCCCTCTCTGACTCGCGCCCTCTCTGACTCGCGCCCTCTCTGACTCGCGCCCTCTCTGACTCGCGCCCTCTCTGACTCGCGCCCTCTCTGACTCGCGCCCTCTCTGACTCGCGCCCTCTCTGGCTCGCGCCCTCTCTGGCTCGCGCTCTCGCTCGCGCTCTCTCTCACTCGCCCTCTCTCACTCGCCCTCTCTCACTCGCGCCCTCTCTCACTCACGCTCTCTCTCCCTCGCCGTCGCTCACTCGCGCTCTCTCACTCTTCGCTCTCACTCTTCGCTCTCACTCTTCGCTCTCACTCTTCGCTCTCACTCTTCGCTCTCACTCTTCGCTCTCACTCTTCGCTCTCACTCTTCGCTCTCACTCTTCGCTCTCTCTCACTCGCGCTCTCTTTCACTCGCTCTCTCTCACTTGCGCTCTCTCACTCGCCCTCTCTCTCGTGCTCTCCCTCTCTCGCGCTCTCCCTCTCTCGCGCTCTCCCTCGCTCGCGCACTCCCTCGCTCGCGCTCTCCCTCGCTCGCGCTCTCCCTCGCTCGCGCTCTCCCTCGCTCGCGCTCTCCCTCGCTCGCGCTCTCCCTCTCGCGCGCTCTCCCTCTCGCGCGCTCTCCCTCTCGCGCGCTCTCCCTCTCGCGCGCCCTCCCTCTCGCGCGCCCTCCCTCACTCGCGCCCTCCCTCACCCGCGCCCTCCCTCACTCGCGCCCTCCCTCACTCGCGCCCTCTCTCACTCGCGCCCTCTCTCACTCGCGCCCTCTCTCACTCGCGCCCTCTCTCACTCGCGCCCTCTCTCACTCGCGCCCTCTCTCACTCGCGCCCTCCCTCACTCGCGCCCTCCCTCACTCGCGCCCTCCCTCACTCGCGCCCTCCCTCACTCGCGCCCTCCCTCACTCGCGCCCTCCCTCACTCGCGCCCTCCCTCACTCGCGCCCTCCCTCACTCGCGCCCTCCCTCACTCGCGCCCTCCCTCACTCGCGCCCTCTCTGACTCGCGCCCTCTCTGACTCGCGCCCTCTCTGACTCGCGCCCACTCTGACTCGCGCCCTCTCTGACTCGCGCCCTCTCTGACGCGCGCCCTCTCTCACTCGCGCCCTCTCTCACTCGCGCCCTCTCTCACTCGCGCCCTCCCTCACTCGCGCCCTCCCTCACTCGCGCCCTCCCTCACTCGCGCCCTCCCTCACTCGCGCCCTCCCTCACTCGCGCCCTCTCTCACTCGCGCCCTCTCTCACTCGCGCCCTCTCTCACTCGCGCCCTCTCTCACTCGCGCCCTCCCTCACTCGCGCCCTCCCTCACTCGCGCCCTCCCTCACTCGCGCCCTCCCTCACTCGCGCCCTCCCTCACTCGCGCCCTCCCTCACTCGCGCCCTCCCTCGCTCACGCGCTCACTCACTCGCGCTCACTCACGCTCTCTTTCACTCGCGCTCACTCACGCTATCTTTCACTCGCGCTCACTCACGCTCTCTTTCACTCGCACTCTCTTACACTCACGCTCTCTCTCTCGCTCTCTCTCACTCTCGCTGTCTCACTCACTCACGCTCTCACTCACTCGCTCTCTATCTCTCGCGTGCTCTCTCGCCCTCTCGCTCTCCCTCGCACGCCCTCTCTGACTCGCGCCCTCTCTGACTCGCGCCCTCTCTGACTCGCGCCCTCTCTGACTCGCGCCCTCTCTGACTCGCGCCCTCTCTGACTCGCGCCCTCTCTGACTCGCGCCCTCTCTGACTCGCGCCCTCTCTGGCTCGCGCTCTCGCTCTCGCTCGCGCTCTCGCTCTCGCTCGCGCTCTCTCTCACTCGCCCTCTCTCACTCGCCCTCTCTCACTCGCCCTCTCTCACTCGCCCTCTCTCACTCGCCCTCTCTCACTCGCGCCCTCTCTCACTCACGCTCTCTCTCCCTCGCCGTCGCTCACTCGCGCTCTCTCACTCTTCGCTCTCACTCTTCGCTCTCACTCTTCGCTCTCACTCTTCGCTCTCACTCTTCGCTCTCTCTCACTCGCGCTCTCTTTCACTCGCTCTCTCTCACTTGCGCTCTCTCACTCGCCCTCTCTCTCGTGCTCTCCCTCTCTCGTGCTCTCCCTCTCTCGCGCTCTCCCTCTCTCGCGCTCTCCCTCGCTCGCGCACTCCCTCGCTCGCGCACTCCCTCGCTCGCGCTCTCCCTCGCTCGCGCTCTCCCTCGCTCGCGCTCTCCCTCGCTCGCGCTCTCCCTCTCGCGCGCTCTCCCTCTCGCGCGCTCTCCCTCTCGCGCGCTCTCCCTCTCGCGCGCCCTCCCTCTCGCGCGCCCTCCCTCACTCGCGCCCTCCCTCACTCGCGCCCTCCCTCACTCGCGCCCTCCCTCACTCGCGCCCTCTCTCACTCGCGCCCTCTCTCACTCGCGCCCTCTCTCACTCGCGCCCTCTCTCACTCGCGCCCTCTCTCACTCGCGCCCTCTCTCACTCGCGCCCTCCCTCACTCGCGCCCTCCCTCACTCGCGCCCTCCCTCACTCGCGCCCTCCCTCACTCGCGCCCTCCCTCACTCGCGCCCTCCCTCACTCGCGCCCTCCCTCACTCGCGCCCTCCCTGACTCGCGCCCTCCCTGACTCGCGCCCTCCCTGACTCGCGCCCTCCCTGACTCGCGCCCTCCCTGACTCGCGCCCTCTCTGACTCGCGCCCTCTCTGACTCGCGCCCTCTCTGACTCGCGCCCTCTCTGACTCGCGCCCTCTCTGACGCGCGCCCTCTCTGACTCGCGCCCTCCCTCACTCGCGCCCTCCCTCGCTCGCGCCCTCCCTCGCTCGCGCCCTCCCTCGCTCGCGCCCTCCCTCGCTCGCGCCCTCCCTCGCTCGCGCCCTCCCTCGCTCGCGCCCTCCCTCGCTCGCGCCCTCCCTCGCTCGCGCCCTCCCTCGCTCGCGCCCTCCCTCGCTCACGCGCTCACTCACTCGCGCTCACTCACGCTCTCTTTCACTCGCGCTCACTCACGCTCTCTTTCACTCGCGCTCACTCACGCTCTCTTTCACTCGCACTCTCTTACACTCACGCTCTCTCTCTCGCTCTCTCTCACTCTCGCTGTCTCACTCACTCACGCTCTCACTCACTCGCTCTCTATCTCTCGCGTGCTCTCTCGCCCTCTCGCTCTCCCTCGCACGCCCTCTCTCACTCGCGCCCTCTCTGACTCGCGCCCTCTCTGACTCGCGCCCTCTCTGACTCGCGCCCTCTCTGACTCGCGCCCTCTCTGACTCGCGCCCTCTCTGACTCGCGCCCTCTCTGACTCGCGCCCTCTCTGGCTCGCGCTCTCGCTCGCGCTCTCGCTCTCGCTCTCGCTCTCGCTCTCGCTCGCGCTCTCGCTCTCGCTCTCGCTCGCGCTCTCTCTCACTCGCCCTCTCTCACTCGCCCTCTCTCACTCGCCCTCTCTCACTCGCCCTCTCTCACTCGCCCTCTCTCACTCGCCCTCTCTCACTCGCCCTCTCTCACTCGCGCCCTCTCTCACTCACGCTCTCTCTCCCTCGCCGTCGCTCACTCGCGCTCTCTCACTCTTCGCTCTCACTCTTCGCTCTCACTCTTCGCTCTCACTCTTCGCTCTCACTCTTCGCTCTCTCTCACTCGCGCTCTCTTTCACTCGCTCTCTCTCACTTGCGCTCTCTCACTCGCCCTCTCTCTCGTGCTCTCCCTCTCTCGTGCTCTCCCTCTCTCGCGCTCTCCCTCTCTCGCGCTCTCCCTCTCTCGCGCTCTCCCTCTCTCGCGCTCTCCCTCTCTCGCGCTCTCCCTCGCTCGCGCTCTCCCTCGCTCGCGCTCTCCCTCGCTCGCGCTCTCCCTCGCTCGCGCTCTCCCTCTCGCGCGCTCTCCCTCTCGCGCGCCCTCCCTCTCGCGCGCCCTCCCTCACTCGCGCCCTCCCTCACTCGCGCCCTCCCTCACTCGCGCCCTCCCTCACTCGCGCCCTCTCTCACTCGCGCCCTCTCTCACTCGCGCCCTCTCTCACTCGCGCCCTCTCTCACTCGCGCCCTCTCTCACTCGCGCCCTCTCTCACTCGCGCCCTCTCTCACTCGCGCCCTCTCTCACTCGCGCCCTCTCTCACTCTCGCCCTCCCTCACTCGCGCCCTCCCTCACTCGCGCCCTCCCTCACTCGCGCCCTCCCTCACTCGCGCCCTCCCTCACTCGCGCCCTCCCTCACTCGCGCCCTCCCTCACTCGCGCCCTCCCTCACTCGCGCCCTCCCTCACTCGCGCCCTCCCTCACTCGCGCCCTCCCTCACTCGCGCCCTCCCTCACTCGCGCCCTCCCTCACTCGCGCCCTCCCTCACTCGCGCCCTCCCTCACTCGCGCCCTCCCTCACTCGCGCCCTCCCTCACTCGCGCCCTCCCTCACTCGCGCCCTCCCTCACTCGCGCCCTCCCTGACTCGCGCCCTCCCTGACACGCGCCCTCCCTGACTCGCGCCCTCCCTGACTCGCGCCCTCCCTGACTCGCGCCCTCCCTGACTCGCGCCCTCCCTGACTCGCGCCCTCCCTGACTCGCGCCCTCCCTGACTCGCGCCCTCCCTGACTCGCGCCCTCCCTGACTCGCGCCCTCCCTGACTCGCGCCCTCCCTGACTCGCGCCCTCCCTGACTCGCGCCCTCCCTGACTCGCGCCCTCCCTGACTCGCGCCCTCCCTGACTCGCGCCCTCCCTGACTCGCGCCCTCCCTGACTCGCGCCCTCCCTGACTCGCGCCCTCCCTGACTCGCGCCCTCCCTGACTCGCGCCCTCCCTGACTCGCGCCCTCCCTGACTCGCGCCCTCCCTGACTCGCGCCCTCCCTGACTCGCGCCCTCCCTGACTCGCGCCCTCCCTGACTCGCGCCCTCCCTGACTCGCGCCCTCCCTGACTCGCGCCCTCCCTGACTCGCGCCCTCCCTGACTCGCGCCCTCCCTGACTCGCGCCCTCCCTGACTCGCGCCCTCCCTGACTCGCGCCCTCCCTGACTCGCGCCCTCCCTGACTCGCGCCCTCCCTGACTCGCGCCCTCCCTGACTCGCGCCCTCCCTGACTCGCGCCCTCCCTGACTCGCGCCCTCCCTGACTCGCGCCCTCCCTGACTCGCGCCCTCCCTGACTCGCGCCCTCCCTGACTCGCGCCCTCCCTGACTCGCGCCCTCCCTGACTCGCGCCCTCCCTGACTCGCGCCCTCCCTGACTCGCGCCCTCCCTGACTCGCGCCCTCCCTGACTCGCGCCCTCCCTGACTCGCGCCCTCCCTGACTCGCGCCCTCCCTGACTCGCGCCCTCCCTGACTCGCGCCC
This sequence comes from Chiloscyllium plagiosum, assembly GCF_037043375.1. Classification (NCBI taxonomy): domain Eukaryota; kingdom Metazoa; phylum Chordata; class Chondrichthyes; order Orectolobiformes; family Hemiscylliidae; genus Chiloscyllium; species Chiloscyllium plagiosum. The sequence continues at coordinate 9,973,793 of NW_028270191.1, forward strand.
TCCCTGACTCGCGCCCTCCCTGACTCGCGCCCTCCCTGACTCGCGCCCTCCCTGACTCGCGCCCTCCCTGACTCGCGCCCTCCCTGACTCGCGCCCTCCCTGACTCGCGCCCTCCCTGACTCGCGCCCTCCCTGACTCGCGCCCTCCCTGACTCGCGCCCTCCCTGACTCGCGCCCTCCCTGACTCGCGCCCTCCCTGACTCGCGCCCTCCCTGACTCGCGCCCTCCCTGACTCGCGCCCTCCCTGACTCGCGCCCTCCCTGACTCGCGCCCTCCCTGACTCGCGCCCTCCCTGACTCGCGCCCTCCCTGACTCGCGCCCTCCCTGACTCGCGCCCTCCCTGACTCGCGCCCTCCCTGACTCGCGCCCTCCCTGACTCGCGCCCTCCCTGACTCGCGCCCTCCCTGACTCGCGCCCTCCCTGACTCGCGCCCTCCCTGACTCGCGCCCTCCCTGACTCGCGCCCTCCCTGACTCGCGCCCTCCCTGACTCGCGCCCTCCCTGACTCGCGCCCTCCCTGACTCGCGCCCTCCCTGACTCGCGCCCTCCCTGACTCGCGCCCTCCCTGACTCGCGCCCTCCCTGACTCGCGCCCTCCCTGACTCGCGCCCTCCCTGACTCGCGCCCTCCCTGACTCGCGCCCTCCCTGACTCGCGCCCTCCCTGACTCGCGCCCTCCCTGACTCGCGCCCTCCCTGACTCGCGCCCTCCCTGACTCGCGCCCTCCCTGACTCGCGCCCTCCCTGACTCGCGCCCTCCCTGACTCGCGCCCTCCCTGACTCGCGCCCTCCCTGACTCGCGCCCTCCCTGACTCGCGCCCTCCCTGACTCGCGCCCTCCCTGACTCGCGCCCTCCCTGACTCGCGCCCTCCCTGACTCGCGCCCTCCCTGACTCGCGCCCTCCCTGACTCGCGCCCTCCCTGACTCGCGCCCTCCCTGACTCGCGCCCTCCCTGACTCGCGCCCTCCCTGACTCGCGCCCTCCCTGACTCGCGCCCTCCCTGACTCGCGCCCTCCCTGACTCGCGCCCTCCCTGACTCGCGCCCTCCCTGACTCGCGCCCTCCCTGACTCGCGCCCTCCCTGACTCGCGCCCTCCCTGACTCGCGCCCTCCCTGACTCGCGCCCTCCCTGACTCGCGCCCTCCCTGACTCGCGCCCTCCCTGACTCGCGCCCTCCCTGACTCGCGCCCTCCCTGACTCGCGCCCTCCCTGACTCGCGCCCTCCCTGACTCGCGCCCTCCCTGACTCGCGCCCTCCCTGACTCGCGCCCTCCCTGACTCGCGCCCTCCCTGACTCGCGCCCTCCCTGACTCGCGCCCTCCCTGACTCGCGCCCTCCCTGACTCGCGCCCTCCCTGACTCGCGCCCTCCCTGACTCGCGCCCTCCCTGACTCGCGCCCTCCCTGACTCGCGCCCTCCCTGACTCGCGCCCTCCCTGACTCGCGCCCTCCCTGACTCGCGCCCTCCCTGACTCGCGCCCTCCCTGACTCGCGCCCTCCCTGACTCGCGCCCTCCCTGACTCGCGCCCTCCCTGACTCGCGCCCTCCCTGACTCGCGCCCTCCCTGACTCGCGCCCTCCCTGACTCGCGCCCTCCCTGACTCGCGCCCTCCCTGACTCGCGCCCTCCCTGACTCGCGCCCTCCCTGACTCGCGCCCTCCCTGACTCGCGCCCTCCCTGACTCGCGCCCTCCCTGACTCGCGCCCTCCCTGACTCGCGCCCTCCCTGACTCGCGCCCTCCCTGACTCGCGCCCTCCCTGACTCGCGCCCTCCCTGACTCGCGCCCTCCCTGACTCGCGCCCTCCCTGACTCGCGCCCTCCCTGACTCGCGCCCTCCCTGACTCGCGCCCTCCCTGACTCGCGCCCTCCCTGACTCGCGCCCTCCCTGACTCGCGCCCTCCCTGACTCGCGCCCTCCCTGACTCGCGCCCTCCCTGACTCGCGCCCTCCCTGACTCGCGCCCTCCCTGACTCGCGCCCTCCCTGACTCGCGCCCTCCCTGACTCGCGCCCTCCCTGACTCGCGCCCTCCCTGACTCGCGCCCTCCCTGACTCGCGCCCTCCCTGACTCGCGCCCTCCCTGACTCGCGCCCTCCCTGACTCGCGCCCTCCCTGACTCGCGCCCTCCCTGACTCGCGCCCTCCCTGACTCGCGCCCTCCCTGACTCGCGCCCTCCCTGACTCGCGCCCTCCCTGACTCGCGCCCTCCCTGACTCGCGCCCTCCCTGACTCGCGCCCTCCCTGACTCGCGCCCTCCCTGACTCGCGCCCTCCCTGACTCGCGCCCTCCCTGACTCGCGCCCTCCCTGACTCGCGCCCTCCCTGACTCGCGCCCTCCCTGACTCGCGCCCTCCCTGACTCGCGCCCTCCCTGACTCGCGCCCTCCCTGACTCGCGCCCTCCCTGACTCGCGCCCTCCCTGACTCGCGCCCTCCCTGACTCGCGCCCTCCCTGACTCGCGCCCTCCCTGACTCGCGCCCTCCCTGACTCGCGCCCTCCCTGACTCGCGCCCTCCCTGACTCGCGCCCTCCCTGACTCGCGCCCTCCCTGACTCGCGCCCTCCCTGACTCGCGCCCTCCCTGACTCGCGCCCTCCCTGACTCGCGCCCTCCCTGACTCGCGCCCTCCCTGACTCGCGCCCTCCCTGACTCGCGCCCTCCCTGACTCGCGCCCTCCCTGACTCGCGCCCTCCCTGACTCGCGCCCTCCCTGACTCGCGCCCTCCCTGACTCGCGCCCTCCCTGACTCGCGCCCTCCCTGACTCGCGCCCTCCCTGACTCGCGCCCTCCCTGACTCGCGCCCTCCCTGACTCGCGCCCTCCCTGACTCGCGCCCTCCCTGACTCGCGCCCTCCCTGACTCGCGCCCTCCCTGACTCGCGCCCTCCCTGACTCGCGCCCTCCCTGACTCGCGCCCTCCCTGACTCGCGCCCTCCCTGACTCGCGCCCTCCCTGACTCGCGCCCTCCCTGACTCGCGCCCTCCCTGACTCGCGCCCTCCCTGACTCGCGCCCTCCCTGACTCGCGCCCTCCCTGACTCGCGCCCTCCCTGACTCGCGCCCTCCCTGACTCGCGCCCTCCCTGACTCGCGCCCTCCCTGACTCGCGCCCTCCCTGACTCGCGCCCTCCCTGACTCGCGCCCTCCCTGACTCGCGCCCTCCCTGACTCGCGCCCTCCCTGACTCGCGCCCTCCCTGACTCGCGCCCTCCCTGACTCGCGCCCTCCCTGACTCGCGCCCTCCCTGACTCGCGCCCTCCCTGACTCGCGCCCTCCCTGACTCGCGCCCTCCCTGACTCGCGCCCTCCCTGACTCGCGCCCTCCCTGACTCGCGCCCTCCCTGACTCGCGCCCTCCCTGACTCGCGCCCTCCCTGACTCGCGCCCTCCCTGACTCGCGCCCTCCCTGACTCGCGCCCTCCCTGACTCGCGCCCTCCCTGACTCGCGCCCTCCCTGACTCGCGCCCTCCCTGACTCGCGCCCTCCCTGACTCGCGCCCTCCCTGACTCGCGCCCTCCCTGACTCGCGCCCTCCCTGACTCGCGCCCTCCCTGACTCGCGCCCTCCCTGACTCGCGCCCTCCCTGACTCGCGCCCTCCCTGACTCGCGCCCTCCCTGACTCGCGCCCTCCCTGACTCGCGCCCTCCCTGACTCGCGCCCTCCCTGACTCGCGCCCTCCCTGACTCGCGCCCTCCCTGACTCGCGCCCTCCCTGACTCGCGCCCTCCCTGACTCGCGCCCTCCCTGACTCGCGCCCTCCCTGACTCGCGCCCTCCCTGACTCGCGCCCTCCCTGACTCGCGCCCTCCCTGACTCGCGCCCTCCCTGACTCGCGCCCTCCCTGACTCGCGCCCTCCCTGACTCGCGCCCTCCCTGACTCGCGCCCTCCCTGACTCGCGCCCTCCCTGACTCGCGCCCTCCCTGACTCGCGCCCTCCCTGACTCGCGCCCTCCCTGACTCGCGCCCTCCCTGACTCGCGCCCTCCCTGACTCGCGCCCTCCCTGACTCGCGCCCTCCCTGACTCGCGCCCTCCCTGACTCGCGCCCTCCCTGACTCGCGCCCTCCCTGACTCGCGCCCTCCCTGACTCGCGCCCTCCCTGACTCGCGCCCTCCCTGACTCGCGCCCTCCCTGACTCGCGCCCTCCCTGACTCGCGCCCTCCCTGACTCGCGCCCTCCCTGACTCGCGCCCTCCCTGACTCGCGCCCTCCCTGACTCGCGCCCTCCCTGACTCGCGCCCTCCCTGACTCGCGCCCTCCCTGACTCGCGCCCTCCCTGACTCGCGCCCTCCCTGACTCGCGCCCTCCCTGACTCGCGCCCTCCCTGACTCGCGCCCTCCCTGACTCGCGCCCTCCCTGACTCGCGCCCTCCCTGACTCGCGCCCTCCCTGACTCGCGCCCTCCCTGACTCGCGCCCTCCCTGACTCGCGCCCTCCCTGACTCGCGCCCTCCCTGACTCGCGCCCTCCCTGACTCGCGCCCTCCCTGACTCGCGCCCTCCCTGACTCGCGCCCTCCCTGACTCGCGCCCTCCCTGACTCGCGCCCTCCCTGACTCGCGCCCTCCCTGACTCGCGCCCTCCCTGACTCGCGCCCTCCCTGACTCGCGCCCTCCCTGACTCGCGCCCTCCCTGACTCGCGCCCTCCCTGACTCGCGCCCTCCCTGACTCGCGCCCTCCCTGACTCGCGCCCTCCCTGACTCGCGCCCTCCCTGACTCGCGCCCTCCCTGACTCGCGCCCTCCCTGACTCGCGCCCTCCCTGACTCGCGCCCTCCCTGACTCGCGCCCTCCCTGACTCGCGCCCTCCCTGACTCGCGCCCTCCCTGACTCGCGCCCTCCCTGACTCGCGCCCTCCCTGACTCGCGCCCTCCCTGACTCGCGCCCTCCCTGACTCGCGCCCTCCCTGACTCGCGCCCTCCCTGACTCGCGCCCTCCCTGACTCGCGCCCTCCCTGACTCGCGCCCTCCCTGACTCGCGCCCTCCCTGACTCGCGCCCTCCCTGACTCGCGCCCTCCCTGACTCGCGCCCTCCCTCACTCGCGCCCTCCCTCACTCGCGCCCTCCCTCACTCGCGCCCTCCCTCACTCGCGCCCTCCCTCACTCGCGCCCTCCCTCACTCGCGCCCTCCCTCACTCGCGCCCTCCCTCACTCGCGCCCTCCCTCACTCGCGCCCTCCCTCACTCGCGCCCTCCCTCACTCGCGCCCTCCCTCACTCGCGCCCTCCCTCACTCGCGCCCTCCCTCACTCGCGCCCTCCCTCACTCGCGCCCTCCCTCACTCGCGCCCTCCCTCACTCGCGCCCTCCCTCACTCGCGCCCTCACTCGCGCCCTCACCCGCGCCCTCACCCGCGCCCTCACCCGCGCCCTCCCTCACCCGCGCCCTCCCTCACCCGCGCCCTCCCTCACCCGCGCCCTCCCTCACCCGCGCCCTCCCTCACCCGCGCCCTCCCTCACCCGCGCCCTCCCTCACCCGCGCCCTCCCTCACCCGCGCCCTCCCTCACCCGCGCCCTCCCTCACCCGCGCCCTCCCTCACCCGCGCCCTCCCTCACCCGCGCCCTCCCTCCCCCTCTCCCTCCCTCCCCCTCTCCCTCCCCCTCGCTCTCCCTCCCCCTCGCTCTCCCTCCCCCTCGCTCTCCCTCCCCCTCGCTCTCCCTCCCCCTCGCTCTCCCTCCCCCTCGCTCTCCCTCCCCCTCGCTCTCCCTCCCCCTCGCTCTCCCTCCCCCTCGCTCTCCCTCCCCCTCGCTCTCCCTCCCCCTCGCTCTCCCTCCCCCTCGCTCTCCCTCCCCCTCGCTCTCCCTCCCCCTCGCTCTCCCTCCCCCTCGCTCTCCCTCCCCCTCGCTCCCCCTCCCCCTCGCTCCCCCTCCCCCTCGCTCCCCCTCCCCCTCGCTCCCCCTCCCCCTCGCTCCCCCTCCCCCTCGCTCTCCCTCCCCCTCGCTCTCCCTCCCCCTCGCTCTCCCTCCCCCTCGCTCTCCCTCTCCCTCGCTCTCCCTCTCCCTCTCCCTCCCTCTCCCTCCCCCTCGCTCTCCCTCTCCCTCCCCCTCGCTCTCCCTCCTCCTCGCTCTCCCTCCCCCTCACTCTCCCTCCCCCTCACTCTCCCTCACTCCGGCTTTGTCTCTGGCTCTCGCGCTCTCTCTCTCTCACCACAGGTGCTGGTTGAACCTGACCCTGCCCATGCTTTGGGCAAGGGCACTCCTTCATGGGCACCTCAGCCAGGAGTGGGGTTTGAGCCCTTGCAGTTGGCATCACACTCTTTACAAACCAGCCATCCAGCCAACTGAGCTCACAGATTCTGGAGGCAGGGTGATTGGGTATTTGTGAAGTGGAGGTTGCTAGGTTCTTGTTCAGCAGGGGAACCGAGGGCTCTCAGGAATGAGAATTGAATGAGGTGAGCGTCCACACATTCAGACTGCGCACTGCTAATCCACACACTTCCCACTTTGTCGTTGCCAGTAAGCATCTACCTTATCTTGCAGTTCGGAGTACGCAGAGAAAACCTTGTGACATCCCACCAAGTACCTGGCAGTGTCCCCCACTTGAAGAAGACTGGGATAAAGGTCAGTGTGGAATTTCTTTTCTGCCATCTCGATTTCCTCCTGAAAATGTCCTGTGCTCAGTTTAACTCCCCCTTTCAAGGCATCAACGCACCCGCTTGTCTGTGCTGCTGCATCACTTAAATTCAGTCAGCTGAGCAGCACAGTGGTTAGCACTGCTGCCTCACCGCGCCAGGGACCCGGGTTCGATTCCAGCCTCAGGCAACAGTCTGTGTGGAGTTTGCACATTCTCCCCGTGTCTGCGTGGGTTTCCTCCGGGTGCTCCAGTTTCCTCCCACAGTCTAAAGATGTGCAGGTTCGGGTGGATTGGCCATGCTAAATTGTCCCATAGTCCCCAGGGATGTGCAGCTAAGGATGGATTGGCCATGCTAAATTGTCCCATAGTGCCCAGGGATGTGCAGGTTAGGGAGGATTGGCCATGCTAAATTGTCCCATAGTGCCCAGGGAAGTGTAGGTTAGGGTGGATTGGCCATGCTAAATTGTGCCATAGTGTCCAGGGATGTGCAGGTTAGGGTGGATTGGCCATGCTAAATTGTCCCATAGTGCCCAGGGATGTGCAGGTTAGGGTGGATTGGCCGTGCTAAATTGTCCCATAGTGCCCAGGGATGTGCAGGTTAGGGTGGATTGGCCATGCTAGATTGTCCCATAGTGTCCAGGGATGTGCAGGTTAGGGGGGATTGGCCATGCTAAATTGTCCCATAGTGCCCAGGGATGTGCAGGTTAGGGTTGATTGGCCATGCTAAATTGTCCTATAGTGCCCAGGGATGTGCAGGTTAGGGTAGATTGGCCATGCTAAATTGTCCCATAGTGCCCAGGGATGTGCAGGTTAGGGTGGATTGGCCATGCTAAATTGTCCCATAGTGCCCAGGGATGTGCAGGTTAGGGTGGATTGGCCATGCTAAATTGTCCCATAGTGTCCAGGGATGTGCAGGTTAGGGTGGATTGGCCATGCTAAATTGTCCCATAGTGTCCAGGGATGTGCAGGTTAGGGTTGATTGGCCATGGGAAATTGTCCCATAGTGTCCAGGGATGTGCAGGTTCAGGTGGATTGGCCATGCTAAATTGTCCCATAGAGCCCAGGGATGTGCAGGTTAGGGTGGATTGGCTATGCTAAATTGTCCCATAGTGCCCAGGGATGTGCAGGTTAGGGTGGATTGGCCATGCTAAATTGTCCCATAGTGTCCAGGGATGTGCAGGTTAGGGTGGATTGGCCATGCTAAATTGTCCCATAGTGTCCAGGGATGTGCAGGTTAGGGTGGATTGGCCATGCTAAATTGTCCCATAGTGCCCAGGGATGTGCAGGTTAGGGTGGATTGGCCATGCTAAATTGTCCCATAGTGCCCAGGGATGTGCCTGCTACGTGGGTTGTGTGGACCACTCTTTGGCGGGTCACTACAGATTCAGGGGGCTGAATGGCCTCTTTCCATCCCGTCCAGATTCTATGATCTGTTGCGTTACGTTCCTCAGGAGGCACATGAAAGTCGAGCCAGCGGCCTGTCGAGGAGTGAAGCTCAGGGCCAGCGAGGCCTTTGCTGAAGGGATAGGGAGAGACTATGATAGCTGATGGAGTGTGGGGAGCCGGAGCAAAGGAGAGGGGAGGTACATGGTGGGAGAGCAGGGGAGGTGGGGTGGAAGAGTGGGGATGATGCCTGTAATCGTGTCCCCGTACGGAGGTGGGGGGTGTAGAACAGATGCGAGAGAGCGGTTGGGTGTTAAGGGAAAGGGGGAAGAGTGGTGGACGCGAGGGGCTCATCGGGTAATTTTACAATGGAGGCAGCCCAACCTGTCGCCAGTCTGGGAGGCGGAGAAGGGAGAGAGGGAGAATATTCTGGGACTTCAACTCCTGCTCGGTGGAAATCTGGAAGAGGATAACCGTCTTCAGCTGCTTCATCAATAGCGGGTGTTGACTGTCCTTCTGCCTCGTCCTTGTCTGAACAATTCAATCATCTCCTCAAACCAGGGGTCAGTGCTCATTGTCTCTATTCTTCATTCACTCCTGATCACTAGTGAGTACTGTGTTCATTGTGTAACGTCTGCAAAGTCCTGTCACCTTGATGGATAAGCAATGATAAAGGAGTCACTTCCTGTTATGGTTGTGTTCGCCGAGCGGGAAATTTGTGTTGCAGACGTTTCGTCCCCTGTCTAGGTGACATCCTCAGTGCTTGGGAGCCTCCTGTGAAGCGCTTCTGTGATGTTTCCTCCAGCATTTATAGTGGTTTGTCTCTTCATTCTGACCTGTGCATTGTGGTGTTGGATTTTACCAGACAGTCCACACGCATCCAGCTGTGATCTCCCAAGCGTATTAGCTGCAGCGGTTTTGCAATTTCTTTTTCACCCTTTTGCTGTTTTCCTTTAAACTGACGCTCTGCAGATGAGGAAGAATCGCCTGAAACGTTCATCTATGGCTACACCAATCTGAACAAAAACTGCATCAAAGCCAGGTACTGATCGTCCTCAAATGTTGCAAGGATTGATTGTGCTTGATGTCGCCTGTCTGCTGGGGGAAGCGTGTTGTCCCTGTTGTGCTGTCCCATTTTAACACTGCTTCAAGTCACCAGTGTTTACAAGGGCATGCTGCTATCACCTGGTCGACAGACTGTGAAATCAATAAGATTTGGTGGGAGTGGGGGGGGGTTTCCGGTCCTGATGCCAAGTCAAAGCTAGTTTTAAACCAGTTGTGAGGAGAGGGAGCCCAGAGAAGGGGAATGTTCGATGAAAGTTAAATCATGAGAGCGGGAAAGGGGTTTGACACCTTTTGAAAGCTGACAATCCCCCAGGCCCAGATGAAATGTACCCTTGGATTAAAGCCCAGCAAGGGAAGACACTGCATACTCCAGTCCCCTCTCACTACACACATAGCATTGTGTCCTCTCGGGCTGACCAGTAAATATCCAGTCTGGTCCCACATTGTGTATCCAAGTTTTTTTAAAATCAAGGTCTGAGGATTTTGGCCTCTGAGACACTGAATCCAGACCTCCTCCGTCCTCTGAATGAGAATAATCCACCTTAAATCCCCTTACAATGTCTTGCCTCAAATCCACGTTGCCTGGTACTGACCCCTTCTTTCCAATGGGAATCATGTCTTTCTGTTCACCTCATTATCTTCGACACTTCAATTCTGTCTTTCCTTGGCCTGTTCTGTACCTAGGAAATCACAGCCTCCATCCCAGGCAACATCCTGGTGAATCTCCTCTGCGCCCACTTCAGTGCAATCCCAATCTTCCTATAGTGTGGGGACCAGAACCACGCACAGCACTCCAGCTGGGGCCTGACTGGACTCCTGTCCAGCTCCAGCGTCACCTTCCTGCTCTTATAATAAAAGCAACATACCGTGGACACTATAAATCTTTAACAAGCTCGGAAAATACTGAAGAGACTCAGTAAGTCTGGCAGTATCTGTAGAGAGACCAAAACGTTTTGAGTTCAGCATGTCTCAGAAGAAGAGTAATTCTGAAGAGTCGTACTGGACTTGAACCGTTAACTCTGTCTCTTTCTCTGTCCACAGTTGCTGTCAGACCGGCTGAGTTTCTCCAACGTTCCGTGGTTATCTCCCTGCTCTTGCGTCCTATGTCTCAGCTCAGTGAGGTGGTGAGCCCATCTCATCAGGAGAGAGTGAGGACTGCAGATGCTGGAGGTCAGAGAGTGTGCCACTGGGAAAGCACAGCAGGTCAGGCAGCATCCGAGGAGCAGGAGAGTCGACGTTTCGGGCAAGAGCCCTTCCTCAGGGATTTGTGATGAAGGGCTCTTGCCTGAAGCCCATTTCATCGACCAATCCAGCGATATTCACCGATCTGTGAGTATCTCTGTCCCTCTGCGCTTCTCGGGACCTTACCATTTATCAAGTATTCCGTCGCCTGTTCCTTCCCAAACTCATTGCCTCGCACTGCGCTGGGTTAAACTCCCATTTGTTACCGTTCTGCCCATGTTGACTGGTCTGTTAAACGCAGGCTTGTTGCTGATTTAGCAGCAGGCCCTCCCTCCTGGGATCTGTTTCCGTTCAGTATCTGACTGTGGGAAGCTAAAAGGCTTTGCTCCTTGAGTAGCAGGAATGTCATTGTTGCCTCGTCTCTAGTTCTGTTTCAGCGTACGAAAGCAGCCACAACATTACCGCTGGGATAAGAGCCCCCAGATCTTTCCCAGAGCAGCTGTCCTCCTCAAGCGCCCGCGTGGGATCAATTCCGTTTGTCCGGCCTTGGAGAATTGGTGAGAAGAGAGGCAGAAAACGAGAGCAAATGCTGCATTTACTAACCCGGACAGTGTTGTTCCACTCATTCCTCTGTGGGATGTGGGCACCACCGGTAAGGTCAGATATATTACCTGCCTCTAACCGAACTGAGTGGCGCTCCCTCAGTCATTTCAGAGTGGGGTTCAGACTTTACCCCACGTTTCTGTGGGTCTGCAAGTCATGTTTCGGCCAGAGCAGGTAAGGATGGCAGATTCAAAAGCAAGTTGTTGGGAAAACTCAGCAGGTCTGGCAGCACCTGTGGAGAGAAAGAAAGCCACGTTAACGTTTCGGGTCCAGTGCCTTCTCAAGGGTCACGGACCCAACGAGCAAAGAACATTCCAGCACAGGAATAGGCCCTTTGGCCCTCCAAACCTGTGCTGACCCAGATCCTCTATCTAAACCTGTCACCTAGTTTCTAAGGATCGGTGTCCCTCTGCTCCCTGCCCATTCATGTATCTGTCTAGATACATCTTAAGTGACGCTATCATGCCCGCCTCTACCACTTCCGCTGGCTACACTTTCCAGGCACCCACCACCCTCAGCGGAAAGCACTCCCCACACATATCTCCCTTCAACTTTTCCCCTCTCACCTTGAACTCATGACCCCCAGTAACTGAGTCCCCCACTCTGGGAAAAAGCTTCTTGCTATCCACCCTGTCTGTACCTCTCATGATATTGTAGACCTCAATCAGGTCCCCCCTCAACCTCTGTCTTTCTAATGAAAATAATCCTAATCTACTCAACCTCTCTTCACAGCTAGTGTCCTCCATACCAGGGAACATCCTGGTGACCCTCCTCTGCACCCTCTCCAAAGCATCCACATCCTTTTGGTAATGTGGCGAGCAGAACTGTACGCAGTATTTCACTTGTGGCCGAACCAAAGTCCTATACAACTGTAACATGACCTGCCAACTCTTGTACTCAATACCCCATCCGATGAAGGAAACCATGCTGTGTGCCGAAATGTTAACTCTGCTTTCTCTCTCCACAGATGTGCCAGACCTGCTGAGTTTCTCCAGCACTTTCTGTTTTGCTTTTTGATTTCTGGCATCTGCAGGTGTTTGTTTTTGTTTTGCTGAAGCACCGCAGGTATTCCTTCCTGAAAGGAGATGAGTGAAACCAGATGGAGCTCACCGCAATTGGTACACCGTCGCTGTTGAAAGGTTTTCTTGAATTCAAATCTGTTGTTTTTGGAGTCCGAACCTCTGTCCCCAGGATATGAGCTGACTGGTGCAATGACGTGACCACTGCCTGTTGCTTTACCCGGCTTTCTGTTCCTCAGCCTGCCTTGGAGTTTCTTTCCCCCTCTGGTACCCGAGGATGTAAGGGGTTGTGGGGGTGGTGGTGGGGAGCTGGTGCTGCTGCTGGGCTGGGGTTCCCATTTGACCCCAAGTTTAGACTCTTCTACACGACAGTCCCCCCCCCCCCCCCCCCCCCCACCCACCAAAGAAAAACATGTGTTCCACCAGTTCGTGTCCCTTGTGCATCCCTGATTTTAATCTCCATTTGCCACCTCCAGTTGTAACCCTTGAGTCTTTTACTCACTTGAGCGCAGTTTTGCGTGCGGCGGCTGTTTCTCTGTGGCGTGAATCGCCGAGTTTGCAGTCAAGCCGTCGTGTCGGAATCGCGAGCTCACCAAAGAGGCCGCTGTCTCTCCTTGGCCGCAGCGCGGTTAATGCTTCAGGGTTGGAGCGTGGGTTGGATCTGCCATCTTCGCCAATGCTGTGACTGGCTTTGCTGCTGCAGGACCTGACCATCTGCAGTTTCCAATCCCAGCCCATCGTGCCTTGCCAGCTGTTTCACAGACCTGTCTCCTTCATCCCACTCTCCCCCATGCTTGCCAGTCAACCACGCAGGGGATAGGAAATTCCCTGAGTATGTCCTGTACACAGAGCAAGACAAATCCCACCCGGCCAATTACCGCCCCATCAGTCTCCTCTCGATCATCAGGAAAGTGATGGAAGGTGTCACCAACAGGGCTATCAAGCAGCACCTGCTCAGCAATAACCTGCTCAGTGACACCCAGTTTGGGTTCCACCAGGGTCACGCAGCTCCTGACCTCATTACAGCCTTGGGTCAAACATGGACAAAAGAGCTGAACTCCAGAGGGGAGGGGAGAGGGACAGCCCTTGACATCAAGGTGCACTCGACCGAGTGTGGCATCAAGGAGCCCTGGCAAACCTGGAGTCAATGGGCATCAGGGGGCAAACTCTCCGCTGGTTGGAGTCATACCTGGCACATAGGAAGATGGTTGTGGTTGTTGGAGGTCAGTTATCTCAGCTCCAGGACATCTCTGCAGGAGCTCCTCAGGGTAGTGTCCTAGGCCCAACCATCTTCAGCTGCTTCATCAATGACCTTCCCTCCGTCATAAGGTCAGAAGTGGGGGATGTTCGCTGATGATTGCACAGTGTCCAGCACCATTCGCAACTCCTCAGATACTGAAGCAGTTCATGTTCAAATACAACAAGATCTGGGCAATACCCAGGCTTGGGCTGAGAAGTAACATTGGTGCCACACAAATGCCAGGCTCTGACCATCTCCAAAAAGCTCCCAAGCATCCCAGATGTCCACCGATTTTGGAAAACGTGCTTTTCCTTCCTCTGTCATCCAGACAGCCCTCCACTGCACCACCTCCAGTTCCCGTTCCACTGCTCTCAACCTGCCTCCCTCCAAATGCAACAAACATTGAGTCCCCCTTTGTCCTCATCTACCACCCCACCAGTCTCCACATCCAACGCATCATCCTTAAACAGGAGACCCTACCACCAAGAACATCTCCCCTCCCCACTCCTCTCTGCCTTCCACAAGGGCTGTTCCCTTCGACAGTCCCTGGTTCACACCACTCACCCCAAACCCCTCTCCAACTGCCAAACCCCCCGGTACCTTCCCCTGGAACAGGAAAAGATGTAAAACCTGCCCCCACACCACCCCCCCTCTCCTCACCTCCATCCAGGGCCCCCCAAAAAGCCCCTCCAGGTGAGACAGAGGTTCACCTGCCTCTCTTCCAACCGAGTTTACTGCCTCGGGGTTCCTGATGTGGTCTCCTCTACATCAGGGAGACTGAACAGAAACTTCGGGAACGGCTCACCGAGCAGCTCAGCCGGGCCCACAGAGGCCGACCGGACCTCCCAGGCCCCACCCATTCCAATCCCCCCCCTTCCCACTCCCTTTCCGACATCACCATCCTCAGCCTCCTCCATTGCCACAACGAACCAAACCGCAAATTGGAGAAACAACACCTCACCTTCCACCGAGGCAGCCGGCAGCCCGGAGGGCTCAACATGGAGGTCTCCAATTTCAAATCACCTTCCCACCTATTCTGCGATTCCCTTTCCAGCCCTTGACAGGAGGGTGAGGGAATACTCCCCACTTGCCCCTGGATGGGGGCAACTCCAACAACACTCAAGGAGCTCAACACCATCCAGGACAAAGCAGCCGCTTGATTGGCCCCACATCCACAAACACCCACTCCCTCCCCCCACCGACGCTCAGTAACAGCAGTGTGTACCATCTACAAGATGCACTGCAGGAATTCACCAAAGACCCTCAGACAGCACCTTCCAAACCCACGACCACTTCCATCTAGAAGGACAAGGGCAGCAGGTACATGGGAACACCACCCCCTGCAAGTTCCCCTCTGAGCCCCTCACCATCCTGACTTGGAAATATATCCCTGTTCCTTCAGTGTCACTGGGTCAAAATCCTGGAATTCCCTCCCTCAGGGCATTGTGGGTCAACCCACAGCACACGGACTGTAGCGGTTCAAGATGGCAGCTCACCCCCACCTTCTCAAGGGGGCAATTAGGGACGGAGTAATAAATACTGGACCCAGCCAGTGACACCCACGTCCCACAAGTGAATGAAAAAAAAGTAGCAGGCTTCAGGAGGAAGAAACGGGAAGGCACTTGGCAGGTTGGATTTAATATAGAGGAGGGCAGAAATAAATGGCCAGTGAGGCCTGTATGAATGAAGCAGAGGCACCGGAGACACAACAGTGAAAGTGGGGCTTGTATGATCCGTCGCTGAGGCATTCAAGCCCATTGTGTGCTGTGTGAGCTGAGAGACCGTCTACTTCGATCTGGTGGTAACTCGAACCTCTCTCTGTGTGCTTTGGCTTTCAGGTATGACCTCGCAAGTGAAAGAACAGTCTGTGAGTATCCGGGTTGGCACGTTCACATCCTGTTTGAAATGCCAGGCTGGGTTTTGCCAGCTCCACATGTTGATGGTCATTTTTGATATTGGCTTATTGCACTTGTCCTGACTTTAAATTTGTGCCCCCAGAGGATGAGTCCACTAACACAACCATTATGCTGCTGTACCTCATAGCATCCACTGCTCAAGGTCAGGTTGAGCAGCATGGCAGCTCAGTGGTTAGCACTGCTGCCTGACAGCGCCAGGGACCTGGGTTCGATCCCTGCCTTGGGCGACTGTCTGTGCTGCATTCTCCCTATGTCTGTGTGGGTTTCCTCCCACAATCCAAAGATGTGCAGGTTAGGGTTGATTGGCCGTGCTAAATTGCCCCATAGTGACCAGGGATGTGCAGGTTAGGGTTGATTGGCCGTGCTAAATTGCCCCATAGTGCCCAGGGATGTGCAGGTTAGGGTGGATTGGCCATGCTAAATTGCCCCATAGTGCCCAGGGATGTGCAGGTTAGGGTGGATTGGCCATGCTAAATTGTCCCACAGTGCCCAGGGATGTGCAGGTTAGGGTGGATTGGCCATGCTAAATTGTCCCATAGTGCCCAGGGATGTGCAGGTTAGGGTTGATTGGCCATGCTAAATTGTCCCACAGTGCCCAGGGATGTGCAGGTTAGGGTGGATTGGCCATGCTAAATTGTCCCATAGTGCCCAGGGATGTGCAGGTTAGGGTTGATTGGCCGTGCTAAATTGTCCCATAGTGCCCAGGGATGTGCAGGTTAGGGTGGATTGGCCGTGCTAAATTGTCCCATAGTGCCCAGGGATGTGCAGGTTAGGGTTGATTGGCCGTGCTAAAGTGTCCCATAGTGCCCAGGCATGTGCAGGTTAGGGTTGATTGGCCATGCTAAATTGTCCCATAGTGCCCAGGAATGTGCAGGTAAGGGTGGATTGGCCATGCTAAATTGTCCCATAGTGCCCAGGGATGTGCAGGTTAGGGTGGATTGGCCATGCTAAATTGTCCCATGGTGTCCAGGGATGTGCAGGTTAGGGTGGATTGGCCATGCTAAATTGTCCCATGGTGTCCAGGGATGTGCAGGTTAGGGTGGATTGGCCATGCTAAATTGTCCCATAGTGCCCAGGGATGTGCAGGTTAGGGTGAATTGGCCATGCTACATTGTCCCATAGTGCCCAGGGATGTGCAGGTTAGGGTGGATTGGCCATGCTAAATTGTCCCATAGTGCCCAGGGATGTGTAGGTTAGGGTGGATTGGCCGTGTTAAGTTGTCCCATAGTGCCCAGGGATGTGCAGGTTAGGGTGGATTGGCCATGCTAAATTGTCCCATAGTGCCCAGGGATGTGCAGGTTAGGGTGGATTGGCCATGCTAAATTGTCCCATAGTGCCCAGGGATGTGCAGGTTAGGGTGGGATTGGCCATGCTAAATTGTCCCATCGTGCCCAGGGATGTACAGGTTAGGGTGGATTGGCCATGTTAAGTTGTCCCATAGTGCCCAGGGATGTACAGGTTAGGGTGGATTGGCCATGCTAAATTGTCCCATAGTGCCCAGGGATGTGCAGGTTAGGGTGGATTGGCCATGCTAAATTGTCCCATAGTGCCCAGGGATGTACAGGTTAGGGTGGATTGGCCGTGTTAAGTTGTCCCATAGTGCCCAGGGATGTGCAGGTTAGGGTGGATTGGCCGTGTTAAGTTGTCCCATAGTGCCCAGGGATGTGCAGGTTAGGGTGGATTGGCCGTGTTAAGTTGTCCCATAGTGCCCAGGGATGTGCAGGTTAGGGTGGATTGGCCGTGTAAAGTTGTCCCATAGTGCCCAGGGATGTACAGGTTAGGGTGGATTGGCCGTGTTAAGTTGTCCCATAGTGCCCAGGGATGTGCAGGTTAGGGTGGATTGGCCATGCTAAGTTGTCCCATAGTGCCTAGGGATGTGCAGGTTAGGGTGGATTGGCCATGGTAAATTGTCCCATAGTGCCCAGGGATGTGTAGGTTAGGGTGGATTGGCCATGCTACATTGTCCCATAGTGCCCAGGGATGTGTAGGTTAGGGTGGATTGGCCATGCTACATTGTCCCATAGTGCCCAGGGATGTGCAGGTTAGGGTGGATTGGCCATGCTAAATTGTCCCATAGTGCCCAGGGATGTGCAGGTTAGGGTGGATTGGCCATGCTAAATTGTCCCATAGTGCCCAGGGATGTGCAGGTTAGGGTGGGATTGGCCATGCTAAATTGTCCCATCGTGCCCAGGGATGTACAGGTTAGGGTGGATTGGCCGTGTTAAGTTGTCCCATAGTGCCCAGGGATGTGCAGGTTAGGGTGGATTGGCCATGCTAAATTGTCCCATAGTGCCCAGGGATGTGCAGGTTAGGGTGGATTGGCCATGCTAAATTGTCCCATAGTGCCCAGGGATGTGTAGGTTAGGGTGGATTGGACATGCTAAATTGTCCCATAGTGCCCAGGGATGTGCAGGTTAGGGTGGATTGGCCGTGTTAAGTTGTCCCATAGTGCCCAGGGATGTGCAGGTTAGGGTGGATTGGCCGTGTTAAGTTGTCCCATAGTGCCCAGGGATGTGCAGGTTAGGGTGGATTGGCCGTGTTAAGTTGTCCCATAGTGCCCAGGGATGTGCAGGTTAGGGTGGATTGGCCATGCTAAGTTGTCCCATAGTGCCCAGGGATGTGCAGGTTAGGGTGGATTGGCCATGCTAAATTGTCCCATAGTGCCCAGGGATGTGCAGGTTAGGGTGGATTGGCCATGCTAAATTGTCCCATAGTGCCCAGGGATGTGTAGGTTAGGGTGGATTGGCCGTGTTAAGTTGTCCCATAGTGCCCAGGGATGTGCAGGTTAGGGTGGATTGGCCATGCTAAATTGTCCCATAGTGCCCAGGGATGTGCAGGTTAGGGTGGATTGGCCATGCTAAATTGTCCCATAGTGCCCAGGGATGTGTAGGTTAGGGTGGATTGGACATGCTAAATTGTCCCATAGTGCCCAGGGATGTGCAGGTTAGGGTGGATTGGCCGTGTTAAGTTGTCCCATAGTGCCCAGGGATGTGTAGGTTAGGGTGGATTGACCATGCTAAATTGTCCCATAGTGCCCAGGGATGTGCAGGTTAGGGTGGATTGGCCGTGTTAAGTTGTCCCGTCGTGCCCAGGGATGTGTAGGTTAGGGTGGATTGGACATGCTAAATTGTCCCATAGTGCCCAGGGATGTGCAGGTTAGGGTGGATTGGCCGTGTTAAGTTGTCCCATAGTGCCCAGGGATGTGCAGGTTAGGGTGGATTGGCCGTGTTAAGTTGTCCCATAGTGCCCAGGGATGTGCAGGTTAGGGTGGATTGGCCGTGTTAAGTTGTCCCATAGTGCCCAGGGATGTGCAGGTTAGGGTGGATTGGCCATGCTAAGTTGTCCCATAGTGCCCAGGGATGTGCAGGTTAGGGTGGATTGGCCATGCTAAATTGTCCCATAGTGCCCAGGGATGTGCAGGTTAGGGTGGATTGGCCATGCTAAATTGTCCCATAGTGCCCAGGGATGTGTAGGTTAGGGTGGATTGGCCGTGTTAAGTTGTCCCATAGTGCCCAGGGATGTGCAGGTTAGGGTGGATTGGCCATGCTAAATTGTCCCATAGTGCCCAGGGATGTGCAGGTTAGGGTGGATTGGCCATGCTAAATTGTCCCATAGTGCCCAGGGATGTGTAGGTTAGGGTGGATTGGACATGCTAAATTGTCCCATAGTGCCCAGGGATGTGCAGGTTAGGGTGGATTGGCCGTGTTAAGTTGTCCCATAGTGCCCAGGGATGTGTAGGTTAGGGTGGATTGACCATGCTAAATTGTCCCATAGTGCCCAGGGATGTGCAGGTTAGGGTGGATTGGCCGTGTTAAGTTGTCCCGTCATGTCCATTCAATAACCCATGCCCATTCCCTTTCTGCTTGTCTTTCAGCCCCCGTGGTGTGTTGAGGAGCCAGCTGAGAAGGGAACCTAATGGAGGAGGCAGTCGTGTTGCAGTCGGGGCTTGGGTCTGCAATTGAGTTTGTGTCCCATGCTTTTGTTTCTGTTGCCTGTTGCAGGAAGCACTGCGGGAAACGGTGGAAAGAGTAAACTGTCAGTCAACCCGACTGACCTGTTACCAACAAAGTGAATCACGTTTTAATAGACATGTTGAATGGTCTCATTGGAACCAGCCTGATTCATTCTCAAATGACTTGTGCCACAATGAGGGGAGGGTGCGGGGCGAGGGGAAGCTGGTGTCGGGGCCTGTGAAGGTATGCAATCCATGAAAATGTTCTCCGATGTGGGGGGTGAGCAGGATAGTACCATCCGAAGAGATGTGTATTTTGCGTTCCCGGTTTGTATTTGGCTGTCCCTGGCTGGGCCAATGTTGATCGCTCGTCCTGAATTGGCTTTGGGTTTCTGTGGGCCTTCTATTCCGGTCTGTGTATCTCACCCCCCTATTCCGGTCTGTGTACCCCACCCCCTCACCCCCCCCTATTCCCGTCTGTGTACCCCACCCCCTCACCCCCCCCTATTCCAGTCTGTGAACCTCACCCCCTATTCCGGTCTGTGTACCTCACCCCCCCTAATCCAGTCTGTGTACCTCACCCCCCCTAATCCAGTCTGTGTACCTCACCCCCTATTCCGGTCTGTGTACCTCACTCTCTCACCCCGGTCTGTGTACGTCACCCCCTCACCCCCCCATTCTGGTCTGTGTACCTCACCCCCTCACCCCCCTATTCCGGGCTGTGTACCTCACCCCCCCATTCTGGTCTGTGTACCTCACCCCCTCACCCCCCTATTCCGGTCTGTGTACCTCACCCCCCCTATTCCGGTCTGTGTACCTCACCCCCTATTCCGGTCTGTGTACCTCACCCCCCCTAATCCAGTCTGTGTACCTCACCCCCCTATTCCGGTCTGTGTACCTCACCCCCCCATTCCGGTCTGTGTACCTCACCCCCCTCACCCCCCTATTCCGGTCTGTGTACCTCACCCCCCCATTCCGGTCTGTGTACCTCACCCCCCTCACCCCCCTATTCCGGTCTGTGTACCTCACCCCCCCATTCCGGTCTGTGTACCTCACCCCCCTCACCCCCCTATTCCGGTCTGTGTACCTCACCCCCCCATTCCGGTCTGTGTACCTCACCCCCCTCACCCCCCTATTCCGGTCTGTGTACCTCACCCCCCCATTCCGGTCTGTGTACCTCACCCCCCTATTCCGGTCTGTGTACCTCACCCCCCCATTCCGGTCTGTGTACCTCACCCCCCCATTCCGGTCTGTGTACCTCACCCCCCTATTCCGGTCTGTGTACCTCACCCCCCCATTCCGGTCTGTGTACCTCACCCCCCCATTCCGGTCTGTGTACCTCACCCCCCTCACCCCCCTATTCCGGTCTGTGTACCTCACCCCCCCATTCCGGTCTGTGTACCTCACCCCCCTCACCCCCCTATTCCGGTCTGTGTACCTCACCCCCCCATTCCGGTCTGTGTACCTCACCCCCCTCACCCCCCCATTCCGGTCTGTGTACCTCACCCCCCCATTCCGGTCTGTGTACCTCACCCCCCTATTCCGGTCTGTGTACCTCACCCCCCCATTCCGGTCTGTGTACCTCACCCCCCTCACCCCCCTATTCCGGTCTGTGTACCTCACCCCCCCCATTCCGGTCTGTGTACCTCACCCCCCTCACCCCCCTATTCCGGTCTGTGTACCTCACCCCCCTATTCCGGTCTGTGTACCTCACCCCCCTCACCCCCCTATTCCGGTCTGTGTACCTCACCCCCCCCATTCCGGTCTGTGTACCTCACCCCCCTCACCCCCCTATTCCGGTCTGTGTACCTCACCCCCCCATTCCGGTCTGTGTACCTCACCCCCCTCACCCCCCTATTCCGGTCTGTGTACCTCACCCCCCTATTCCGGTCTGTGTACCTCACCCCCCCATTCCGGTCTGTGTACCTCACCCCCCTCACCCCCCTATTCCGGTCTGTGTACCTCACCCCCCCATTCAGGTCTGTGTACCTCACCCCCTCACCCCCCTATTCCGGTCTGTGTACCTCACCCCCTCACCCCCCTATTCCGGTCTGTGTACCTCACCCCCCCATTCCGGTCTGTGTACGTCACCCCCCTATTCCGGTCTGTGTACCTCACCCCCCTCACCCCCCTATTCCGGTCTGTGTACCTCACCCCCCCATTCCGGTCTGTGTACCTCACCCCCCTCACCCCCCTATTCTGGTCTGTGTACCTCACCCCCCCATTCCGGTCTGTGTACCTCACCCCCCTATTCCGGTCTGTGTACCTCACCCCCCCATTCAGGTCTGTGTACCTCACCCCCTCACCTCCCCATTCAGGTCTGTGTACCTCACCCCCTCACCCCCCTATTCCAGTCTGTGTACCTCACCCCCCCATTCCGGTCTGTGTACGTCACCCCCCTATTCCGGTCTGTGTACGTCACCCCCTCACCCCCCCATTCCGGTCTGTGTACGTCACCTCCCTATTCCGGGCTGTGTACCTCACCCTCTCACCCCCCTATTCCGGGCTGTGTACCTCACCCCCTCATTCCGGTCTGTGTACCTCACCCCCTCACCCCCCTATTCCGGTCTGTGTACCTCACCCCCCCTATTCCGGGCTGTGTACCTCACCCCCCTATTCCGGGCTGTGTACCTCACCCCCTCACCCACCTATTCCGGGCTGTGTACCTCACCCCCTCATTCCGGTCTGTGTACCTCACCCCCTCACCCCCCTATTCCGCTCTGTGTACCTCACCCCCTCACCCCCCTATTCCGGGCTGTGTACCTCACCCCCTCACCCCCCTATTCCGGGCTGTGTACCTCACCCCCTCACCCCCCTATTCCGGGCTGTGTACCTCACCCCCCTATTCCGGGCTGTGTACCTCACCCACCCTATTGAGGGCTGTGTACCTCACCCCCTCACCCACCTATTCCGGTCTGTGTACCTCACCCCCCTATTCCGGGCTGTGTACCTCACCCCCTCACCCCCCTATTCCGGTCTGTGTACCTCACCCCCTCACCCCCCTATTCCGGTCTGTGTACCTCACCCCCCTATTCCGGGCTGTGTACCTCACCCCCTCACCCCCCTATTCCGGTCTGTGTACCTCACCCCCCTATTCCAGGCTGTGTACCTCACCCCCTCACCCCCCTATTCCGGTCTGTGTACCTCACCCCCCTATTCCGGTCTGTGTATCTCACCCCCCTATTCCGGGCTGTGTACCTCACCCCCTCACCCCCCTATTCCGGTCTGTGTACCTCACCCCCTCACCCCCCTATTCCGGGCTGTGTACCTCGCCCCCTCACCCCCCTATTCCGGGCTGTGTACCTCACCCCCCTATTCCAGGCTGTGTACCTCACCCCCTCACCCACCTATTCCGGTCTGTGTACCTCACCCCCCTATTCCGGGCTGTGTACCTCACCCCCTCACCCCCCTATTCCGGTCTGTGTACCTCACCCCCCTATTCCAGGCTGTGTACCTCATCCCCTCACCCCCCTATTCCGGTCTGTGTACCTCACCCCCCTATTCCGGGCTGTGTACCTCACCCCCCTATTCTGGTCGGAGTACCTCACCCCCCTATTCCGGGCTGTGTACCTCACCCCCCTATTCCGGTCTGTGTACCTCACCCCCCTATTCCGGTCTGTGTACCTCACCCCCTCACCCCCCTATTCCAGTCTGTGTACCTCACCCCCCTATTCTGGTCTGTGTACCTCACCCCCCTATTCTGGTCTGTGTACCTCACCCCCTTTACCTCCTATTCCGGTCTGTGTACCTCACTCCCTCACCCCCCTATTCCGGTCTGTGTACCTCACCCCCCTATTTTGGTCTGTGTACCTCACCCCCCCTATTCCGGTCTGTGTACCTCACCCCCCTATTCTGGTCTGTGTACCTCACCCCCTTTACCTCCTATTCCGGTCTGTGTACCTCACTCCCTCACCCCCCTTTTTGGTCTGTGTACCTCACCCCCCCTATTCCGGTCTGTGTACCTCACCCCCCTATTCCGGTCTGTGTACCTCACCCCCCTATTCTGGTCTGTGTACCTCACCCCCTCACCCCCCTATTCCGGTCTGTGTACCT
This sequence comes from Chiloscyllium plagiosum, assembly GCF_037043375.1. NCBI lineage: Eukaryota > Metazoa > Chordata > Chondrichthyes > Orectolobiformes > Hemiscylliidae > Chiloscyllium > Chiloscyllium plagiosum. Next base: position 9,996,736 of record NW_028270191.1, read on the forward strand.
CACCCCCTTTACCTCCTATTCCGGTCTGTGCACCTCACTCCCTCACCCCCCTATTCCGGTCTGTGTACCTCACTCCCTCACCCCCCTATTCTGGTCTGTGTACCTCACCCCCCTATTCTGGTCTGTGTACCTCACCCCCCCTATTCTGGTCTGTGTACCTCACCCCCCTATTCTGGTCTGTGTACCTCACCCCCTATTCTGGTCTGTGTACCTCACCCCCTCACCCCCCTATTCCGGTCTGTGTACCTCACCCCCTTTACCTCCTATTCCGGTCTGTGCACCTCACTCCCTCACCCCCTATTCCGGTCTGTGTACCTCACTCCCTCACCCCCCTATTCTTGTCTGTGTACCTCACCCCCCCTATTCTGGTCTGTGTACCTCACCCCCCCTATTCTGGTCTGTGTACCTCACCCCCCCTATTCTGGTCTGTGTACCTCACTCCCTCACCCCCCTATTCCGGCGTGTGTACCTCACCCCCCTATTCTGGTCTGTGTACCTCACCCCCCCTATTCTGGTCTGTGTACCTCACCCCCCTATTCTGGTCTGTGTACCTCACCCCCCCTATTCTGGTCTGTGTACCTCACCCCCCTATTCTGGTCTGTGTACCTCACCCCCCTATTCTGGTCTGTGTACCTCACCCCCTCACCCCCCTATTCCGGTCTGTGTACCTCACCCCCTTTACCTCCTATTCCGGTCTGTGTACCTCACTCCCTCACCCCCTATTCCGGTCTGTGTACCTCACCCCCCTATTCTGGTCTGTGTACCTCACCCCCCCCTATTCTGGTCTGTGTACCTCACCCCCCTATTCCGGTCTGTGTACCTCACCCCCCTATTCTGGTCTGTGTACCTCACTCCCTCAACCCCCCTATTCCGGTCTGTGTACCTCACCCCCCTATTCTGGTCTGTGTACCTCACCCCCCCCTATTCTGGTCTGTGTACCTCACCCCCCCTATTCTGGTCTCTGTACCTCACCCCCCCTATTCTGGTCTGTGTACCTCACCCCCCTATTCTGGTCTGTGTACCTCACCCCCTCACCCCCCTATTCCGGTCTGTGTACCTCACCCCCTTTACCTCCTATTCCGGTCTGTGTACCTCACTCCCTCACCCCCCTATTCCGGTCTGTGTACCTCACCCCCCTATTCTGGTCTGTGTACCTCACCCCCCCTATTCTGGTCTGTGTACCTCACCCCCCCTATTCTGGTCTGTGTACCTCACCCCCCTATTCCGGTCTGTGTACCTCACCCCCCTATTCTGGTCTGTGTACCTCACCCCCTCACCCCCCTATTCCGGTCTGTGTACCTCACCCCCTTTACCTCCTATTCCGGTCTGTGTACCTCACTCCCTCACCCCCCTATTCCGGTCTGTGTACCTCACCCCCCTATTCTGGTCTGTGTACCTCACCCCCCCTATTCTGGTCTGTGTACCTCACCCCCCCTATTCTGGTCTGTGTACCTCACCCCCCTATTCTGGTCTGTGTACCTCACCCCCCTATTCCGGTCTGTGTACCTCACCCCCCCTATTCCGGGCTGTGTACCTCACCCCCCTATTCCGGGCTGTGTACCTCACCCCCTCACCCACCTATTCCGGGCTGTGTACCTCACCCCCTCATTCCGGTCTGTGTACCTCACCCCCTCACCCCCCTATTCCGGGCTGTGTACCTCACCCCCTCACCCCCCTATTCCGCTCTGTGTACCTCACCCCCTCACCCCCCTATTCCGGGCTGTGTACCTCACCCCCTCACCCCCCTATTCCGGGCTGTGTACCTCACCCCCTCACCCCCCTATTCCGGGCTGTGTACCTCACCCCCCCTATTCCGGGCTGTGTACCTCACCCCCTCACCCACCTAGTCCGGTCTGTGTACCTCACCCCCCTATTCCGGGCTGTGTACCTCACCCCCTCACCCCCCTATTCCGGTCTGTGTACCTCACCCCCTCACCCCCCTATTCCGGTCTGTGTACCTCACCCCCCTATTCCGGGCTGTGTACCTCACCCCCTCACCCCCCTATTCCGGTCTGTGTACCTCACCCCCCTATTCCAGGCTGTGTACCTCACCCCCTCACCCCCCTATTCCGGTCTGTGTACCTCACCCCCCTATTCCGGTCTGTGTATCTCACCCCCCTATTCCGGGCTGTGTACCTCACCCCCTCACCCCCCTATTCCGGGCTGTGTACCTCACCCCCTCACCCCCCTATTCCGGTCTGTGTACCTCACCCCCCTATTCCGGTCTGTGTATCTCACCCCCCTATTCCGGGCTGTGTACCTCACCCCCTCACCCCCCTATTCCGGGCTGTGTACCTCGCCCCCTCACCCCCCTATTCCGGGCTGTGTACCTCACCCCCCTATTCCAGGCTGTGTACCTCACCCCCTCACCCACCTATTCCGGTCTGTGTACCTCACCCCCCTATTCCGGGCTGTGTACCTCACCCCCTCACCCCCCTATTCCGGTCTGTGTACCTCACCCCCCTATTCCAGGCTGTGTACCTCACCCCCTCACCCCCCTATTCCGGTCTGTGTACCTCACCCCCCTATTCCGGGCTGTGTACCTCACCCCCCTATTCTGGTCGGAGTACCTCACCCCCCTATTCCGGGCTGTGTACCTCACCCCCCTATTCCGGTCTGTGTACCTCACCCCCCTATTCCGGTCTGTGTACCTCACCCCCTCACCCCCCTATTCCAGTCTGTGTACCTCACCCCCCCTATTCTGGTCTGTGTACCTCACCCCCCTATTCTGGTCTGTGTACCTCACCCCCCTATTCCGGGCTGTGTACCTCACCCCCCTATTCTGGTCGGAGTACCTCACCCCCCTATTCCGGGCTGTGTACCTCACCCCCCTATTCCGGTCTGTGTACCTCACCCCCCTATTCCGGTCTGTGTACCTCACTCCCTCACCCCCCTATTCCGGTCTGTGTACCTCACCCCCCTATTTTGGTCTGTGTACCTCACCCCCCCTATTCCGGTCTGTGTACCTCACCCCCCTATTCCGGTCTGTGTACCTCACCCCCCTATTCTGGTCTGTGTACCTCACCCCCTCACCCCCCTATTCCGGTCTGTGTACCTCACACCCTTTACCTCCTATTCCGGTCTGTGCACCTCACTCCCTCACCCCCCTATTCCGGTCTGTGTACCTCACTCCCTCACCCCCCTATTCTGGTCTGTGTACCTCACCCCCCTATTCTGGTCTGTGTACCTCACCCCCCTATTCTGGTCTGTGTACCTCACCCCCCCCTATTCTGGTCTGTGTACCTCACCCCCCTATTCTGGTCTGTGTACCTCACCCCCCTATTCTGGTCTGTGTACCTCACCCCCTCACCCCCCTATTCCGGTCTGTGTACCTCACCCCCTTTACCTCCTATTCCGGTCTGTGCACCTCACTCCCTCACCCCCCTATTCCGGTCTGTGTACCTCACTCCCTCACCCCCCTATTCTGGTCTGTGTACCTCACCCCCCTATTCTGGTCTGTGTACCTCACCCCCCCTATTCTGGTCTGTGTACCTCACCCCCCCTATTCTGGTCTGTGTACCTCACTCCCTCACCCCCCTATTCCGGCGTGTGTACCTCACCCCCCTATTCTGGTCTGTGTACCTCACCCCCCCTATTCTGGTCTGTGTACCTCACCCCCCCTATTCTGGTCTGTGTACCTCACCCCCCTATTCTGGTCTGTGTACCTCACCCCCCCTATTCTGGTCTGTGTACCTCACCCCCCCTATTCTGGTCTGTGTACCTCACCCCCTCACCCCCCTATTCCGGTCTGTGTACCTCACCCCCTTTACCTCCTATTCCGGTCTGTGTACCTCACTCCCTCACCCCCCTATTCCGGTCTGTGTACCTCACCCCCCTATTCTGGTCTGTGTACCTCACCCCCCCTATTCTGGTCTGTGTACCTCACCCCCTCACCCCCCTATTCCGGTCTGTGTACCTCACCCCCTTTACCTCCTATTCCGGTCTGTGTACCTCACTCCCTCACCCCCCTATTCCGGTCTGTGTACCTCACCCCCCTATTCTGGTCTGTGTACCTCACCCCCCCTATTCTGGTCTGTGTACCTCACCCCCCTATTCCGGTCTGTGTACCTCACCCCCCTATTCTGGTCTGTGTACCTCACTCCCTCACCCCCCTATTCCGGTCTGTGTACCTCACCCCCCTATTCTGGTCTGTGTACCTCACCCCCCCTATTCTGGTCTGTGTACCTCACCCCCCCTATTCTGGTCTCTGTACCTCACCCCCCCTATTCTGGTCTGTGTACCTCACCCCCCTATTCTGGTCTGTGTACCTCACCCCCTCACCCCCCTATTCCGGTCTGTGTACCTCACCCCCTTTACCTCCTATTCCGGTCTGTGTACCTCACTCCCTCACCCCCCTATTCCGGTCTGTGTACCTCACCCCCCTATTCTGGTCTGTGTACCTCACCCCCCCTATTCTGGTCTGTGTACCTCACCCCCCCTATTCTGGTCTGTGTACCTCACCCCCCCTATTCTGGTCTGTGTACCTCACCCCCCTATTCTGGTCTGTGTACCTCACCCCCTCACCCCCCTATTCCGGTCTGTGTACCTCACCCCCTTTACCTCCTATTCCGGTCTGTGTACCTCACTCCCTCACCCCCCTATTCCGGTCTGTGTACCTCACCCCCCTATTCTGGTCTGTGTACCTCACCCCCCCTATTCTGGTCTGTGTACCTCACCCCCCCTATTCTGGTCTGTGTACCTCACCCCCCTATTCTGGTCTGTGTACCTCACCCCCCTATTCCGGTCTGTGTACCTCACCCCCCTATTCTGGTCTGTGTACCTCACCCCCTCACCCCCCTATTCCGGTATGTGTACCTCACTCCCTCACCCCCCTATTCCGGCATGTGTACCTCACCCCCCTATTCTGGTCTGTGTACCTCACCCCGGTCTGTGTAGTTCACTCCGTTTCCAGCAGATGGCAGTTTGTTCACTTCATTCCAGTGGATGGTTGCTCCCAGGTTTCATGTGAACTGCCTGCTCCGTGCTGGGCTGGGCTGTGGGTGGATCCCACTCCCTGCCAGGCTGCGGGCTGACGGAGCTGGGTCTCAGTGCTGTGCTGCTGCCTTGCACTGCCTCAGAGCACATGTGCCCTGTCTGGGCAGCCCGGCCGCTTGGAGTCTTTGCAAACGTGGTGCGATGATTGATGGTGAGTGGGGGCGGCTTCACCTCCAGGGGTGTTCGCCTTTGCCGAGAGGAAATTCCTTTTCCTGCCGTTTCTCGCTCTGAGCACGTTGTTGTGGTTGGGCAGCAGTTGCAAACTGGAGCCGAGCCGCGCGTATCTGCATCGACCTCTCCAAGCTGTTTGGCAGAAACAGACTTTCTTCATGCTCCATCCCAGCATGAGAGTGTTGGGCAACCCCGAGCGATAAAGTAACATGAATTCGGAGTGGCCCCCAGCTGGTCACCTCTGTGACTCACATATATATACATACACACTGCATTTTTGTTTCATTAAACACCATTCCACACGTGGAAACCCCCCCCCCCCCCCAAATCCTGTAGGGTTAATTAGATCCAGACGCTGACACCAACCCCATATGTTACTTGAACTGTGTCAAAGGCTAATTATCTCATGAAGAGCTGTCAGGATTGCTGTCCAGTTTTGAATCATCCCAGACCCAACAGAGCAGTTGGATGCAGCTAAGCGCCTGGTTGCTGAGCAATGAAAGGCCCGCTTGTGCCTCACCCCCCTATTCCAGTCTGTGTACCCCCCCCTATTGCAGCCAGTTTCTGGCTCAGGAGCTTCAGAAAGCACAACAGAGAGCAGTTTCCTTCAATGAACAGTGACAGATGTAAACCCCAAGGTTTTATACAGTACTGAAGCCCCCCCCCCCCCCCCCCACACACACACACGTGGTGGGAGTTTGACAACCTGCAGCACAGTGAGCAGAGGCCAGATTATAGCAGCTTGATATTTGACACCACAGCTTCTTGCCAGGTTTCAGTTACTAACAGGAGAGCGTTCCAACCAGCAGATATTGTGAACGGCCAGCCCGCAGAGGGAGGGCAGGCCTGACTTTGAGAACGGCCCAAAGGCTGATTCCTATCTCTGACCAGAGTGAGGCAGTCGGGCAGCGACACAAGCAATTTGCATGGAGCCATCAGTTCCAGGAAGGAAATGGGAAGCTGGCCCCAGCCAAGGCCTGACTCAAGCATGGAGAAGGCAAGGCACACACATCCCGGAGGTATCCCAGGGAACTACAGCCCGGAGCATGTGGAAAATCCCGCAAGACAGCCCACGCTGGCAATGAGAAGCAGGAATCCATTCCAAAAGAACACTGAGCAAATTTCATTCATGAGCCGAACACTGTACCCCATCCAACTTCCCACCCTCACACACACACTGTACCCCATCCAACTTCCCACCCTCACACACACACTGTACCCCATCCAACTCCCCCACCCTCACACACACACTGTACCCCATCCAACTCCCCACCCTCACACACACTGTACCCCATCCAACTCCCCCACCCTCACACACACACTGTACCCCATCCAACTCCCCACCCTCACACACACTGTACCCCATCCAACTTCCCACCCTCACACACACACTGTACCCCATCCAACTCCCCACCCTCACACACACACTGTACCCCATCCAACTCCCCACCCTCACACACACACTGTACCCCATCCAACTTCCCACCCTCACACACACACTGTACCCCATCCAACTCCCCACCCTCTCACACACACTGTACCCCATCCAACTCCCCACCCTCACACACACACTGTACCCCATCCAACTCCCCACCCTCACACACACTGTACCCCATCCAACTTCCCACCCTCACACACACACTGTACCCCATCCAACTCCCCACCCTCACACACACACTGTACCCCATCCAACTTCCCACCCTCACACACACACTGTACCCCATCCAACTCCCCACCCTCACACACACTGTACCCCATCCCACTCCCCACCCTCACACACACTGTACCCCATCCAACTCCCCACCCTCACACACACACTGTACCCCATCCAACTTCCCACCCTCACACACACACTGTACCCCATCCAACTTCCCACCCTCACACACACACTGTACCCCATCCAACTTCCCACCCTCACACACACACTGTACCCCATCCAACTCCCCACCCTCACACACACACTGTACCCCATCCAACTCCCCACCCTCACACACACACTGTACCCCATCCAACTTCCCACCCTCACACACACACTGTACCCCATCCAACTCCCCACCCTCACACACACACTGTACCCCATCCAACTTCCCACCCTCACACACACACTGTACCCCATCCAACTCCCCACCCTCACACACACTGTACCCCATCCAACTTCCCACCCTCACACACACACTGTACCCCATCCAACTCCCCACCCTCACACACACACTGTACCCCATCCAACTCCCCACCCTCACACACACACTGTACCCCATCCAACTTCCCACCCTCACACACACACTGTACCCCATCCAACTCCCCACCCTCACACACACACTGTACCCCATCCAACTCCCCACCCTCACACACACACTGTACCCCATCCAACTCCCCACCCTCACACACACACTGTACCCCATCCAACTCCCCCACCCTCACACACACACTGTACCCCATCCAACTCCCCACCCTCACACACACACTGTACCCCATCCAACTCCCCACCCTCACACACACACTGTACCCCATCCAACTTCCCACCCTCACACACACACTGTACCCCATCCAACTCCCCACCCTCACACACACACTGTACCCCATCCAACTTCCCACCCTCACACACACACTGTACCCCATCCAACTCCCCACCCTCACACACACTGTACCCCATCCAACTTCCCACCCTCACACACACACTGTACCCCATCCAACTCCCCACCCTCACACACACACTGTACCCCATCCAACTCCCCACCCTCACACACACACTGTACCCCATCCAACTTCCCACCCTCACACACACACTGTACCCCATCCAACTCCCCACCCTCACACACACACTGTACCCCATCCAACTTCCCACCCTCACACACACACTGTACCCCATCCAACTCCCCACCCTCACACACACACTGTACCCCATCCAACTTCCCACCCTCACACACACACTGTACCCCATCCAACTCCCCACCCTCACACACACACTGTACCCCATCCAACTTCCCACCCTCACACACACACTGTACCCCATCCAACTCCCCACCCTCACACACACACTGTACCCCATCCAACTTCCCACCCTCACACACACACTGTACCCCATCCAACTCCCCACCCTCACACACACACTGTACCCCATCCAACTTCCCACCCTCACATACACACTGTACCCCATCCAACTCCCCCACACTCACACACACACTGTACCCCATCCAACTTCCCACCCTCTCTCACACGCTCTCTCACACGCGCGCTCTCTCACACGCGCGCTCTCTCACACGCGCGCTCTCTCACACGCGCGCTCTCCCCCACGCGCGCTCTCCCCCACGCGCGCTCTCCCCCACGCGCGCTCTCCCCCACGCGCGCTCTCCCCCACGCGCGCTCTCCCCCACGCGCGCTCTCTCACACGCGCGCTCTCTCACATACGTGCCCTCTCCCATGCGCGCCCTCTCACATGCGCACTCTCTGTCACGTGCCCTCTATCACACAAACACTCTCTCTCGCGCACTCGCTAAGGCACAGTCTCTGACGCGCATTCTCTCTCACGTGCACTCTATCACACGTGCGCTCTATCACATGCGCGCTCTCTCTCCCGCGTGCTCTCTCACGCACGCACACACGCTCTCTCACGCATGCACTCTCTCTCACGCGTGCACTCTCTCTCACGCGTGCACTCTCTCTCACACGTGCACTCTCTCTCACGCGTGCACTCTCTCTCACGCGCGCACTCTCTCTCACGCGCGCACTCTCTCTCACGCGCGCACTCTCTCTCACGCGCGCACTCTCTCTCATGCACACTCTCTCTCACGCGCAAACGCTATCACATGCGAAATCACTCTCATGCACACTCTCTCTCACAAGTGCACTCTCTCTCACGCGCACTCTCTCTCACGCGCGCTCTCTCACGCGCACTCTCTCACGCGCACTCTCTCACGCGCACTCTCTCTCACGCGCATTCTCTCTCACGCGCACTCTCTCGCACGCGTACTCTCTCGCACGCGTACTCTCTCGCACGCGTACTCTCTCGAACGCGCACTCTCTCGAACGCGCACTCTCTCGAACGCGCACTCTCTCGCACGCGCACTCTCTCGCACGCGCACTCTCTCGCACGCGCACTCTCTCGCGCGCGCACTCTCTTTTGCGCGCGCACTCTCTTTTGCGCGCACTCTCTTTTGCGCGCACTCTCTTTTGCGCGCACTCTCTTTTGCGCGCACTCTCTTTTGCGCGCACTCTCTTTTGCGCGCATTCTCTTTTGCGCGCACTCTCTTTTGCGCGCACTCTCTTTTGCGCGCACTCTCTCTCACGCGCACTCTCTCTCACGCGCACTCTCTCTCACGCGCACTCTCTCTCACGCGCACTCTCTCTCACGCGCACTCTCTCTCACGCGCACTCTCTCTCACGCGCACTCTCTCTCACGCGCACTCTCTCTCACGCGCACTCTCTCTCACGCGCACTCTCTCTCACGCGCACTCTCTCTCACGCGCACTCTCTCTCACGCGCACTCTCTCTCACCCGCACTCTCTCTCACACCCGCACTCTCTCTCACACCCGCACTCTCTCTCACACCCGCGCTCTCTCACACCCGCGCTCTCTCACACCCGCGCTCTCTCACACCCGCGCTCTCTCACACCCGCGCTCTCTCACACCCGCGCTCTCTCACACCCGCGCTCTCTCACACCCGCGCTCTCTCACACCCGCGCTCTCTCTCCCCCGCGCTCTCTCTCCCCCGCGCTCTCTCTCCCCCGCGCTCTCTCTCCCCCGCGCTCTCTCTCCCCCGCGCTCTCTCTCCCCCGCGCTCTCTCTCCCCCGCGCTCTCTCTCCCCCGCGCTCTCTCTCCCCCGCGCTCTCTCTCCCCCGCGCTCTCTCTCCCCCGCGCTCTCTCTCCCCCGCGCTCTCTCTCCCCCGCGCTCTCTCTCCCCAGCGCTCTCTCTCACGCGCGACTCTCTCTCGCGCGCACTCTCTCTCGCGCGCACTCTCTCTCGCGCGCACTCTCTCTCGCGCGCACTCTCTCTCGCGCGCACTCTCTCTCGCGCGCACTCTCTCTCGCGCGCACTCTCTCTCGCGCGCACTCTCTCTCGCGCGCACTCTCTCTCACGCGCACTCTCTCTCACGCGCTCTCACGCGCACTCTCTCTCACGCGCACTCTCTCTCACGCGCACTCTCTCTCACGCGCACTCTCTCTCACGCGCACTCTCTCTCACGCGCACTCTCTCTGACGCGCACTCTCTCTGACGCGCACTCTCTCTGACGCGCACTCTCTCTCACGCGCACACGCTCTCACGCGCACACGCTCTCACGCGCACTCGCTCTCACGCGCACTCGCTCTCACGCGCACTCGCTCTCACGCGCACTCTCTCTCACGCGACTCTCTCTCGCGCGCACTCTCTCTCGCGCGCACTCTCTCTCGCGCGCACTCTCTCTCGCGCGCACTCTCTCTCGCGCGCACTCTCTCTCGCGCGCACTCTCTCTCGCGCGCACTCTCTCTCACGCGCACTCTCTCTCACGCGCACTCTCTCTCACGCGCACTCTCTCTCACGCGCACTCTCTCTCACGCGCACTCACGCGCACTCTCTCTCACGCGCACTCTCTCTCACGCGCACTCTCTCTGACGCGCACTCTCTCTGACGCGCACACGCTCTCACGCGCACACGCTCTCACGCGCACACGCTCTCACGCGCACTCGCTCTCACGCGCACTCTCTCTCACGCGCACTCGGTCTCACGTGCACACTCTCTCATGTGCACTCTCTCACACGTGCGCTCTATCACACGCGCGTGCTCTCTCACGCACGCACGCTCTCTCACGCATGCACTCTCTCTCACGCGTGCACTCTCTCACGCGTGCACTCTCTCTCATGCACACTCTCTCTCACACGCAAATGCTATCACACACGAAATCACTCTCTCCCCCGCACTCTCTCTCCCCCGCACTCTCTCTCCCCCGCACTCTCTCTCCCCCGCACTCTCTCTCCCCCGCGCTCTCTCTCCCCCGCGCTCTCTCTCCCCCGCGCTCTCTCTCCCCCGCGCTCTCTCCCCCGCGCTCTCTCTCACGCGCTCTCTCTCACCCCCGCGCTCTCTCTCCCCCGCGCTCTCTCTCCCCCGCGCTCTCTCTCCCCCGCGCTCTCTCTCCCCCGCGCTCTCTCTCCCCCGCGCTCTCTCTCCCCCGCGCTCTCTCTCCCCGCGCTCTCTCTCACGCACGCGCTCTCTCTCACGCACGCGCTCTCTCTCACGCGCACTCTCACGCGCACTCTCTCTCGCGCGCACTCTCTCTCTCGCGCACTCTCTCTCGCGCGCACTCTCTCTGACGCGCACTCTCTCTGACGCGCACTCTCTCTGACGCGCACTCTCTCTGACGCGCACTCTCTCTGACGCGCACTCTCTCTGACGCGCACTCTCTCTGACGCGCACTTCGCTCTCACCCGCACTCGCTCTCACCCGCACTCTCTCTCACGCGCACTCTCTCTCGCGCGCTCGGTCTCACGCGCACTCTCTCTCACGTGCACACTCTCTCATGTGCACTCTCTCTCACGTGCACTCTCTCTCCCCCGCACTCTCTCTCTCCCCCGCACTCTCTCACACCCGCACTCTCTCACACCCGCGCTCTCTCTCGCGCGCGCTCTCTCTCACGCGCGCTCTCTCTCACGCGCGCTCTCTCTCACGCGCGCTCTCTCTCACGCGCGCTCTCTCTCACGCGCGCTCTCTCTCACGCGCACTCTCTCACGCGCACTCTCTTTCGCGCGCACACTCTCACGCGCACTCTCTTTCGCGCGCGCACTCTCTTTCGCGCGCGCACTCTCTCACGCGCACTCTCTCACGTGCACTCTCTCACGCTCACTCTCTCTCTGACGCGCACTCTCTCTGACGCGCACTCTCTCTGACGCGCACTCTCTCTGACGCGCACTCTCTCTGACGCGCACTCTCTCTGACGCGCACTCTCTCTGACGCGCACTCTCTCTGACGCGCACTCTCTCTGACGCGCACTCTCTCTGACGCGCACTCGCTCTCACCCGCACTCGCTCTCACGCGCACTCTCTCTCACGCGCACTCTCTCTCGCGCGCTCGGTCTCACGCGCACTCTCTCTCACGTGCACACTCTCTCACGTGCACTCTCTCTCACGTGCACTCTCTCTCCCCCGCACTCTCTCTCTCCCCCGCACTCTCTCACACCCGCACTCTCTCTCGCGCGCGCTCTCTCTCGCGCGCGCTCTCTCTCACGCGCGCTCTCTCTCACGCGCGCTCTCTCTCACGCGCGCTCTCTCTCACGCGCGCTCTCTCTCACGCGCACTCTCTCACGCGCACTCTCTTTCGCGCGCACACTCTCACGCGCACTCTCTTTCGCGCGCGCACTCTCTTTCGCGCGCGCACTCTCTCACGCGCACTCTCTCACGTGCACTCTCTCACGCTCACTCTCTCTCTCACGCGCACTCTCTCTCCCCCGCGCTCTCTCTCACGTGCGCTCTCTCTGCCCCGCGCTCTCTCTGCCCCGCGCTCTCTCTCCCCCACGCTCTCTCCCCCGCGCTCTCTCTCCCCCGCGCTCTCTCTCGCGCGCGATCTCTCTCACGCGCACTCTCTCTCACGCGCACTCTCTCTCACGCGCACTCTCTCTCACGCGCACTCTCTCTCACGCGCATTCTCTCTCTCACGCACTCTCTCTCGCGCGCACTCTCGCGCGCACTCTCTCTCACGTGCACTCTCTTTAGCGCGCGCACTGTCTCACGCGCAGTGTCTCGCACGCGCACTGTCTCACGTGCACTCTCTCCCGCTCACTCTCTCTCACTCGCACTCTCTCTCACTCGCACTCTCTCTCACGCGCACTCTCTCTCACACGCACTTGGTCTCACGTGCACTCTCTCTCACTTGCACTCTCTCTCACGTGCACTCTCTCTCACTTGCACTCTCTCTCCCCCGCACTCTCTCTCCCCTGCGCTCGCTCTCCCCTGCGCTCTCTCTACCCCGCGCTCTCTCTCACGCGCTCTCTCTCTCCCCCGCGCTCTCTCTCCCCCGCGCTCTCTCTCCCCCGCGCTCTCTCTCCCCCGCGCTCTCTCTCCCCCGCGCTCTCTCTCCCCCGCGCTCTCTCTCCCCCGCGCTCTCTCTCGCGCGCACTCTCTCTCGCGCGCACTCTCTCTCGCGCGCACTCTCTCTCTCGCGCACTCTCTCACGCGCGCTCTCTCTCACGCGCACTCTCTCTCACGCGCACTCTCTCTCACGCGCACTCTCTCTCACGCGCACTCTCTTTCGCGCGCACTCTCTCTCACGCGCACTCTCTCTCACGCGCACTCTCTCTCACGCGCACTCTCTCTCACGCGCACTCTCTCTCACGCGCACTCTCTCTCGCGTGCACTCTCTCTCGCGTGCACTCTCTTTCGCGTGCACTCTCTTTCGCGTGCACTCTCTTTCGCGTGCACTCTCTTTCGCGTGCACTCTCTTTCGCGTGCACTCTCTTTCGCGTGCACTCTCTTTCGCGTGCACTCTCTCTCGCGTGCACTCTCTTTCGCGTGCACTCTCTTTCGCGTGCACTCTCTTTCGCGTGCACTCTCTTTCGCGTGCACTCTCTTTCGCGTGCACTCTCTTTCGCGTGCACTCTCTCTCACGTGCACTCTCTCTCACGTGCACTCTCTCTCACGCGCACTCTCTCTCACGCGCACTCTCTCTCACGCGCACTCTCTCTCACGTGCACTCTCTCTCACGCGCACTCTCTCTCACGCGCACTCTCTCTCACGCGCACTCTCTCTCACGCGCAATCTCTCTCACGCGCTCTCACGCCCACTCTCTCTCACGCCCACTCTCTCTCACGCGCACTCTCTTTCACGCGCACTCTCTCTCGCGCGCACTCTCTCTCGCGCGCACTCTCTCACGCGCACTCTCTCTCACGCGCACTCTCTCTCACGCGCACTCTCTCTCACGCGCACTCTCTCTCACGCGCAGTCTCTCGCACGCGCAGTCTCTCGCACGCGCAGTCTCTCGCACGCGCAGTCTCTCGCACGCGCACTCTCTCGCACGCGCACTCTCTCGCACGCGCACTCTCTCACGCGCACTCTCTCTCACGCGCACTCTCTCTCACGCGCACTCTCTCTCACGCGCTCTCACGCGCACTCTCTCTCACGCGCACTCTCTTTCACGCGTACTCTCTCTCACGCGCACTCTCTCTCACGCGCACTCTCTCTCACACGCACTCTCTCTCACACGCACTCTCTCTCACACGCACACTCTCTCACACGCACTCTCTCTCACTTGCACGCTCTCTCCCCTGCACTCTCTCTCACACCCGCGCTCTCTCACACCCGCGCTCTCTCACACCCGCGCTCTCTCACACCCGCGCTCTCTCACACCCGCGCTCTCTCACACCCGCGCTCTCTCACACCCGCGCTCTCTCACACCCGCGCTCTCTCACACCCGCGCTCTCTCACACCCGCGCTCTCTCACACCTGCACTCTCTCTCACACCCGCGCTCTCTCACACCCGCGCTCTCTCACACCCGCGCTCTCTCACACCCGCGCTCTCTCACACCCGCGCTCTCTCACACCCGCGCTCTCTCACACCCGCGCTCTCTCTCCCCCGCGCTCTCTCTCCCCCGCGCTCTCTCTCCCCCGCGCTCTCTCTCCCCCGCGCTCTCTCTCCCCCGCGCTCTCTCTCCCCCGCGCTCTCTCTCCCCCGCGCTCTCTCTCCCCCGCGCTCTCTCTCCCCCGCGCTCTCTCTCCCCCGCGCTCTCTCTCCCCCGCGCTCTCTCTCCCCCGCGCTCTCTCTCCCCCGCGCTCTCTCTCCCCCGCGCTCTCTCTCCCCCGCGCTCTCTCTCCCCCGCGCTCTCTCTCCCCCGCGCTCTCTCTCCCCCGCGCTCTCTCTCCCCCGCGCTCTCTCTCCCCCGCGCTCTCTCTCCCCCGCGCTCTCTCTCCCCCGCGCTCTCTCTCCCCCGCGCTCTCTCTCCCCCGCGCTCTCTCTCCCCCGCGCTCTCTCTCGCGCGACTCTCTCTCGCGCGACTCTCTCTCGCGCGCACTCTCTCTCGCGCGCACTCTCTCTCGCGCGCACTCTCTCTCGCGCGCACTCTCTCTCACGCGCTCTCACGCGCACTCTCTCTGACGCGCACTCTCTCTGACGCGCACTCTCTCTGACGCGCACTCTCTCTGACGCGCACTCTCTCTGACGCGCACTCTCTCTGACGCGCACTCTCTCTGACGCGCACTCTCTCTCACGCGCTCTCACGCGCACTCTCTCTCACGCGCACTCTCTCTCACGCGCACTCTCTCTGACGCGCACTCTCTCTGACGCGCACTCTCTCTGACGCGCACTCTCTCTGACGCGCACTCTCTCTGACGCGCACTCTCTCTCACGCGCACACGCTCTCACGCGCACTCGCTCTCACGCGCACTCGCTCTCACGCGCACTCGCTCTCACGCGCACTCGCTCTCACGCGCACTCGCTCTCGCGCGACTCTCTCTCGCGCGACTCTCTCTCGCGCGCACTCTCTCTCGCGCGCACTCTCTCTCGCGCGCACTCTCTCTCGCGCGCACTCTCTCACGCGCTCTCACGCGCACTCTCTCTGACGCGCACTCTCTCTGACGCGCACTCTCTCTGACGCGCACTCTCTCTGACGCGCACTCTCTCTGACGCGCACTCTCTCTGACGCGCACTCTCTCTGACGCGCACACGCTCTCACGCGCACACGCTCTCACGCGCACTCGCTCTCACGCGCACTCGGTCTCACGTGCACACTCTCTCATGTGCACTCTCTCACACGTGCGCTCTATCACACGCGCGTGCTCTCTCACGCACGCACGCTCTCTCACGCATGCACTCTCACGCGTGCACTCTCTCACGCGTGCACTCTCTCTCATGCACACTCTCTCTCACACGCAAATGCTATCACACACGAAATCACTCTCTCACTTGCACTCTCTCTCCCCCGCACTCTCTCTCCCCCGCACTCTCTCTCCCCCGCGCTCTCTCTCCCCCGCGCTCTCTCTCCCCCGCGCTCTCTCCCCCGCGCTCTCTCTCACGCGCTCTCTCTCACCCCCGCGCTCTCTCTCCCCCGCGCTCTCTCTCCCCCGCGCTCTCTCTCCCCCGCGCTCTCTCTCCCCGCGCTCTCTCTCACGCACGCGCTCTCTCTCACGCACGCGCTCTCTCTCACGCGCACTCTCACGCGCACTCTCTCTCGCGCGCACTCTCTCTCTCGCGCACTCTCTCTCGCGCGCACTCTCTCTGACGCGCACTCTCTCTGACGCGCACTCTCTCTGACGCGCACTCGCTCTCACGCGCACTCGCTCTCACGCGCACTCGCTCTCACCCGCACTCGCTCTCACGCGCACTCTCTCTCGCGCGCTCGGTCTCACGCGCACTCTCTCTCACGTGCACACTCTCTCACGTGCACTCTCTCTCACGTGCACTCTCTCTCCCCCGCACTCTCTCTCTCCCCCGCACTCTCTCACACCCGCACTCTCTCACACCCGCGCTCTCTCTCGCGCGCGCTCTCTCTCACGCGCGCTCTCTCTCACGCGCGCTCTCTCTCACGCGCGCTCTCTCTCACGCGCACTCTCTCACGCGCACTCTCTTTCGCGCGCACACTCTCACGCGCACTCTCTTTCGCGCGCGCACTCTCTTTCGCGCGCGCACTCTCTCACGCGCACTCTCTCACGTGCACTCTCTCACGCTCACTCTCTCTCTCACGCGCACTCTCTCTCCCCTGCGCTCTCTCTCACGTGCGCTCTCTCTGCACCGCGCTCTCTCTGCCCCGCGCTCTCTCTCCCCCACGCTCTCTCCCCCGCGCTCTCTCTCCCCCGCGCTCTCTCTCGCGCGCGCTCTCTCTCGCGCGCGATCTCTCTCACGCGCACTCTCTCTCACGCGCACTCTCTCTCACGCGCATTCTCTCTCGCACGCACTCTCTCTCGCGCGCACTCTCGCGCGCACTCTCTCTCACGTGCACTCTCTTTAGCGCGCGCACTGTCTCACGCGCAGTGTCTCGCACGCGCACTGTCTCACGTGCACTCTCTCCCGCTCACTCTCTCTCACTCGCACTCTCTCTCACTCGCACTCTCTCTCACTCGCACTCTCTCTCACGCGCACTCTCTCTCACGCGCACTCTCTCTCACGCGCACTCTCTCTCACACGCACTTGGTCTCACGTGCACTCTCTCTCACTTGCACTCTCTCTCACGTGCACTCTCTCTCACTTGCACTCTCTCTCCCCCGCACTCTCTCTCCCCTGCGCTCGCTCTCCCCTGCGCTCTCTCTCCCCCGCGCTCTCTCTCACGCGCTCTCTCTCTCCCCCGCGCTCTCTCTCCCCCGCGCTCTCTCTCCCCCGCGCTCTCTCTCCCCGCGCACTCTCTCCCCCGCGCTCTCTCTCCCCCGCGCTCTCTCTCCCCCGCGCTCTCTCTCCCCCGCGCTCTCTCTCCCCCGCGCTCTCTCTCCCCCGCGCTCTGTCTCGCGCGCACTCTCTCTCGCGCGCACTCTCTCTCGCGCGCACTCTCTCTCTCGCGCACTCTCTCACGCGCGCTCTCTCTCACGCGCACTCTCTCTCACGCGCACTCTCTCTCAAGCGCACTCTCTCTGACGCGCACTCTCTCACGCGCGCGCTCTCTGACGCGCACTCTCTCTCACGCGCACTCTCTCCCCCGCGCTCTCTCTCCCCCGCGCTCTGTCTCGCGCGCGCTCTCTCTCACGCACGCGCTCTCTCTCACGCACGCGCTCTCTCTCACGCACGCGCTCTCTCTCATGCGCACTCTCATGCGCAGTCTCTCTCGCGCGCACTCTCTCTGACGCGCACTCTCTCTGACGCGCACTCTCTCTGACGCGCACTCTCTCTGACGCGCACTCTCTCTGACGCGCATTCTCTCTGACGCGCACTCGCTCTCACGTGCACTCGCTCTCACGCGCACTCGCTCTCACGCGCACTCGCTCTCACGCGCACTCGCTCTCACGCGCACTCTCTCTCACGTGCACTCTCTCACGTGCACTCTCTCTCACGTGCACTCTCTCTCACGTGCACTCTCTCTCACGCGCACTCTATCACACGTGCACTCTCTTTTGCGTGCACTCTCTTTTGCGTGCACTCTCTCTCACGCGCACTCTCTCTCACGCGCTCTCTCGCAGGCGCAGTCTCTCGCGCGCACTCTCTCTGACGCGCACTCTCTCTGACGCGCACTCGCTCTCACGCGCACTCGCTCTCACGCGCACTCGCTCTCACGCGCACTCGCTTTCACGCGCACTCGCTCTCACGCCACTCTCTCTCACGCGCACTCCTCTCACGCGCACTCCTCTCACGCGCACTCTCTCTCACGCGCACTCTCTCTCACGCGCACTCTCTCTCACGCGCACTCTCTCTCACGCGCACTCTCTCTCACGCGCACTCTCTCTCACGCGCACTCTCTCTCGCGCACTCTCTCTCTCGCGCACTCTCTCTCTCGCGCACTCTCTCTCTCGCGCACTCTCTCTCTCGCGCACTCTCTCTCTCGCGCACTCTCTCTCTCGCGCACTCTCTCTCTCGCGCACTCTCTCTCTCGCGCACTCTCTCTCTCGCGCACTCTCTCTCTCGCGCACTCTCTCTCTCGCGCACTCTCTCTCTCGCGCACTCTCTCTCTCGCGCACTCTCTCTCTCGCGCACTCTCTCTCTCGCGCACTCTCTCTCTCGCGCACACTCTCTCTCGCGCACTCTCTCTCTCGCGCACTCTCTCTCTCGCGCGTTCTCTCTCACGCGCGTTCTCTCTCACGCGCGTTCTCTCTCACATGCACTCTCTTTCGCGCGCACTCTCTCTCACGCGCACTCGCGCACTCTCTCTCATGTGCACTCTCTCTCACGTGCACTCTCTTTCGTGCGCACTCCCTCTCACGCACACTCCCTCTCACGCGCACTCCCTCTCACGCGCACTCCCTCTCACGCGCACTCCCTCTCACGCGCACTCCCTCTCACGCGCACTCCCTCTCACGCGCACTCCCTCTCACGCGCACTCCCTCTCACGCGCACTCCCTCTCACGCGCACTCCCTCTCACGCGCACTCCCTCTCACGCGCACTTGGTCTCACTTGCACTCTCTCTCACACGCACTCTCTCTCACACGCACACTCTCTCACACGCACACTCTCTCACGCGCACACTCTCTCACGCGCACACTCTCTCACGCGCACACTCTCTCACGCGCACTCTGTCTCACGCGCACTCTGTCTCACGCGCACTCCCTCTCACGCGCACTCCCTCTCACGCGCACTCCCTCTCACGCGCACTCCCTCTCACGCGCACTCCCTCTCACGCGCACTCCCTCTCACGCGCACTCCCTCTCACGCGCACTCCCTCTCACGCGCACTCCCTCTCACGCGCACTCCCTCTCACGCGCACTCCCTCTCACGCGCACTTGGTCTCACTTGCACTCTCTCTCACACGCACACTCTCTCACACGCACACTCTCTCACGCGCACTCTGTCTCACGCGCACTCTGTCTCACGCGCACTCTGTCTCACGCGCACTCTGTCTCACGCGCACTCTGTCTCACGCGCACTCTGTCTCACGCGCACTCTGTCTCACGCGCACTCTGTCTCACGCGCACTCTGTCTCACGCGCACTCTGTCTCACGCGCACTCTGTCTCACGCGCACTCTGTCTCACGCGCACTCTGTCTCACGCGCACTCTGTCTCACGCGCACTCCCTCTCACGCGCACTCCCTCTCACGCGCACTCCCTCTCACGCGCACTCCCTCTCACGCGCACTCCCTCTCACGCGCACTCCCTCTCACGCGCACTCCCTCTCACGCGCACTCCCTCTCACGCGCACTCCCTCTCACGCGCA
Organism: Chiloscyllium plagiosum; assembly: GCF_037043375.1. Classification (NCBI taxonomy): domain Eukaryota; kingdom Metazoa; phylum Chordata; class Chondrichthyes; order Orectolobiformes; family Hemiscylliidae; genus Chiloscyllium; species Chiloscyllium plagiosum. The sequence continues at coordinate 10,016,648 of NW_028270191.1, forward strand.
CTCCCTCTCACGCGCACTCCCTCTCACGCGCACTCCCTCTCACGCGCACTCCCTCTCACGCGCACTCTCTCTCACGCGCACTCTCTCTCACGCGCACTCTCTCTCACGCGCACTCTCTCTCACGCGCACTCTCTCTCACGCGCACTCTCTCTCACGCGCACTCTCTCTCACGCGCACTCTCTCTCACGCGCACTCTCTCTCACGCGCACTCTCTCTCACGCGCACTCTCTCTCACGCGCACTCTCTCTCACGCGCACTCTCTCTCACGCGCACTCTCTCTCACGCGCACTCTATCTCACGCGCACTCTCTCTCGCGCACTCTCTCTCACGTGCCCTCTCTCTCACGTGCCCTCTCTCTCACGTGCCCTCTCTCTCACGTGCCCTCTCTCTCACGTGCCCTCTCTCTCACGTGCCCTCTCTCTCACGTGCACTCTCTCTCACGTGCACTCTCTCTCACGTGCACTCTCTCTCACGTTCACTCTCTCTCATGCGCACGCTCTCTCACGCGCACTCTCTCTCACGCGCACTCTCTCTCACGCGCACTCTCTCTCGCGTGCACTCTCTCTTGCGTGCACTCTCTCTTGCGTGCACTCTCTCTTGCGTGCACTCTCTCTTGCGTGCACTCTCTCTTGCGTGCACTCTCTCTTGCGCGCACTCTCTCTCACGTGCACTCACTCTCGTGCGCACTCTCTCTCGCGCGCACTGTCGCGCACTCTCTCTCACGCACACTCTCTCTCACACGCACACTCTCTCTCACACGCACACTCTCTCACATGCACTCTCTCTCACGCGCACTCTCTCTCACGCGCACTCTCTCTCACGCGCACTCTCTCTCACGCGCACTCTCTCTCACGCGCACTCTCTCTCACGCGCACTCTCTCTCACGCGCACACTCTCTCTCACGTGCACACTCTCTCTCACGCGCACACTCTCTCTCACACGCACTCTCTCTCACATGCACTCTCTCTCACACGCACTCGCTCTCACGCGCACTCTCATGCCCACTCTCTCTCACGCGCACTCTATCACACGTGCACTCTCTTTTGCGTGCACTCTCTTTTGCGTGCACTCTCTTTTGCGTGCACTCTCTCTCACGCGCACTCTCTCTCACGCGCACTCTCTCGCACGCGCACTCTCTCGCACGCGCACTCTCTCGCACGCGCACTCTCTCGCACGCGCACTCTCTCGCACGCGCACTCTCTCGCACGCGCACTCTCTCGCACGCGCACTCTCGCACGCGCACTCTCGCACGCGCACTCTCTCGCACGCACACTCTCTTTTGCGCGCACTCTCTTTTGCGCGCACTTTCTCCTACGCGCACTCTCTCTCTCGCGCACTCTCTCTCTCGCGCACTCTCTCTCGCGCACTCTCTCTCACGCGCACTTTCTCTCACTTGCACTCCCTCTCACTTGCACTCCCTCTCACTCGCACTCCCTCTCACTCGCACTCCCTCTCACTCGCACTCCCTCTCACGCGCACTCTCTCTCACGTGCACTCTCTCTCACGCGCACTCTCTCTCACGCGCACTCTCTCTCACGCGCACTCTCTCTCACGCGCACTCTCTCTCACGCGCACTCTCTCTCTCACGCGCACTCTCTCTCTCACGCGCACTCTCTCTCTCACGTGCACTCCCTCTCACGCGCACTCCCTTTCGTGCGCACTCCCTTTCGTGCGCACTCCCTTTCGTGCGCACTCCCTTTCGTGCGCACTCCCTTTCGTGCGCACTCCCTTTCGTGCGCACTCCCTTTCGTGCGCACTCCCTTTCGTGCGCACTCCCTTTCGTGCGCACTCCCTTTCGTGCGCACTCCCTCTCACGCGCACTCCCTCTCACGCGCACTCCCTCTCACGCGCACTCCCTCTCACGCGCACTCCCTCTCACGCGCACTCCCTCTCACGCGCACTCCCTCTCACGCGCACTCCCTCTCACGCGCACTCCCTCTCACGCGCACTCCCTCTCACGCGCACTCCCTCTCACGCGCACTCCCTCTCACGCGCACTCCCTCTCACGCGCACTCTCTGTCACGCGCACTCCCTCTCACGCGCACTCTCTCTCACGCGCACTCTCTCTCACGCGCACTCTCTCTCACGCGCACTCTCTCTCACGCGCACTCTCTCTCACGCGCACTCTCTCTCACGCGCACTCTCTCTCACGCGCACTCTCTCTCACGCGCACTCTCTCTCACGCGCACTCTCTCTCACGCGCACTCTCTCTCACGTGCACTCTCTCTCACGCGCACTCTCTCTCACGCGCACTCTCTCTCACGCGCACTCTCTCTCACGCGCACTCTCACGCGCACTCTCTCTCACGCGCACTCTCTCTCACGCGCACTCTCTCTCACGCGCACTCTCTCTCACGCGCACTCTCTCTCACGCGCACTCTCTTTTGCGTGCACTCTCTTTTGCGTGCACTCTCTTTTGCGTGCACTCTCTTTTGCGTGCACTCTCTTTTGCGCGCACTCTCTTTTGCGTGCACTCTCTCTCACGCGCACTCTCTCTCGGCGCACTCTCTCTCGCGCGCACTCTCTCTCACGTGCACTCTCTCTCACGTGCACTCTCTTTCGTGCGCGCACTGTCTCACGCGCACTGTCTCGCACGCGCACTGTCTCGCACGCGCACTCTCTCACGTGCACTCTCTCACGCTCACTCTCACTCGCACTCTCTCTCACTCGCACTCTCTCTCACGCGCACTCTCTCTCACGCGCACTCTCTCTCACGCGCACTCTCTCTCACGCGCACTCTCTCTCACGCGCACTCTCTCTCACGCGCACTCTCTCTCACGCGCACTCTCTCTCACGCGCACTCTCTCTCACGCGCACTCTCTCTCACGCGCACTCTCTCTCACGCGCACTCTCTCTCACGCGTACTCTCTCACGCGCACTCTCTCTCACGCGCACTCTCTCTCACGCGCACTCTCTCTCACGCGCACTTGGTCTCACGTGCACTCTCTCTCACGCGCGCTCTCTCTCACGCGCGCTCTCTCTCACGCGCACTCTCTCTCACGCGCACTCTCTCTCACGTGCACTCTCTCTCACACGCACACTCTCTCACACGCACACTCTCTCACACGCACACTCTCTCACACGCACTCTCTCTCACGTGCACTCTCTCTCACGTGCACTCTCTCTCCCCCGCGCTCTCTCTCCCCCGCGCTCTCTCTCCCCCGCGCTCTCTCTCCCCCGCGCTCTCTCTCCCCCGCGCTCTCTCTCCCCCGCGCTCTCTCTCCCCCGCGCTCTCTCTCCCCCGCGCTCTCTCTCCCCCGCGCTCTCTCTCCCCCGCGCTCTCTCTCCCCCGCGCTCTCTCTCCCCCGCGCTCTCTCTCCCCCGCGCTCTCTCTCCCCCGCGCTCTCTCTCCCCCGCGCTCTCTCTCCCCCGCGCTCTCTCTCCCCCGCGCTCTCTCTCCCCCGCGCTCTCTCTCCCCCGCGCTCTCTCTCCCCCGCGCTCTCTCTCCCCCGCGCTCTCTCTCCCCCGCGCTCTCTCTCCCCCGCGCTCTCTCTCCCCCGCGCTCTCTCTCCCCCGCGCTCTCTCTCCCCCGCGCTCTCTCTCCCCCGCGCTCTCTCTCCCCCGCGCTCTCTCTCCCCCGCGCTCTCTCTCCCCCGCGCTCTCTCTCCCCCGCGCTCTCTCTCCCCGTGCTCTGTCTCACGCACGCGCTCTCTCTCACGCACGCGCTCTCTCTCACGCACGCGCTCTCTCTCACGCACGCGCTCTCTCTCACGCACGCGCTCTCTCTCACGCACGCGCTCTCTCTCACGCTCTCATGCGCAGTCTCTCTCGCGCGCAGTCTCTCTCGCGCGCACTCTCTCTGACGCGCACTCTCTCTGACGCGCACTCTCTCTGACGCGCACTCGCTCTCACGCGCACTCTCTCTGACGCGCACTCTCTCTGACGCGCACTCGCTCTCACGCGCACTCGCTCTCACGCGCACTCGCTCTCACGCGCACTCGCTCTCACGCGCACTCGCTCTCACGCGCACTCGCTCTCACGCGCACTCGCTCTCACGCGCACTCTATTTCGCGTGCGCACTGTCTCACGCGCTGTGTCTCGCACGCGCACTCTCTCACGCGCACTCTCTCACGCGCACTCTCTCACGCGCACTCTCTCACGCGCACTTTCTCTCACTCGCACTCCCTCTCACGCGCACTCTCTCTCACGCGCACTCTCTCTCACGCGCACTCTCTCTCACGCGCACTCTCTCTCACGCGCACTCTCTCTCACGCGCACTCTCTCTCACGCGCACTCTCTCTCACGCGCACTCTCTCTCACGCGCACTCTCTCTCACGCGCACTCTCTCTCACGCGCACTCTCTCTCACGCGCACTCTCTCTCACGCGCACTCTCTCTCTCACGCGCACTCTCTCTCTCACGCGCACTCTCTCTCTCACGCGCACTCCCTCTCACGCGCACTCCCTTTCGTGCGCACTCCCTTTCGTGCGCACTCCCTTTCGTGCGCACTCCCTTTCGTGCGCACTCCCTTTCGTGCGCACTCCCTCTCACGCGCACTCCCTCTCACGCGCACTCCCTCTCACGCGCACTCCCTCTCACGCGCACTCCCTCTCACGCGCACTCCCTCTCACGCGCACTCCCTCTCACGCGCACTCCCTCTCACGCGCACTCCCTCTCACGCGCACTCCCTCTCACGCGCACTCCGGTCTCACTTGCACTCTCTCTCACGCGCACACTCTCTCACGCGCACACTCTCTCACGCGCACACTCTCTCACGCGCACACTCTCTCACGCGCACTCTCTCTCACGCGCACTCTCTCTCACGCGCACTCTCTCTCACGCGCACTCTCTCTCACGCGCACTCTCTCTCACGCGCACTCTCTCTCACGCGCACTCTCTCTCACGCGCACTCTCTCTCTCACGTGCACTCTCTTTCGTGCGCACTCCCTCTCACGCGCACTCCCTTTCGTGCGCACTCCCTCTCATGCGCACTCCCTCTCACGCGCACTCCCTCTCACGCGCACTCTCTCTCACGCGCACTCTCACGCGCACTCTCTCTCCCCCGCGCTCTCTCTCCCCGCGCTCTCTCTCCCCCGCGCTCTCTCTCCCCCGCGCTCTCTCTCCCCCGCGCTCTCTCTCCCCCGCGCTCTCTCTCCCCCGCGCTCTCTCTCCCCCGCGCTCTCTCTCCCCCGCGCTCTCTCTCCCCCGCGCTCTCTCTCCCCCGCGCTCTCTCTCCCCCGCGCTCTCTCTCCCCCGCGCTCTCTCTCCCCCGCGCTCTCTCTCCCCCGCGCTCTCTCTCCCCCGCGCTCTCTCTCCCCCGCGCTCTCTCTCCCCCGCGCTCTCTCTCCCCCGCGCTCTCTCTCCCCCGCGCTCTCTCTCCCCCGCGCTCTCTCTCCCCCGCGCTCTCTCTCCCCCGCGCTCTCTCTCCCCCGCGCTCTCTCTCTCCCCCGCGCTCTCTCTCCCCCGCGCTCTCTCTCCCCCGCGCTCTCTCTCCCCCGCGCTCTCTCTCCCCCGCGCTCTCTCTCCCCCGCGCTCTTTCTCCCCCGCGCTCTTTCTCCCCCGCGCTCTTTCTCCCCCGCGCTCTTTCTCCCCCGCGCTCTTTCTCCCCCGCGCTCTTTCTCCCCCGCGCTCTTTCTCCCCCGCGCTCTTTCTCCCCCGCGCTCTTTCTCCCCCGCGCTCTTTCTCCCCCGCGCTCTCTCTCCCCCGCGCTCTGTCTCGCGCGCGCTCTCTCTCACGCACGCGCTCTCTCTCACGCACGCGCTCTCTCTCATGCGCACTCTCATGCGCAGTCTCTCTCGCGCGCACTCTCTCTGACGCGCACTCTCTGACGCGCACACTCTCTGACGCGCACACTCTCTGACGCGCACTCGCTCTGACGCGCACTCGCTCTGACGCGCACTCGCTCTGACGCGCACTCGCTCTGACGCGCACTCGCTCTGACGCGCACTCGCTCTCAGGCGCACTCGCTCTCAGGCGCACTCGCTCTCAGGCGCACTCGCTCTCAGGCGCACTCGCTCTCACGCGCACTCGCTCTCACGCGCACTCGCTCTCACGCGCACTCTATTTTGCGTGCGCACTGTCTCACGCGCTGTGTCTCGCACGCGCACTCTCTCACGCGCACTCTCTCACGCGCACTTTCTCTCACTTGCACTCCCTCTCACTCGCACTCGCTCTCTCTCTCACGCGCACTCTCTCTCACGCGCACTCTCTCTCACGCGCACTCTCTCTCACGCGCACTCTCTCTCACGCGCACTCTCTCTCACGCGCACTCTCTCTCACGCGCACTCTCTCTCACGCGCACTCTCTCTCACGCGCACTCTCTCTCAAGCGCACTCTCTCTCACGCGCACTCTCTCTCACGCGCACTCTCTCTCTCACGCGCACTCTCTCTCTCACGCGCACTCTCTCTCTCACGCGCACTCTCTCTCTCACGCGCACTCTCTCTCACGCTCACTCTCTCTCTCACGTGCACTCTCTTTCGTGCGCACTCCCTCTCACGCGCACTCCCTTTCGTGCGCACTCCCTCTCACGCGCACTCCCTCTCACGCGCACTCTCTCTCACGCGCACTCTCACGCGCACTCTCTCTCACGCGCACTCTCTCTCACGCGCACTCTCTCTCACGCGCACTCTCTCTCACGCGCACTCTCTCTCACACGCACTCTCTCTCACGCGCACTCTCTCTCGCGCGCACTCTCTCTCGCGCGCACTCTCTCTCGCGCGCACTCTCTCTCGCGCGCACTCTCTTTCGCGCGCACTCTCTTTCGCGCGCACTCTCTTTCGCGCGCACTCTCTTTCGCGCGCACTCTCTTTCGCGCGCACTCTCTCTCACGCGCACTCTCTCTCACGCGCACTCTCTCTCACTCGCCCTCTCTCTCACGTGCACTCTCTCTCACGTGCACTCTCTCTCACGTGCACTCTCTCTCACGTGCACTCTCTCTCACGTGCACTCTCTCTCACTTGCACTCTCTCTCCCCCGCACTCTCTCTCTCCCCCGCACTCTCTCTCTCCCCCGCACTCTCTCTCTCCCCCGCACTCTCTCTCCCCCGCACTCACTCTCCCCCGCACTCACTCTCCCCCGCACTCTCTCTCACGCGCGCTCTCTCTCCCCCGCGCTCTCTCTCCCCCGCGCTCTCTCTCCCCCGCGCTCTCTCTCCCCCGCGCTCTCTCTCCCCCGCGCTCTCTCTCGCGCGCGCTCTCTCTCGCGCGCGCGCGCTCTCTCTCTCTCGCGCGCGCGCTCTCTCGCGCGCGCTCTCTCTCGCGCGTGTGCTCTCTCACGCGCACTCTCTCTCACGCGCACTCTCTCTCACGTGCACTCTCTCTCACGCGCACTCTCTCTCACGCGCACACTCTCTCTCACGCGCACTCTCTCTCACGCGCACACTCTCTCTCACATGCACACTCTCTCTCACACGCACTCTCTCTCACGCGCACTCTCATGCCCACTCTCTCTCACGCGCACTCTATCACACGTGCACTCTCTTTTGCGTGCACTCTCTTTTGCGTGCACTCTCTTTTGCGTGCACTCTCTTTTGCGTGCACTCTCTCTCACGCGCTCTCTCGCACGCGCAGTCTCTCGCACGCGCAGTCTCTCGCACGCGCAGTCTCTCGCACGCGCAGTCTCTCGCACGCGCAGTCTCTCGCACGCGCAGTCTCTCGCACGCGCAGTCTCTCGCACGCGCACTCTCTCGCACGCACACTCTCTCGCATGCACACTCTCTTTTGCGCGCACTCTCTTGCGCGCACTCTCTCTCACGCGCACTCTCTCTCACGCGCACTCTCTCTCGCGCGCACTCTCTCTCGCGCGCACTCTCTCTCGCGCGCACTCTCTCTCGCGCGCACTTTCTCTCGCGCGCACTCTCTCTCACGTGCACTCTCTTTCACGTGCACTCTCTTTCGCGCGTGCACTGTCTCACGCGCAGTGTCTCGCACGCGCACTCTCTCACGTGCACTCTCTCACGCTCACTCTCTCTCACTCGCACTCTCTCTCACTCGCACTCTCTCTCACGCGCACTCTCTCTCACGCGCACTCTCTCTCACGCGCACTCTCTCTCAGGCGCACTCTCTCTCACGCGCACTCTCTCTCACGCGCGCTCTCTCTCACTTGCGCTCTCTCTCCCCCGCGCTCTCTCTCCCCCGTGCTCTCTCTCCCCCGCGCTCTCTCTCCCCCGCGCTCTCTATCCCCCGCGCTCTCTCTCCCCCGCGCTCGCTCTCCCCGCGCTCTCTCTCCGCCGCGCTCTCTCTCCGCCGCGCTCTCTCTCCGCCGCGCTCTCTCTCCCCCGCGCTCTCTCTCCCCCGCGCTCTGTCTCGCGCGCGCTCTCTCTCACGCGCGCGCTCTCTCTCACGCACGCGCTCTCTCTCACGCACGCGCTCTCTCTCACGCACGCGCTCTCTCTCACGCGCACTCTCATGCGCAGTCTCTATCGCGCGCAGTCTCTCTGACGCGCACTCTCTCTGACGCGCACTCTCTCTGACGCGCACTCTCTCTCACGTTCACTCGCTCTGACGCGCACTCGCTCTCACGCGCACTCGCTCTCACGCGCACTCTCTCACGCGCACTCTCTCACGCGCACTCTCTCACGCGCACTCTCTCACGCGCACTCTCTCTCACGCGCACTCTCTCTCACGCGCACTCCCTCTCACGCGCACTCTCTCTCACGCGCACTCTCTCTCACGCGCACTCTCTCTCACGCGCACTCTCTCTCACGCGCACTCTCTCTCACGCGCACTCTCTCTCTCAAGCGCACTCTCCCTCTCACGCGCGCTCCCTCTCACGCGCGCTCCCTCTCACGCGCGCTCCCTCTCACGCGCGCTCCCTCTCACGCGCGCTCCCTCTCACGCGCGCTCCCTCTCACGCGCGCTCCCTCTCACGCGCGCTCTCTCTCACGCGCGCTCTCTCTCTCGCGCGCTCTCTCTCACGCGCGCTCTCTCTCACGCGCACTCTCTCTCACGTGCATTCTCTTTCGCGCGCACACTCTCTCACATGCACTCTTTCTCATGCGCACTCTCTCTCACGCGCACTCTCTCTCACGCGCACTCTCTCTCACGCGCACTCTCTTTCGCGCGCACTTTCTCTCACGCGCACTTTCTCTCACGCGCACTTTCTCTCACGCGCACTTTCTCTCACGCGCACTTTCTCTCACGCGCACTTTCTCTCACGCGCACTCTCTCTCACGCGCACTCTCTCTCACGCGCACTCTCTCTCACGCGCACTCTATCTCACGTGCACTCTCTTTCGCGCGCACTTTCTCTCACGCGCACTCTCTCTCACGCGCACTCTCTCTCACGCGCACTCTCTCTCACGCGCACTCTCTCTCACGCGCACTTGTTCTCACGCGCACTTGTTCTCACGCGCACTTGTTCTCACGTGCACTCTCTCTCACGTGCACTCTCTCTCCCCCGCACTCTCTCTCTCCCCCGCACTCTCTCTCTCCCCCGCACTCTCTCACACCCGCACTCTCTCTCACGCGCGCTCTCTCTCCCCGCGCTCTCTCTCCCCCGCGCTCTCTCTCCCCCGCGCTCTCTCTCCCCCGCGTTCTCTCTCCCCCGCGTTCTCTCTCCCCCGCGCTCTCTCTCCCCCGCGCTCTCTCTCCCCCGCGCTCTCTCTCCCCCGCGCTCTCTCTCCCCCGCGCTCTCTCTCCCCCGCGCTCTCTCTCCCCCGCGCTCTCTCTCCCCCGCGCTCTCTCTCGCGCGCGCACTCTCTCCCCCGCGCTCTCTCTCGCGCGCGCACTCTCTCTCGGGCGCACTCTATCTCACTCGCTCTCACGCGCTCTCACGCGAACTCTCTCTCACGCGCACTCTCTATCACGCGCACTCTCTCTCCCGCGCTCTCTCTCCGCCGCGCTCTCTCTCCGCCGCGCTCTCTCTCCGCCGCGCTCTCTCTCCCCCGCGCTCTCTCTCCCCCGCGCTCTCTCTCCCCCGCGCTCTCTCTCCCCCGCGCTCTCTCTCACGCGCGCACTCTCTCTCACGCGCGCACTCTCTCTCACGCGCGCACTCTCTCTCGCGCGCACTCTCTCTCGCGCGCACTCTCTCTCGCGCGCACTCTGTCTCGCGCGCACTCTGTCTCGCGCGCACTCTGTCTCGCGCGCACTCTGTCTCGCGCGCACTCTGTCTCGCGCGCACTCTGTCTCGCGCGCACTCTGTCTCGCGCGCACTCTGTCTCGCGCGCACTCTGTCTCGCGCGCACTCTGTCTCGCGCGCACTCTCTCTCGCGCGCACTCTCTCTCGCGCGCACTCTCTCGCGCGCACTCTCTCGCGCGCACTCTCTCTCGCGCGCACTCTCTCTCGCGCGCACTCTCTCTCGCGCGCACTCTATCTCACTCGCTCTCACGCGCTCTCACGCGCACTCTCTCTCACGCGCACTCTCTCTCCCCGCGCTCTCTCTCCCCCGCGCTCTCTCTCCCCCGCGCTCTCTCTCCCCCGCGCTCTCTCTCCCCCGCGCTCTCTCTCCCCCGCGCTCTCTCTCCCCCGCGCTCTCTCTCCCCCGCGCTCTCTCTCCCCCGCGCTCTCTCTCGCGCGCGCTCTCTCTCGCGCGCGCTCTCTCTCGCGCGCGCACTCTCTCACGCGCGCACTCTCTCACGCGCGCACTCTCTCTCGCGCGCACTCTCTCTCGCGCGCACTCTCTCTCGCGCGCACTCTCTCTCGCGCGCACTCTGTCTCACGCGCTCTCTGTCTCACGCGCGCACTCTCTCTCGCGCGCACTCTCTCTCGCGCGCACTCTTTCTCGCGCGCACTCTTTCTCGCGCGCACTCTTTCTCGCGCGCACTCTCTCTCGCGCGCACTCTCTCTCGCGCGCACTCTCTCTCGCGCGCACTCTCTCTCGCGCGCACTCTCTCTCGCGCGCACTCTGTCTCGCGCGCACTCTGTCTCGCGCGCACTCTGTCTCGCGCGCACTCTGTCTCACGCGCACTCTGTCTCACGCGCACTCTGTCTCACGCGCACTCTGTCTCACGCGCACTCTGTCTCACGCGCACTCTGTCTCACGCGCACTCTGTCTCACGCGCACTCTCTCTCACGCGCACTCGCTCTCACGCGCACTCGCTCTCACGCGCACTCTATTTTGCGTGCGCACTGTCTCACGCGCTGTGTCTCGCACGCGCACTCTCTCACGCGCACTCTCTCACGCGCACTTTCTCTCACTTGCACTCCCTCTCACTCGCACTCGCTCTCCCTCTCACGCGCACTCTCTCTCACGCGCACTCTCTCTCACGCGCACTCTCTCTCACGCGCACTCTCTCTCACGCGCACTCTCTCTCACGCGCACTCTCTCTCACTCGCCCTCTCTCTCACGTGCACTCTCTCTCACGTGCACTCTCTCTCACGTGCACTCTCTCTCACGTGCACTCTCTCTCACTTGCACTCTCTCTCCCCCGCACTCTCTCTCTCCCCCGCACTCTCTCTCCCCCGCACTCTCTCTCACGCGCGCTCTCTCTCCCCCGCGCTCTCTCTCCCCCGCGCTCTCTCTCCCCCGCGCTCTCTCTCCCCCGCGCTCTCTCTCCCCCGCGCTCTCTCTCCCCCGCGCTCTCTCTCCCCCGCGCTCTCTCTCGCGCGCGCTCTCTCTCGCGCGCGCTCTCTCTCGCGCGCGCTCTCTCTCGCGCGCGCTCTCTCTCGCGCGCGCTCTCTCTCGCGCGCGCTCTCTCTCGCGCGCGCGCTCTCTCTCGCGCGCGCGCTCTCTCTCGCGCGCGCGCTCTCTCTCGCGCGCGCTCTCTCTCGCGCGCGCTCTCTCTCGCGCGTGTGCTCTCTCACGCGCACTCTCTCTCACGCGCACTCTCTCTCACGTGCACTCTCTCTCACGCGCACTCTCTCTCACGCGCACACTCTCTCTCACGCGCACTCTCTCTCACGCGCACACTCTCTCTCACATGCACACTCTCTCTCACACGCACTCTCTCTCACGCGCACTCTCTCTCACGCGCACTCTCATGCCCACTCTCTCTCACGCGCACTCTATCACACGTGCACTCTCTTTTGCGTGCACTCTCTTTTGCGTGCACTCTCTTTTGCGTGCACTCTCTCTCACGCGCTCTCTCGCACGCGCAGTCTCTCGCACGCGCAGTCTCTCGCACGCGCAGTCTCTCGCACGCGCAGTCTCTCGCACGCGCAGTCTCTCGCACGCGCAGTCTCTCGCACGCGCACTCTTTCGCACGCGCACTCTCTCGCACGCACACTCTTTTGCGCGCACTCTCTTTTGCGCGCACTATCTCTCACGCGCACTCTCTCTCGCGCGCACTCTCTCTCGCGCGCACTCTCTCTCGCGCGCACTCTCTCTCGCGCGCACTCTCTCTCGCGCGCACTTTCTCTCGCGCGCACTCTCTCTCACGTGCACTCTCTTTCGCGCGCGCACTGTCTCACGCGCAGTGTCTCGCACGCGCACTCTCTCACGTGCACTCTCTCACGCTCACTCTCTCTCACTCGCACTCTCTCTCACTCGCACTCTCTCTCACGCGCACTCTCTCTCACGCGCACTCTCTCTCAGGCGCACTCTCTCTCAGGCGCACTCTCTCTCACGCGCGCTCTCTCTCACGCGCGCTCTCTCTCACGCGCGCTCTCTCTCACTTGCGCTCTCTCTCCCCCGCGCTCTCTCTCCCCCGCGCTCTCTCTCCCCCGCGCTCTCTCTCCCCCGCGCTCTCTCTCCCCCGCGCTCTCTCTCCCCCGCGCTCTCTCTCCCCCGCGCTCTCTCTCCCCCGCGCTCTCTCTCCCCCGCGCTCGCTCTCCCCGCGCTCTCTCTCCCCCGCTCTTTCTCTCCGCCGCGCTCTCTCTCCGCCGCGCTCTCTCTCCCCCGCGCTCTCTCTCCCCCGCGCTCTCTCTCCCCGCGCTCTGTCTCGCGCGCGCTCTCTCTCACGCACGCGCTCTCTCTCACGCACGCGCTCTCTCTCACGCACGCGCTCTCTCTCACGCGCACTCTCATGCGCAGTCTCTCTCGCGCGCAGTCTCTCTGACGCGCACTCTCTCTGACGCGCACTCTCTCTGACGCGCACTCTCTCTCACGTTCACTCGCTCTGACGCGCACTCGCTCTCACGCGCACTCGCTCTCACGCGCACTCTCTCACGCGCACTCTCTCACGCGCACTCTCTCACGCGCACTCTCTCACGCGCACTCCCTCTCACGCGCACTCTCTCTCACGCGCACTCTCTCTCACGCGCACTCTCTCTCACGCGCACTCTCTCTCACGCGCACTCCCTCTCACGCGCACTCTCTCTCACGCGCACTCTCTCTCATGCGCACTCTCTCTCACGCGCACTCTCTCTCTCAAGCGCACTCTCCCTCTCACGCGCGCTCCCTCTCACGCGCGCTCCCTCTCACGCGCGCTCCCTCTCACGCGCGCTCCCTCTCACGCGCGCTCCCTCTCACGCGCGCTCTCTCTCACGCGCGCTCTCTCTCACGCGCGCTCTCTCTCACGCGCGCTCTCTCTCACGCGCGCTCTCTCTCTCGCGCGCTCTCTCTCACGCGCGCTCTCTCTCACCGTGCATTCTCTTTCGCGCGCACACTCTCTCACATGCACTCTTTCTCATGCGCACTCTCTCTCACGCGCACTCTCTCTCACGCGCACTTTCTCTCACGCGCACTTTCTCTCACGCGCACTTTCTCTCACGCGCACTTTCTCTCACGCGCACTTTCTCTCACGCGCACTTTCCTCTCACGCGCACTCTCTCTCACGCGCACTCTCTCTCACGCGCACTCTCTCTCACGCGCACTCTATCTCACGTGCACTCTCTTTCGCGCGCACTCTCTCTCACGCGCACTCTCTCTCACGCGCACTCTCTCTCACGCGCACTCTCTCTCACGCGCACTCTCTCTCACGCGCACTCTCTCTCACGCGCACTTGTTCTCACGCGCACTTGTTCTCACGCGCACTTGTTCTCACGTGCACTCTCTCTCACGTGCACTCTCTCTCCCCCGCACTCTCTGTCTCCCCCGCACTCTCTCACACCCGCACTCTCTCTCACGCGCGCTCTCTCTACCCCGCGCTCTCTCTCCCCCGCGCTCTCTCTCCCCCGCGCTCTCTCTCCCCCGCGTTCTCTCTCCCCCGCGCTCTCTCTCCCCCGCGCTCTCTCTCCCCCGCGCTCTCTCTCCCCCGCGCTCTCTCTCCCCCGCGCTCTCTCTCCCCCGCGCTCTCTCTCGCGCGCGCACTCTCTCTCGGGCGCACTCTATCTCACTCGCTCTCACGCGCTCTCACGCGAACTCTCTCTCACGCGCACTCTCTATCACGCGCACTCTCTCTCCCGCGCTCTCTCTCCGCCGCGCTCTCTCTCCGCCGCGCTCTCTCTCCGCCGCGCTCTCTCTCCGCCGCGCTCTCTCTCCCCCGCGCTCTCTCTCCCCCGCGCTCTCTCTCCCCGCGCTCTCTCTCCCCCGCGCTCTCTCTCCCCCGCGCTCTCTCTCCCCCGCGCTCTCTCTCCCCCGCGCTCTCTCTCACGCGCGCACTCTCTCACGCGCGCACTCTCTCACGCGCGCACTCTCTCTCGCGCGCACTCTCTCTCGCGCGCACTCTCTCTCGCGCGCACTCTCTCTCGCGCGCTCTCTCTCCCCCGCGCTCTCTCTCCCCGCGTCTCTCTCACGCGCGCACTCTCTCACGCGCGCACTCTGTCTCGCGCGCACTCTGTCTCGCGCGCACTCTCCCTCGCGCGCACTCTCTCTCGCGCGCACTCTCTCTCGCGCGCACTCTCTCTCGCGCGCACTCTCTCTCGCGCGCACTCTCTCTCGCGCGCACTCTCTCTCGCGCGCACTCTCTCTCGCGCGCACTCTGTCTCACGCGCACTCTGTCTCACGCGCACTCTGTCTCACGCGCACTCTGTCTCACGCGCACTCTGTCTCACGCGCACTCTGTCTCACGCGCACTCTGTCTCACGCGCACTCTGTCTCACGCGCACTCTGTCTCACGCGCACTCTCTCTCACGCGCACTCTATCTCACGTGCACTCTCTTTCGCGCGCACTCTCTCTCACGCGCACTCTCTCTCACGCGCACTCTCTCTCACGCGCACTCTCTCTCACGCGCACTCTCTCTCATGCGCACTTGTTCTCACGCGCACTTGTTCTCACGCGCACTTGTTCTCACGTGCACTCTCTCTCACGTGCACTCTCTCTCCCCCGCACTCTCTCTCTCCCCCGCACTCTCTCACACCCGCACTCTCTCTCACCCGCGCTCTCTCTCCCCCGCGCTCTCTCTCCCCGCGCTCTCTCTCCCCCGCGCTCTCTCTCCCCCGCGCTCTCTCCCCCGCGTTCTCTCTCCCCCGCGCTCTCTCTCCCCGCGCTCTCTCTCCCCCGCGCTCTCTCTCCCCCGCGCTCTCTCTCCCCCGCGCTCTCTCTCGCGCGCGCACTCTCTCTCGGGCGCACTCTATCTCACTCGCTCTCACGCGCTCTCACGCGAACTCTCTCTCACGCGCACTCTCTATCACGCGCACTCTCTCTCCCGCGCTCTCTCTCCGCCGCGCTCTCTCTCCGCCGCGCTCTCTCTCCGCCGCGCTCTCTCTCCGCCGCGCTCTCTCTCCCCCGCGCTCTCTCTCCCCCGCGCTCTCTCTCACGCGCGCACTCTCTCTCACGCGCGCACTCTCTCTCGAGCGCACTCTCTCTCGCGCGCACTCTCTCTCGCGCGCACTCTCTCTCGCGCGCACCTCTCTCTCGCGCGCACTCTCTCTCGCGCGCACTCTCTCTCGCGCGCACTCTCTCTCGCGCGCACTCTCTCTCGCGCGCACTCTGTCTCGCGCGCACTCTGTCTCGCGCGCACTCTGTCTCGCGCGCACTCTGTCTCGCGCGCACTCTGTCTCGCGCGCACTCTGTCTCGCGCGCACTCTGTCTCGCGCGCACTCTGTCTCGCGCGCACTCTGTCTCGCGCGCACTCTGTCTCGCGCGCACTCTCTCTCGCGCGCACTCTCTCTCGCGCGCACTCTCTCTCGCGCGCACTCTCTCTCGCGCGCACTCTCTCTCGCGCGCACTCTCTCTCGCGCGCACTCTCTCGCGCGCACTCTCTCTCGCGCGCACTCTCTCTCACTCGCTCTCACGCGCTCTCACGCGCACTCTCTCTCACGCGCACTCTCTCTCACGCGCACTCTCTCTCCCCGCGCTCTCTCTCCCCCGCGCTCTCTCTCCCCGCGCTCTCTCTCCCCCGCGCTCTCTCTCCCCCGCGCTCTCTCTCCCCCGCGCTCTCTCTCCCCCGCGCTCTCTCTCCCCCGCGCTCTCTCTCCCCCGCGCTCTCTCTCCCCCGCGCGCTCTCTCACGCGCGCACTCTCTCACGCGCGCACTCTCTCACGCGCGCACTCTCTCTCGCGCGCACTCTCTCTCGCGCGCACTCTCTCTCGCGCGCACTCTCTCTCGCGCGCTCTCTCTCCCCCGCGCTCTCTCTCCCCCGCGCTCTCTCTCACGCGCGCACTCTCTCACGCGCGCACTCTCTCACGCGCGCACTCTCTCACGCGCGCACTCTCTCTCGCGCGCACTTCTCTCTCGCGCGCACTCTCTCTCGCGCGCACTCTCTCTCGCGCGCACTCTCTCTCGCGCGCACTCTCTCTCGCGCGCACTCTCTCTCGCGCGCACTCTCTCTCGCGCGCACTCTGTCTCACGCGCACTCTGTCTCACGCGCACTCTGTCTCACGCGCACTCTGTCTCACGCGCACTCTGTCTCACGCGCACTCTGTCTCACGCGCACTCTGTCTCACGCGCACTCTGTCTCACGCGCACTCTCTGTCACGTGCACTCTCTCTCACGCGCACTCTCACGTGCACTCTCTCTCACGCGCACTCACTGTCACGTGCACTTACTCTCACGCGCACTCACTCTCACGCGCACTCACTCTCACGCGCACTCTCTCTTACGCGCACTCTCTCTCTCACGCGCACTCTCTCTCACGTGCACTCTCTTTCGTGCGCACTCCTCTCACGCGCACTCTCTCTCGCGCGCACTCTCTCTCGCGCGCACTCTCTCTCTCGCGCACTCTATCTCACTCGCTCTCACGCGCTCTCACGCGCACTCTCTCTCACGCGCACTCTCTCTCACGCGCACTCTCTCTCACGCGCACTCTCTCTCCCCGCGCTCTCTCTCCCCCGCGCTCTCTCTCCCCGCGCTCTCTCTCCCCCGCGCTCTCTCTCCCCCGCGCTCTCTCTCCCCCGCGCTCTCTCTCCCCCGCGCTCTCTCTCCCCCGCGCTCTCTCTCCCCCGCGCTCTCTCTCCCCCGCGCGCTCTCTCACGCGCGCACTCTCTCACGCGCGCACTCTCTCACGCGCGCACTCTCTCTCGCGCGCACTCTCTCTCGCGCGCACTCTCTCTCGCGCGCACTCTCTCTCGCGCGCTCTCTCTCCCCGCGCTCTCTCTCCCCCGCGCTCTCTCTCACGCGCGCACTCTCTCACGCGCGCACTCTCTCACGCGCGCACTCTCTCACGCGCGCACTCTCTCACGCGCGCACTCTCTCTCGCGCGCACTCTCTCTCGCGCGCACTCTCTCTCGCGCGCACTCTCTCTCGCGCGCACTCTCTCTCGCGCGCACTCTCTCTCGCGCGCACTCTCTCTCGCGCGCACTCTGTCTCACGCGCACTCTGTCTCACGCGCACTCTGTCTCACGCGCACTCTGTCTCACGCGCACTCTGTCTCACGCGCACTCTGTCTCACGCGCACTCTGTCTCACGCGCACTCTGTCTCACGCGCACTCTGTCTCACGCGCACTCTGTCTCACGCGCACTCTGTCTCACGCGCACTCTGTCTCACGCGCACTCTGTCTCACGCGCACTCTCTGTCACGTGCACTCTCTCTCACGCGCACTCTCACGTGCACTCTCTCTCACGCGCACTCACTGTCACGTGCACTTACTCTCACGCGCACTCACTCTCACGCGCACTCACTCTCACGCGCACTCTCTCTTACGCGCACTCTCTCTCTCACGCGCACTCTCTCTCACGTGCACTCTCTTTCGTGCGCACTCCCTCTCACGCGCACTCTCTCTCGCGCGCACTCTCTCTCGCGCGCACTCTCTCTCTCGCGCACTCTATCTCACTCGCTCTCACGCGCTCTCACGCGCACTCTCTCTCACGCGCACTCTCTCTCACGCGCACTCTCTCTCACGCGCACTCTCTCTCCCCGCGCACTCTCTCTCCCCGCGCACTCTCTCTCACGCGCACTCTCTCTCCCCGCGCACTTTCTCTCGCGCGCACTCTCTCTCGCGCGCACTCTCTCTCGCGCGCACTCTCTCTCGCGCGCACTCTCTCTCGCGCGCACTCTATCTCACTCGCTCTCACGCGCTCTCACGCGCACTCTCTCTCATGCGCGCTCTCTCTCCCCGCGCACTCTCTCTCCCCGCGCACTCTCTCTCCCCGCGCACTCTCTCTTACGCGCACTCTCTCTTACGCGCACTCTCTCTTACGCGCACTCTCTCTCACGCGCACTCTCTCTCACGCGCACTCTCTCTCACGCGCACTCTCTCTCACGCGCACTCTCTCTCACGCGCACTCTCTCTCACGTGCACTCTCTCTCACGTGCACTCTCTCTCACGTGCACTCTCTCTCACGTGCACTCTCTCTCACGTGCACTCTCTCTCACGTGCACTCTCTCTCACGTGCACTCTCTCTCCCCCGCACTCTCTCGCTCCCCCGCACTCTCTCGCTCCCCCGCACTCTCTCGCTCCCCCGCACTCTCTCGCTCCCCCGCACTCTCTCGCTCCCCCGCACTCTCTCGCTCCCCCGCACTCTCTCACACCCGCACTCTCTCTGCCCCGCAATCTCTCTCACGCGCGCTCTCTCTCCCCCGCGCTCTCTCTCCCCCGCGCTCTCTCTCCCCCGCGCTCTCTCTCCCCCGCGCTCTCTCTCCCCCGCGCGCTCTCTCTCGCGCACGCTCTCTCTCTCGCGCGCGCTCTCTCTCGCGCGCGCGCTCTCTCTCGCGCGCGCACTCTCTTTCGTGCGCGCACTGTCTCACGCGCACTGTCTCGCACGCGTACTCTCTCACGCACACTCTCTCTCACTCGCACTCTCTCTCACTCGCACTCTCTCTCACGCACACTCTCTCTCACGCGCACACTCTCTCACGCGCACTTGGTCTCACCTGCACTCTCTCTGACGCGCGCTCTCTCTCCCCCGCGCTCTCTCTCCCCGCGCTCTGTCTCGCGCGCGCTCTCTCTCACGCACGCGCTTTCTCTCACGCACGCGCTCTCTCTCACGCACACTCTCGCGCGCAGTCTCTCTCGCGCGCACTCTCTCTCGCGCGCACTCTCTCTCGCGCGCACTCTCTCTCGCGCGCACTCTCTCTCGCGCGCACTCTCTCTCGCGCGCTCTCTCTCTCGCGCGCACTCTCTCTCGCGCGCACTCTCTCTCGCGCGCACTCTCTCTCGCGCGCACTCTCTCTCGCGCGCACTCTCTCTCGCGCGCACTCTCTCTCGCGCGCACTCTCTCTCGCGCGCACTCTCTCTCGCGCGCACTCTCTCTCGCGCGCACTCTCTCTCGCGCGCACTCTCTCTCGCGCGCACTCTCTCTCGCGCGCACTCTCTCTCGCGCGCACTCTCTCTCACGCGCACTCTCTCTCACGCGTACTCTCTCTCACGCGCACTCCCTCTCACGCGCACTCTCTCTCACGCGCACTCTCTCTCACGCGCACTTGGTCTCACCTGCACTCTCTCTCACGCGCACTTGGTCTCACCTGCACACTCTCTCACACGCACTCTCTCTCACTTGCACTCTCTCTCCCCCGCGCTCTCTCTGACGCGCGCTCTCTCTCCCCCGCGCTCTCTCTCCCCCGCGCTCTGTCTCGCGCGCGCTCTCTCTCACGCACGCGCTCTCTCTCACGCACGCGCTCTCTCTCACGCGCACTCTCACGCGCAGTCTCTCTCACGCGCAGTCTCTCTCACGCGCAGTCTCTCTCGCGCGCAGTCTCTCTCGCGCGCAGTCTCTCTCGCGCGCAGTCTCTCTCGCGCGCACTCTCTCTCGCGCGCACTCTCTCTCGCGCGCACTCTCTCTCGCGCGCACTCTCTCTCGCGCGCACTCTCTCTCGCGCGCACTCTCTCTCGCGCGCACTCTCTCTCACGCGCACTCTCTCTCACGCGCACTCTCTCTCACGCGCACTCTCTCTCACGCGCACTCTCTCTCGCGCGCACTCTCTCTCGCGCGCACTCTATCTCACTCGCTCTCACGCGCTCTCACGCGCACTCTCTCTCACGCGCACTCTCTCTCACGCGCACTCTCTCACGCGCACTCTCTCTCACGCGCACTCTCTCTCCCCGCGCACTCTCTCTCACGCGCACTCTCTCACGCGCACTTTCTCTCACTTGCACTCCCTCTCACGCGCACTCCCGCGCACTCTCTCTCACGCGCACTCTCTCACGCGCACTTTCTCTCACTTGCACTCCCTCTCACGCGCACTCCCTCTCACGCGCACTCTCTCTCACGCGCACTCTCTCTCACGCGCACTCTCTCTCACGCGCACTCTCTCTCACGCGCACTCTCTCTCTCACGCGCACTCTCTCTCTCACGCGCACTCTCTCTCTCACGCGCACTCTCTCTCTCACGCGCACTCCCTCTCACGCGCACTCCCTTTCGTGCGCACTCCCTCTCACGCGCACTCCCTCTCACGCGCACTCCCTCTCACGCGCACTCCCTCTCACGCGCACTCCCTCTCACGCGCACTCCCTCTCACGCGCACTCCCTCTCACGCGCACTCCCTCTCACGCGCACTCCCTCTCACGCGCACTCCCTCTCACGCGCACTCCCTCTCACGCGCACTCCCTCTCACGCGCACTCCCTCTCACGCGCACTCCCTCTCACGCGCACTCCCTCTCACGCGCACTCCCTCTCACGCGCACTTGGTCTCACTTGCACTCTCTCTCACACGCACACTCTCTCACGCGCACACTCTCTCACGCGCACACTCTCTCACGCGCACTCTCTCTCACGGGCACTCTCTCTCACGCGCACTCTCTCTCACGCGCACTCTCTCTCACGCGCACTCTCTCTCACGCGCACTCTCTCTCACGCGCACTCTCTCTCACGCGCACTCTCTCTCACGCGCACTCTCTCTCACGCGCACTTGGTCTCACGTGCACTTGGTCTCACGTGCACTCTCTCTCACACGCACACTCTCTCACACGCACACTCTCTCACACGCACACTCTCTCACACGCACACTCTCTCACACGCACTCTCTCTCACGTGCACTCTCTCTCACGTGCACTCTCTCTCCCCCGCGCTCTCTCTCCCCCGCGCTCTCTCTCCCCCGCGCTCTCTCTCCCCGCTATCTCTCTCCCCCGCTCTCTCTCTCCGCCGCGCTCTCTCTCCGCTGCGCTCTCTCTCCGCCGCGCTCTCTCTCCGCCGCGCTCTCTCTCCCCCGCGCTCTCTCTCCCCCGCGCTCTCTCTCCCCCGCGCTCTCTCTCCCCGCGCTCTCTCTCCCCCGCGCTCTCTCTCCCCCGCGCTCTCTCTCCCCCGCGCTCTCTCTCCCCCGCGCTCTCTCTCCCCCGCGCTCTCTCTCCCCCGCGCTCTCTCTCCCCCGCGCTCTCTCTCCCCCGCGCTCTCTCTCCCCCGCGCTCTCTCTCCCCCGCGCTCTCTCTCCCCCGCGCTCTCTCTCCCCCGCGCTCTCTCTCTCCCCCGCGCTCTCTCTCCCCCGCGCTCTCTCTCCCCCGCGCTCTTTCTCCCCGCGCTCTCTCTCCCCCGCGCTCTTTCTCCCCCGCGCTCTCTCTCCCCCGCGCTCTGTCTCGCGCGTGCTCTCTCTCACGCACGCGCTCTCTCTCACGCACGCGCTCTCTCTCATGCGCACTCTCATGCGCAGTCTCTCTCGCGCGCACTCTCTCTGACGCGCACTCTCTGACGCGCACACTCTCTGACGCGCACTCGCTCTCACGTGCACTCGCTCTGACGCGCACTCGCTCTCACGTGCACTCGCTCTGACGCGCACTCGCTCTCACGCGCACTCGCTCTCACGCGCACTCGCTCTCACGCGCACTCGCTCTCACGCGCACTCTATTTTGCGTGCGCACTGTCTCACGCGCTGTGTCTCGCACGCGCACTCTCTCACGCGCACTCTCTCACGCGCACTTTCTCTCACTTGCACTCCCTCTCACTCGCACTCGCTCTCCCTCTCACGCGCACTCTCTCTCACGCGCACTCTCTCTCACGCGCACTCTCTCTCACGCGCACTCTCTCTCAAGCGCACTCTCTCTCACGCGCACTCTCTCTCTCACGCGCACTCTCTCTCTCACGCGCACTCTCTCTCTCACGCGCACTCTCTCTCTCACGCGCACTCTCTCTCTCACGCGCACTCTCTCTCTCACGCTCACTCTCTCTCTCACGTGCACTCTCTTTCGTGCGCACTCCCTCTCACGCGCACTCCCTTTCGTGCGCACTCCCTCTCACGCGCACTCCCTCTCACGCGCACTCCCTCTCACGCGCACTCTCTCTCACGCGCACTCTCACGCGCACTCTCTCTCACGCGCACTCTCTCTCACGCGCACTCTCTCTCACGCGCACTCTCTCTCACGCGCACTCTCTCTCACGCGCACTCTCTCTCACGCGCACTCTCTCTCGCGCGCACTCTCTCTCGCGCGCACTCTATCTCACTCGCTCTCACGCGCTCTCACGCGCACTCTCTCTCACGCGCACTCTCTCTCACGCGCACTCTCTCACGCGCACTCTCTCTCACGCGCACTCTCACGCGCACTCTCTCTCCCCGCGCACTCTCTCTCCCCGCGCACTCTCTCTCACGCGCACTCTCTCACGCGCACTTTCTCTCACTTGCACTCCCTCTCACGCGCACTCCCTCTCACGCGCACTCTCTCTCACGCGCACTCTCTCTCACGCGCACTCTCTCTCACGCGCACTCTCTCTCACGCGCACTCTCTCTCTCACGCGCACTCTCTCTCTCACGCGCACTCTCTCTCTCACGCGCACTCTCTCTCTCACGCGCACTCCCTCTCACGCGCACTCCCTTTCGTGCGCACTCCCTCTCACGCGCACTCCCTCTCACGCGCACTCCCTCTCACGCGCACTCCCTCTCACGCGCACTCCCTCTCACGCGCACTCCCTCTCACGCGCACTCCCTCTCACGCGCACTCCCTCTCACGCGCACTCCCTCTCACGCGCACTCCCTCTCACGCGCACTCCCTCTCACGCGCACTCCCTCTCACGCGCACTCCCTCTCACGCGCACTCCCTCTCACGCGCACTCCCTCTCACGCGCACTCCCTCTCACGCGCACTCCCTCTCACGCGCACTTGGTCTCACTTGCACTCTCTCTCACACGCACACTCTCTCACGCGCACACTCTCTCACGCGCACACTCTCTCACGCGCACTCTCTCTCACGGGCACTCTCTCTCACGCGCACTCTCTCTCACGCGCACTCTCTCTCACGCGCACTCTCTCTCACGCGCACTCTCTCTCACGCGCACTCTCTCTCACGCGCACTCTCTCTCACGCGCACTCTCTCTCACGCGCACTCTCTCTCACGCGCACTCTCTCTCACGCGCACTCTCTCTCACGCGCACTCTCTCTCACGCGCACTTGGTCTCACGTGCACTCTCTCTCACACGCACACTCTCTCACACGCACACTCTCTCACACGCACACTCTCTCACACGCACACTCTCTCACACGCACACTCTCTCACACGCACTCTCTCTCACGTGCACTCTCTCTCCCCCGCGCTCTCTCTCCCCCGCGCTCTCTCTCCCCCGCGCTCTCTCTCCCCCGCGCTCTCTCTCCCCGCTATCTCTCTCCCCCGCTCTCTCTCTCCGCCGCGCTCTCTCTCCGCCGCGCTCTCTCTCCGCCGCGCTCTCTCTCCGCCGCGCTCTCTCTCCCCCGCGCTCTCTCTCCCCCGCGCTCTCTCTCCCCCGCGCTCTCTCTCCCGCGCACTCCCTCTCACGCGCACTCCCTCTCACGCGCACTCCCTCTCACGCGCACTCCCTCTCACGCGCACTCCCTCTCACGCGCACTCCCTCTCACGCGCACTCCCTCTCACGCGCACTCCCTCTCACGCGCACTCCCTCTCACGCGCACTCCCTCTCACGCGCACTCCCTCTCACGCGCACTCCCTCTCACGCGCACTCCCTCTCACGCGCACTCCCTCTCACGCGCACTCCCTCTCACGCGCACTCCCTCTCACGCGCACTCCCTCTCACGCGCACTCCCTCTCACGCGCACTCCCTCTCACGCGCACTCCCTCTCACGCGCACTCCCTCTCACGCGCACTCCCTCTCACGCGCACTCTCTCTCACGCGCACACTCTCTCACGCGCACACTCTCTCACGCGCACACTCTCTCACGCGCACACTCTCTCACGCGCACTCTCTCTCACGGGCACTCTCTCTCACGCGCACTCTCTCTCACGCGCACTCTCTCTCACGCGCACTCTCTCTCACGCGCACTCTCTCTCACGCGCACTCTCTCTCACGCGCACTCTCTCTCACGCGCACTCTCTCTCACGCGCACTTGGTCTCACGTGCACTCTCTCTCACACGCACACTCTCTCACACGCACACTCTCTCACACGCACACTCTCTCACACGCACACTCTCTCACACGCACACTCTCTCACACGCACTCTCTCTCACGTGCACTCTCTCTCCCCCGCGCTCTCTCTCCCCCGCGCTCTCTCTCCCCCGCGCTCTCTCTCCCCCGCGCTCTCTCTCCCCGCTATCTCTCTCCCCCGCTCTCTCTCTCCGCCGCGCTCTCTCTCCGCCGCGCTCTCTCTCCGCCGCGCTCTCTCTCCGCCGCGCTCTCTCTCCCCCGCGCTCTCTCTCCCCCGCGCTCTCTCTCCCCCGCGCTCTCTCTCCCCCGCGCTCTCTCTCCCCGCGCTCTCTCTCCCCCGCGCTCTCTCTCCCCCGCGCTCTCTCTCCCCCGCGCTCTCTCTCCCCCGCGCTCTCTCTCCCCCGCGCTCTCTCTCCCCCGCGCTCTCTCTCCCCCGCGCTCTCTCTCCCCCGTGCTCTCTCTCCCCCGCGCTCTCTCTCCCCCGCGCTCTCTCTCCCCCGCGCTCTCTCTCCCCCGCGCTCTCTCTCCCCCGCGCTCTCTCTCCCCCGCGCTCTCTCTCTCCCCCGCGCTCTCTCTCCCCCGCGCTCTCTCTCCCCCGCGCTCTTTCTCCCCGCGCTCTCTCTCCCCCGCGCTCTTTCTCCCCCGCGCTCTCTCTCCCCCGCGCTCTGTCTCGCGCGTGCTCTCTCTCACGCACGCGCTCTCTCTCACGCACGCGCTCTCTCTCATGCGCACTCTCATGCGCAGTCTCTCTCGCGCGCACTCTCTCTGACGCGCACTCTCTGACGCGCACACTCTCTGACGCGCACTCGCTCTCACGTGCACTCGCTCTGACGCGCACTCGCTCTCACGTGCACTCGCTCTCACGTGCACTCGCTCTGACGCGCACTCGCTCTCACGCGCACTCGCTCTCACGCGCACTCGCTCTCACGCGCACTCGCTCTCACGCGCACTCGCTCTCACGCGCACTCTATTTTGCGTGCGCACTGTCTCACGCGCTGTGTCTCGCACGCGCACTCTCTCACGCGCACTTTCTCTCACTTGCACTCCCTCTCACTCGCACTCGCTCTCCCTCTCACGCGCACTCTCTCTCACGCGCACTCTCTCTCACGCGCACTCTCTCTCACGCGCACTCTCTCTCAAGCGCACTCTCTCTCACGCGCACTCTCTCTCTCACGCGCACTCTCTCTCTCACGCGCACTCTCTCTCTCACGCGCACTCTCTCTCTCACGCGCACTCTCTCTCTCACGCGCACTCTCTCTCTCACGCGCACTCTCTCTCTCACGCTCACTCTCTCTCTCACGTGCACTCTCTTTCGTGCGCACTCCCTCTCACGCGCACTCCCTTTCGTGCGCACTCCCTCTCACGCGCACTCCCTCTCACGCGCACTCCCTCTCACGCGCACTCTCTCTCACGCGCACTCTCACGCGCACTCTCTCTCACGCGCACTCTCTCTCACGCGCACTCTCTCTCACGCGCACTCTCTCTCACACGCACTCTCTCTCACGCGCACTCTCTCTCGCGCGCACTCTCTCTCGCGCGCACTCTATCTCACTCGCTCTCACGCGCTCTCACGCGCACTCTCTCTCACGCGCACTCTCTCTCACGCGCACTCTCTCACGCGCACTCTCTCTCACGCGCACTCTCACGCGCACTCTCTCTCCCCGCGCACTCTCTCTCCCCGCGCACTCTCTCTCACGCGCACTCTCTCACGCGCACTTTCTCTCACTTGCACTCCCTCTCACGCGCACTCCCTCTCACGCGCACTCTCTCTCACGCGCACTCTCTCTCACGCGCACTCTCTCTCACGCGCACTCTCTCTCACGCGCACTCTCTCTCTCACGCGCACTCTCTCTCTCACGCGCACTCTCTCTCTCACGCGCACTCTCTCTCTCACGCGCACTCCCTTTCGTGCGCACTCCCTCTCACGCGCACTCCCTCTCACGCGCACTCCCTCTCACGCGCACTCCCTCTCACGCGCACTCCCTCTCACGCGCACTCCCTCTCACGCGCACTCCCTCTCACGCGCACTCCCTCTCACGCGCACTCCCTCTCACGCGCACTCCCTCTCACGCGCACTCCCTCTCACGCGCACTCCCTCTCACGCGCACTCCCTCTCACGCGCACTCCCTCTCACGCGCACTCCCTCTCACGCGCACTCTCTCTCACGCGCACACTCTCTCACGCGCACACTCTCTCACGCGCACACTCTCTCACGCGCACACTCTCTCACGCGCACTCTCTCTCACGGGCACTCTCTCTCACGCGCACTCTCTCTCACGCGCACTCTCTCTCACGCGCACTCTCTCTCACGCGCACTCTCTCTCACGCGCACTCTCTCTCACGCGCACTCTCTCTCACGCGCACTCTCTCTCACGCGCACTCTCTCTCACGCGCACTCTCTCTCACGCGCACTCTCTCTCACGCGCACTTGGTCTCACGTGCACTCTCTCTCACACGCACACTCTCTCACACGCACACTCTCTCACACGCACACTCTCTCACACGCACACTCTCTCACACGCACTCTCTCTCACGTGCACTCTCTCTCCCCCGCGCTCTCTCTCCCCCGCGCTCTCTCTCCCCCGCGCTCTCTCTCCCCCGCGCTCTCTCTCCCCGCTATCTCTCTCCCCCGCTCTCTCTCTCCGCCGCGCTCTCTCTCCGCCGCGCTCTCTCTCCGCCGCGCTCTCTCTCCGCCGCGCTCTCTCTCCCCCGCGCTCTCTCTCCCCCGCGCTCTCTCTCCCCCGCGCTCTCTCTCCCCGCGCTCTCTCTCCCCCGCGCTCTCTCTCCCCCGCGCTCTCTCTCCCCCGCGCTCTCTCTCCCCCGCGCTCTCTCTCCCCCGCGCTCTCTCTCCCCCGCGCTCTCTCTCCCCCGCGCTCTCTCTCCCCCGCGCTCTCTCTCCCCCGCGCTCTCTCTCCCCCGCGCTCTCTCTCCCCCGCGCTCTCTCTCCCCCGCGCTCTCTCTCCCCCGCGCTCTCTCTCCCCCGCGCTCTCTCTCCCCCGCGCTCTCTCTCTCCCCCGCGCTCTCTCTCCCCCGCGCTCTCTCTCCCCCGCGCTCTTTCTCCCCGCGCTCTCTCTCCCCCGCGCTCTTTCTCCCCCGCGCTCTCTCTCCCCCGCGCTCTGTCTCGCGCGTGCTCTCTCTCACGCACGCGCTCTCTCTCACGCACGCGCTCTCTCTCATGCGCACTCTCATGCGCAGTCTCTCTCGCGCGCACTCTCTCTGACGCGCACTCTCTGACGCGCACACTCTCTGACGCGCACTCGCTCTCACGTGCACTCGCTCTGACGCGCACTCGCTCTCACGTGCACTCGCTCTGACGCGCACTCGCTCTCACGCGCACTCGCTCTCACGCGCACTCGCTCTCACGCGCACTCGCTCTCACGCGCACTCGCTCTCACGCGCACTCGCTCTCACGCGCACTCGCTCTCACGCGCACTCTATTTTGCGTGCGCACTGTCTCACGCGCTGTGTCTCGCACGCGCACTCTCTCACGCGCACTCTCTCACGCGCACTTTCTCTCACTTGCACTCCCTCTCACTCGCACTCGCTCTCCCTCTCACGCGCACTCTCTCTCACGCGCACTCTCTCTCACGCGCACTCTCTCTCACGCGCACTCTCTCTCAAGCGCACTCTCTCTCACGCGCACTCTCTCTCTCACGCGCACTCTCTCTCTCACGCGCACTCTCTCTCTCACGCGCACTCTCTCTCTCACGCGCACTCTCTCTCTCACGCGCACTCTCTCTCTCACGCGCACTCTCTCTCTCACGCTCACTCTCTCTCTCACGTGCACTCTCTTTCGTGCGCACTCCCTCTCACGCGCACTCCCTTTCGTGCGCACTCCCTCTCACGCGCACTCCCTCTCACGCGCACTCCCTCTCACGCGCACTCTCTCTCACGCGCACTCTCACGCGCACTCTCTCTCACGCGCACTCTCTCTCACGCGCACTCTCTCTCACACGCACTCTCTCTCACGCGCACTCTCTCTCGCGCGCACTCTCTCTCGCGCGCACTCTCTCTCGCGCGCACTCTCTCTCGCGCGCACTCTCTCTCGCGCGCACTCTCTTTCGCGCGCACTCTCTCTCACGCGCACTCTCTCTCACGCGCACTCTCTCTCACGCGCACTCTCTCTCACTCGCCCTCTCTCTCACTCGCCCTCTCTCTCACGTGCACTCTCTCTCACGTGCACTCTCTCTCACGTGCACCCTCTCTCACGTGCACTCTCTCTCACGTGCACTCTCTCTCACTTGCACTCTCTCTCCCCCGCACTCTCTCTCTCCCCCGCACTCTCTCTCCCCCGCACTCTCTCTCACGCGCGCTCTCTCTCCCCCGCGCTCTCTCCCCCGCGCTCTCTCCCCCCCGCGCTCTCTCTCCCCCGCGCTCTCTCTCCCCCGCGCTCTCTCTCGCGCGCGCTCTCTCTCGCGCGCGCTCTCTCTCGCGCGCACTCTCTCTCACGCGCACTCTCTCTCACGCGCACTCTCTCTCACGCGCACTCTGTCTCACGCGCACTCTGTCTCACGCGCACTCTGTCTCACGCGCAATCTGTCTCACGCGCAATCTGTCTCACGCGCAATCTGTCTCACGCGCACACTCTCTCACGCGCACACTCTCTCACGCGCACTCTCTCTCACGCGCACTCTCTCTCACGCGCACTCTCTCTCACGCGCACTCTCTCTCACGCGCACTCTCTCACACGTGCATTCTCTTTCACGCGCACTCTCTTTCGCGCGCACTCTGTCTCACGCGCACTCTCTTTCACGCGCACTCTCTTTCCCGTGCGCACTCTCTTTCCCGTGCGCGCACTCTGTCACGCGCACTCTCTCTCACGCGCACTCTCTCTCACGCGCACTCTCTCTCACGCGCACTCTCTCTCACGCGCACTCTCTCTCACGCGCACTCTCTCTCACGCGCACTCTCTCTCACGCGCACTCTCTCTCACGCGCACTCTTTCTCACGCGCACTCTCTCTCACGCGCACTCTCTCTCACGCGCACTCTCTTTCGCGCGCACTCTCTTTCGCGCGCACTCTCTTTCGGGCGCACTCTCTTTCGGGCGCACTCTCTTTCGGGCGCACTCTCTTTCCCGCGCGCACTCTCTCTCACGCGCACTCTCTCTCGCGCGCACTCTCTTTCCCGCGCGCACTCTCTTTCCCACGCGCACTCTGTCTCACGCGCACTCTGTCTCACGCGCACTCTGTCTCACGCGCACTCTGTCTCACGCGCACTCTGTCTCACGCGCACTCTCTCTCACGCGCACTCTCTCGCACGCGCACTCTCTCGCACGCGCACTCTCTCGCACGCGCACTCTCTCGCACGCGCACTCTCTCGCACGCGCACTCCCTCGCAAGGGCACTCTCTCGCACGCGCACTGTCCTTCACGCGCACTGTCTCTCACGCGCACTCTCTTTCCCACGCGCACTCTCTCTCACGCGCACTCTCTCTCACGCGCACTCTCTCTCACGCGCACTCTCTCTCACGCGCACTCTCTCTCACGCGCACACTCTCTCGCGCGCACTCTCTCTCGCGCGCACTCTCTCTCGCGCGCACTCTCTCTCACGCGCACTCTCTTTCCCGCGCGCACTCTCTTTCCCGCGCGCGCACTCTTTCCCGCGGGCACTCTCTTTCCCGCGCGCACTCTCTCACGCGCACTCTCTCTCACGCGCACTCTCTCTCACTTGCACTCTCTCTCACGTGCACTCTCTCTCACGCGCACTCTCTCTCACGCGCGCACTCTCTCACGCGCACTCTCTCTCACGCGCGCTCTCTTTCCCGCGCGCTCTCTCTCGCACGCGCACTCTCTCGCACGCGCACTCCCTCGCACGCGCACTCCCTCGCACGCGCACTCCCTCGCACGCGCACTCCCTCGCACGCGCACTCTCTTTCGCGCGCACTCTCTTTCGCGCGCACTCTCTTTCGGGCGCACTCTCTCGCACGCGCACTCCCTCGCACGCGCACTCCCTCGCACGCGCACTCCCTCGCACGCGCACTCTCTCGCACGCGCACTCTCTCGCACGCGCACTCTCTCTCACGCGCGCACTCTCTTTCCCGCACGCACTCTCTTTCCCGCGCGCACTCTCTTTCCCGCGCGCACTCTCTTTCCCACGCGCACTCTCTTTCCCGCGCGCACTCTCTTTCCCGCGCGCACTCTCTTTCCCGCGCGCACTCTCTTTCCCGCGCGCACTCTCTCTCACGCGCACTCTCTCTCACGCGCACTCTCTCTCACTTGCACTCTCTCACACGTGCATTCTCTTTCACGCGCACTCTCTCTCACCTGCACTCTCTTTCGCGCGCACTCTGTCTCACGCGCACTCTCTTTCACGCGCACTCTCATTCACGCGCAATCTCTCTCACGCGCACTCTCTCTCTCATGCGCACTCTCTCTCACGTGCACTCTCTCTCACGCGCACTCTCTCTCACGTGCACTCTCTTTCCCGCGCGCACTCTCTTTCCCGCGCGCGCACTCTTTCCCGCGCGCACTCTCTCACGCGCACTCTCTCTCACGCGCACTCCCTCGCACGCGCACTCCCTCGCACGCGCACTCCCTCGCACGCGCACTCCCTCGCATGCGCACTCCCTCGCACGCGCACTCTCTTTCCCGCGCGCACTCACTTTCCCGCGCGCACTCACTTTCCCGCGCGCACTCTCTTTCCCGCGCGCACTCTCTTTCCCACGCGCACTCTCTTTCTCATGCGCACTCTCTCTCACGCGCACTCTCTCTCACGCGCACTCTCTCTCACGCGCACTCTCTCTCACGCGCACTCTCTCTCACGCGCACTCTCTCTCACGCGCACTCTCTCTCACGCGCACTCTCTCTCACGCGCACTCTCTCTCACGCGCACTCTCTCTCACGCGCACTCTCTCTCACGCGCACTCTCTCTCACGCGCACTCTCTCTCACGCGCACTCTCTCTCACGCGCACTCTCTCTCACGCGCACTCTCTCTCACTTGCACTCTCTCACACGTGCATTCTCTTTCACGCGCACTCTCTCTCACCTGCACTCTCTTTCGCGCGCACTCTGTCTCACGCGCACTCTCTTTCACGCGCACTCTCTTTCACGCGCACTCTCTTTCACGCGCACTCTCTTTCACACGCAATCTCTCTCACGCGCAATCTCTCTCACGCGTACTCTCTCTCTCACGCGCACTCTCTCTCACGCGCAATCTCTCTCACGCGCAATCTCTCTCACGCGCACTCTCTCTCTCACGCGCACTCTCTCTCACGTGCACTCTCTCTCACGTGCACTCTCTCTCACGCGCACTCTCTCTCACGTGCACTCTCTTTCCCGCGCGCACTCTCTTTCCCGCGCGCACTCTCTTTCCCGCGCGCACTCTCTCTCACGCGCACTCTCTCTCACGCGCACTCTCTCTCACGCGCACTCTCTCGCACGCGCACTCTCTCGCACGCGCACTCCCTCGCACGCGCACTCTCTCGCACGCGCACTCCCTCGCACGCGCACTCCCTCGCACGCGCACTCCCTCGCACGCGCACTCCCTCGCACGCGCACTCTCTCGCACGCGCACTCTCTCTCACGCGCACTCTCTCTCACGCGCACTCTCTCTCACGCGCACTCTCTCTCACGCGCACTCTCTCGCACGCGCACTCCCTCGCACGCGCACTCCCTCGTACGCGCACTCCCTCGCACGCGCACTCTCTCGCACGCGCACTCTCTCGCACGCGCACTCTCTTTCTCACGCGCACTCTCTTTCCCGCGCGCACTCTGTCTCCCACGCGCACTCTGTCTCACGCGCACTCTGTCTCACGCGCACTCTGTCTCACGCGCACTCTGTCTCACGCGCACTCTCTCGCACGCGCACTCCCTCGCACGCGCACTCCCTCGCACGCGCACTCCCTCGCACGCGCACTCCCTCGCACGCGCACTCTCTCGCACGCGCACTCTCTCGCACGCGCACTCTCTCGCACGAGCACTCTCGCACGCACACTCTCTCTCACGCGCACTCTCTCTCACGCGCACTCTCTCTCACGCGCACTCTCTCTCACGCGCACTCTCTTTCCCGCGCGCACTCTCTCTCACGCGCACTCTCTCTCACGCGCACTCTCTCTCACGCGCACTCTCTCTCACGCGCACTCTCTCTCACGCGCACTCTCTCTCACGCGCACTCGCTCTCACGCGCACTCGCTCTCGCGCGCACTCGCTCTCGCGCGCACTCTCTTTCGCGCGCACTCTCTTTCGCGCGCACTCTCTTTCGCGCGCACTCTCTCTCACGCGCACTCGGTCTCACGTGCACTCTCTCTTGTGCACTCTCTTTCGCGTGCATTCTCTTTCGCGCGCACTCTCTTTCGCGCGCACTCTCTTTCGCGCGCACAATCTCTCACATGCACACACTCTCACATGCACTCTCTCTCACTTGCACTCTCTCTCACGTGCACTCTCTCACACGTGCACTCTCTCACACGTGCATTCTCTTTCACGTGCACTCTCTCTCACCTGCACTCTCTCTCACCTGCACTCTCTTTCGCGCGCACTCTGTCTCACGCGCACTCTCTTTCGCGCGCAATCTCTCTCACGCGCAATCTCTCTCACGCGCAATCTCTCTCACGCGCAATCTCTCTCACGCGCACTCTCTCTCGCGCACTCTCTCTCACTTGCACTCTCTCACGTGCACTCTCTCTCACATGCACTCTCTCACACGTGCATTCTTTTTCACGCGCACTCTCTCTCACCTGCACTCTCTTTCGCGCGCACTCTCTCTCACGCGCACTCTCTCTCACGTGCACTCTCCCTCACGCGCACTCTCTCTCACGCGCACTCTCTCTCACGCGCACACTCTCTCTCACGCGCACTCTCTCTCACGCGCACACTCTCTCTCACGCGCACTCTCTCTCACACGCACTCTCTCTCACGCGCACTCTCTCTCACGCGCACTCGCTCTCACGCGCACTCTCTCTCACGCGCACTCTCTCTCACGCGCACTCTGTCTCACGCGCACTCTGTCTCACGCGCACTCTGTCTCACGCGCACTCTCTCTCACGCGCACTCTCTCTCACGTGCACTCTCTCTCACGTGCACTCTCTCTCACGCGCACTCTCTCTCGCGCGCACTCTCTCTCGCGCGCACTCTCTCTCGCGCGCCCTCTCTCTCGCGCGCACTCTCTCTCACGCGCACTCTCTCTCACGCGCACTCTCTCTCACGCGCACTCTCTCTCACGCGCACTCTCTCTCACGCGCACTCTCTCTCACGCGCACTCTCTCTCACGCGCACTCTCTTTCCCGCGCGCACTCTCTCTCACGCGCACTCTCTCTCACGCGCACTCTCTCGCACGCGCACTCTCTCTCACGCGCACTCTGTCTCACGCGCACTCTGTCTCACGCGCACTCTGTCTCACGCGCACTCTCTCGCACGCGCACTCCCTCGCACGCGCACTCCCTCGCACGCGCACTCTCTCGCACGCGCACTCTCTCGCACGCGCACTCTCTCTCACGCGCACTCTCTCTCACGCGCACTCTCTCGCACGCGCACTCCCTCGCACGCGCACTCCCTCGCACGCGCACTCCCTCGCACGCGCACTCCCTCGCACGCGCACTCTCTTTCTCACGCGCACTCTCTTTCCCGCGCGCACTCTGTCTCCCACGCGCACTCTGTCTCACGCGCACTCTGTCTCACGCGCACTCTGTCTCACGCGCACTCTCTCGCACGCGCACTCCCTCGCACGCGCACTCCCTCGCACGCGCACTCCCTCGCACGCGCACTCCCTCGCACGCGCACTCCCTCGCACGCGCACTCTCTCGCACGCGCACTCTCTCACACGAGCACTCCCTCGCACGCGCACTCTCTCGCACGCGCACTCTCTCACACGAGCACTCTCGCACGCACACTCTCTCTCACGCGCACTCTCTCTCACGCGCACTCTCTCTCACGCGCACTCTCTCTCACGCGCACTCTCTTTCCCGCGCGCACTCTCTCTCCCGCGCGCACTCTCTCTCACGCGCACTCTCTCTCACGCGCACTCTCTCTCACGCGCACTCGCTCTCGCGCGCACTCGCTCTCGCGCGCACTCGCTCTCGCGCGCACTCGCTCTCGCGCGCACTCTCTTTCGCGCGCACTCTCTTTCGCGCGCACTCTCTTTCGCGCGCACTCTCTCTCACGCGCACTCGGTCTCACGTGCACTCTCTCTTGTGCACTCTCTTTCGCGTGCATTCTCTTTCGCGCGCACTCTCTTTCGCGCGCACTCTCTTTCGCGCGCACAATCTCTCACATGCACACACTCTCACATGCACTCTCTCTCACTTGCACTCTCTCTCACGTGCACTCTCTCACACGTGCACTCTCTCACACGTGCATTCTCTTTCACGTGCACTCTCTCTCACCTGCACTCTCTCTCACCTGCACTCTCTTTCGCGCGCACTCTGTCTCACGCGCACTCTCTTTCGCGCGCAATCTCTCTCACGCGCAATCTCTCTCACGCGCAATCTCTCTCACGCGCACTCTCTCTCGCGCACTCTCTCTCACTTGCACTCTCTCACGTGCACTCTCTCTCACATGCACTCTCTCACACGTGCATTCTTTTTCACGCGCACTCTCTCTCACCTGCACTCTCTTTCGCGCGCACTCTGTCTCACGCGCACTCTCTTTCGCGCGCAATCCCTCTCACGCGCAATCTCTCTCACGTGCACTCTCTCTCACGCGCACTCTCTCTCACGTGCACTCTCTCTCGCGCGCCCTCTCTCTCGCGCGCCCTCTCTCTCGCGCGCCCTCTCTCTCACGCGCACTCTCTCTCACGCGCACTCTCTCTCACGCGCACTCTCTCTCACGCGCACTCTCTCTCACGCGCACTCTCTCTCACGCGCACTCTCTCTCACGCGCACTCTCTTTCCCGCGCGCGCTCTCTTTCCCGCGCGCACTCTCTCACGCGCACTCCCTCTCACGCGCACTCTCTCTCACGCGCACTCCCTCGCACGCGCACTCTCTTTCCCGCGCGCGCTCTCTTTCCCACGCGCACTCTCTCACGCGCACTCTCTCTCACGCGCACTCTCTCTCACACGCACTCTCTCTCACGCGCACTCTCTCTCACGCGCACTCTCTCTCACGTGCACTCTCCCTCACGCGCACTCTCTCTCACGCGCACTCTCTCTCACGCGCACACTCTCTCGCACGCGCACTCTCTCTCACGCGCACTCTCTCTCACGCGCACTCTCTCTCACGCGCACTCGCTCTCACGCGCACTCTCTCTCACGCGCACTCTCTCTCACGCGCACTCTCTCTCACGCGCACTCTCTCTCACGCGCACTCTCTCTCACGCGCACTCTCTCTCACGCGCACTCTCTCTCACGCGCACTCTCTTTCGCACGCGCACTCCCTCGCACGCGCACTCCCTCGCACGCGCACTCCCTCGCACGCGCACTCCCTCGCACGCGCACTCCCTCGCACGCGCACTCCCTCGCACGCGCACTCCCTCGCACGCGCACTCCCTCGCACGCGCACTCCCTCGCACGTGCACTCTCTCGCACGCGCACTCTCTCTCACGCGCACTCTCTTTCCCGCGCGCACTCTCTTTCCCGCGCGCACTCTCTTTCCCGCGCGCACTCTGTCTCACGCGCACTCTGTCTCACGCGCACTCTGTCTCACGCGCACTCTGTCTCACGCGCACTCTGTCTCACGCGCACTCTGTCTCACGCGCACTCTGTCTCACGCGCACTCTGTCTCACGCGCACTCTGTCTCACGCGCACTCTCTCTCACGCGCACTCTCTCTCACGCGCACTCTCTCTCACACGTGCATTCTCTCTCACGCGCACTCTCTCTCACCTGCACTCTCTTTCGCGCGCACTCTGTCTCACGCGCACTCTCTTTCACGCGCACTCTCTTTCACGCGCACTCTCATTCACGCGCAATCTCTCTCACGCGCACTCTCTCTCTCACGCGCACTCTCTCTCACGTGCACTCTCTTTCCCGCGCGCGCACTCTTTCCCGCGCGCACTCTCTCACGCGCACTCTCTCTCACGTGCACTCTTTCTCACGCGCACTCTCTCTCACGCGCACTCTCTTTCGCGCGCACTCTCTTTCGCGCGCACTCTCTTTCGCGCGCACTCTCTCACGCGCACTCTCTCTCACGCGCACTCTCTTTCCCGCGCGCACTCTCTTTCCCACGCGCACTCTGTCTCACGCGCACTCTGTCTCACGCGCACTCTCTCTCACGTGCACTCTCTCTCACGCGCACTCTCTCGCGCGCACTCTCTCTCACGCGCACTCTCTTTCCCGCGCGCACTCTCTTTCCCGCGCGCGCATTCTTTCCCGCGCGCACTCTCTCACGCGCACTCTCTCTCACGCGCACTCTCTCTCAAACGCACTCGCTCTCACGCGCACTCTCTCTCACGTGCACTCTCTCTCACGTGCACTCTCTCTCACGTGCACTCTCTCTCACGCGCACTCTCTCTCACGCGCACTCTCTCTCACGCGCACTCTCTCTCACGCGCACTCTCTCTCACGCGCACTCTCTCTCACGCGCACTCTCTCTCACGCGCACTCTCTCTCACGCGCACTCTCTCTCACGCGCACTCTCTTTCCCGCGCGCACTCTCTCGCACGCGCACTCCCTCGCACGCGCACTCCCTCGCACGCGCACTCCCTCGCACGCGCACTCCCTCGCACGCGCACTCCCTCGCACGCGCACTCTCTTTCCCGCGCGCACTCTCTTTCCCGCGCGCACTCACTTTCCCGCGCGCACTCACTTTCCCGCGCGCACTCTCTTTCCCACGCGCACTCTCTTTCTCATGCGCACTCTCTCTCACTTGCACTCTCTCTCACGTGCACTCTCTCTCACGTGCACTCTCTCTCACGCGCACTCTCTCTCACGCGCACTCTGTCTCACGCGCACTCTGTCTCACGCGCACTCTGTCTCACGCGCACTCTGTCTCACGCGCACTCTCTCTCACACGCACTCTCTCTCACACGCACTCTCTCTCACACGCACTCTCTCTCACGTGCACTCTCTCTCACGTGCACTCTCTCTCACGCGCACTCTCTCTCACGCGCACTCTCTCTCACGCGCACTCTCTCTCACGCGCACTCTCTCTCACGCGCACTCTCTTTCCCGCGCGCACTCTCTCGCACGCGCACTCTCTCGCACGCGCACTCCCTCGCACGCGCACTCCCTCGCACGCGCACTCCCTCGCACGCGCACTCCCTCGCACGCGCACTCCCTCGCACGCGCACTCCCTCGCACGTGCACTCCCTCGCACGCGCACTCCCTCGCACGTGCACTCTCTCGCACGCGCACTCTCTCTCACGCGCACTCTCTTTCCCGCGCGCACTCTCTTTCCCGCGCGCACTCTCTTTCCCGCGCGCACTCTCTTTCCCGCGCGCACTCTGTCTCACGCGCACTCTGTCTCACGCGCACTCTGTCTCACGCGCACTCTGTCTCACGCGCACTCTGTCTCACGCGCACTCTGTCTCACGCGCACTCTGTCTCACGCGCACTCTGTCTCACGCGCACTCTGTCTCACGCGCACTCTCTCTCACGCGCACTCTCTCTCACGCGCACTCTCTCTCACACGTGCATTCTCTCTCACGCGCACTCTCTCTCACCTGCACTCTCTTTCGCGCGCACTCTGTCTCACGCGCACTCTCTTTCACGCGCACTCTCATTCACGCGCAATCTCTCTCACGCGCACTCTCTCTCTCACGCGCACTCTCTCTCACGTGCACTCTCTTTCCCGCGCGCACTCTCTTTCCCGCGCGCGCACTCTTTCCCGCGCGCACTCTCTCACGTGCACTCTTTCTCACGCGCACTCTCTCTCACGCGCACTCTCTTTCGCGCGCACTCTCTTTCGCGCGCACTCTCTTTCGCGCGCACTCTCTTTCGCGCGCACTCTCTCACGCGCACTCTCTCTCACGCGCACTCTCTTTCCCGCGCGCACTCTCTTTCCCACGCGCACTCTGTCTCACGCGCACTCTGTCTCACGCGCACTCTCTCTCACGTGCACTCTCTCTCACGCGCACTCTCTCTCACGCGCACTCTCTCTCGCGCGCACTCTCTCTCACGCGCACTCTCTTTCCCGCGCGCACTCTCTTTCCCGCGCGCGCATTCTTTCCCGCGCGCACTCTCTCACGCGCACTCTCTCTCACGCGCACTCTCTCTCAAACGCACTCGCTCTCACGCGCACTCTCTCTCACGTGCACTCTCTCTCACGTGCACTCTCTCTCACGTGCACTCTCTCTCACGCGCACTCTCTCTCACGCGCACTCTCTCTCACGCGCACTCTCTCTCACGCGCACTCTCTCTCACGCGCACTCTCTCTCACGCGCACTCTCTCTCACGCGCACTCTCTCTCACGCGCACTCTCTCTCACGCGCACTCTCTCTCACGCGCACTCTCTCTCACGCGCACTCTCTCTCATGCGCACTCTCTTTCCCGCGCGCACTCTCTCGCACGCGCACTCCCTCGCACGCGCACTCCCTCGCACGCGCACTCCCTCGCACGCGCACTCCCTCGCACGCGCACTCTCTTTCCCGCGCGCACTCTCTTTCCCGCGCGCACTCACTTTCCCGCGCGCACTCACTTTCCCGCGCGCACTCACTTTCCCGCGCGCACTCTCTTTCCCACGCGCACTCTCTTTCTCATGCGCACTCTCTCTCACTTGCACTCTCTCTCACGTGCACTCTCTCTCACGCGCACTCTCTCTCACGCGCACTCTCTCTCACGCGCACTCTCTCTCACGCGCACTCTCTCTCACGTGCACTCTCTCTCACGCGCACTCTCTTTCCCGCGCGCACTCTCTCTCACGCGCACTCTCTCGCACGCGCACTCCCTCGCATGCGCACTCCCTCGCACGCGCACTCCCTCGCACGCGCACTCCCTCGCACGCGCACTCCCTCGCACGCGCACTCCCTCGCACGCGCACTCCCTTTCCCGCGCGCACTCTCTTTCCCGCGCGCACTCTCTTTCCCGCGCGCACTCTCTTTCCCGCGCGCACTCTCTTTCCCGCGCGCACTCTCTTTCCCACGCGCACTCTCTTTCCCACGCGCACTCTCTCCCACGCGCACTCTCTCCCACGCGCACTCTCTCTCACGCGCACTCTCTCTCACGCGCACTCTGTCTCACGCGCACTCTGTCTCACGCGCACTCTGTCTCACGCGCACTCTGTCTCAAGCGCACTCTGTCTCACGCGCACACTCTCTCACGCGCACTCTCTCTCACGCGCTCTCTCTCTCACGCGCTCTCTCTCTCACGCGCTCTCTCTCTCACGCGCTCTCTCTCTCACGCGCACTCTCTCTCACGCGCACTCTCTCTCACGCGCACTCTCTCTCACATGCACTCTCTCACACGTGCATTCTCTTTCACGCGCACTCTCTCTCACGCGCACTCTCTCTCACGCGCACTCTCTCTCACGCGCACTCTCTTTCCCGCGCGCACTCCCTCGCACGCGCACTCCCTCGCACGCGCACTCCCTCGCACGCGCACTCCCTCGCACGCGCACTCCCTCGCACGCGCACTCCCTCGCACGCGCACTCTCTCTCACGCGCACTCTCTTTCCCGCGCGCACTCTCTTTCCCGCGCGCACTCTCTTTCCCGCGCGCACTCTGTCTCACGCGCACTCTGTCTCACGCGCACTCTGTCTCACGCGCACTCTGTCTCACGCGCACTCTGTCTCACGCACACTCTCTCTCACGCGCACTCTCTCTCACGCGCACTCTCTCTCACGCGCACTCTCTTTCCCGCGCGCACTCCCTCGCACGCGCACTCCCTCGCACGCGCACTCCCTCGCACGCGCACTCCCTCGCACGCGCACTCCCTCGCACGCGCACTCCCTCGCACGCGCACTCTCTCTCACGCGCACTCTCTTTCCCGCGCGCACTCTCTTTCCCGCGCGCACTCTCTTTCCCGCGCGCACTCTGTCTCACGCGCACTCTGTCTCACGCGCACTCTGTCTCACGCGCACTCTGTCTCACGCGCACTCTGTCTCACGCACACTCTCTCTCACGCGCACTCTCTCTCACGCGCACTCTCTCTCACACGTGCATTCTCTCTCACGCGCACTCTCTCTCACCTGCACTCTCTTTCGCGCGCACTCTGTCTCACGCGCACTCTCTTTCACGCGCACTCTCATTCACGCGCAATCTCTCTCACGCGCACTCTCTCTCTCACGCGCACTCTCTCTCACGTGCACTCTCTTTCCCGCGCGCACTCTCTTTCCCGCGCGCGCACTCTTTCCCGCGCGCACTCTCTCACGCGCACTCTCTCTCACGTGCACTCTTTCTCACGCGCACTCTCTCTCACGCGCACTCTCTTTCGCGCGCACTCTCTTTCGCGCGCACTCTCTTTCGCGCGCACTCTCTTTCGCGCGCACTCTCTCACGCGCACTCTCTCTCACGCGCACTCTCTTTCCCGCGCGCACTCTCTTTCCCACGCGCACTCTGTCTCACGCGCACTCTGTCTCACGCGCACTCTCTCTCACGTGCACTCTCTCTCACGCGCACTCTCTCTCACGCGCACTCTCTTTCCCGCGCGCACTCTCTTTCCCGCGCGCGCATTCTTTCCCGCGCGCACTCTCTCACGCGCACTCTCTCTCACGCGCACTCTCTCTCAAACGCACTCGCTCTCACGCGCACTCTCTCTCACGTGCACTCTCTCTCACGTGCACTCTCTCTCACGTGCACTCTCTCTCACGCGCACTCTCTCTCACGCGCACTCTCTCTCACGCGCACTCTCTCTCACGCGCACTCTCTCTCACGCGCACTCTCTCTCACGCGCACTCTCTCTCACGCGCACTCTCTCTCACGCGCACTCTCTCTCACGCGCACTCTCTCTCATGCGCACTCTCTTTCCCGCGCGCACTCTCTCGCACGCGCACTCCCTCGCACGCGCACTCCCTCGCACGCGCACTCCCTCGCACGCGCACTCCCTCGCACGCGCACTCTCTTTCCCGCGCGCACTCTCTTTCCCGCGCGCACTCACTTTCCCGCGCGCACTCACTTTCCCGCGCGCACTCTCTTTCCCACGCGCACT
Source organism: Chiloscyllium plagiosum (assembly GCF_037043375.1). Classification (NCBI taxonomy): domain Eukaryota; kingdom Metazoa; phylum Chordata; class Chondrichthyes; order Orectolobiformes; family Hemiscylliidae; genus Chiloscyllium; species Chiloscyllium plagiosum. Next base: position 10,057,954 of record NW_028270191.1, read on the forward strand.
CTCTTTCTCATGCGCACTCTCTCTCACTTGCACTCTCTCTCACGTGCACTCTCTCTCACGTGCACTCTCTCTCACGCGCACTCTCTCTCACGCGCACTCTCTCTCACGTGCACTCTCTCTCACGCGCACTCTCTCTCATGCGCACTCTCTTTCCCGCGCGCACTCTCTCTCACGCGCACTCCCTCGCACGCGCACTCCCTCGCACGCGCACTCCCTCGCACGCGCACTCCCTCGCACGCGCACTCCCTCGCACGCGCACTCCCTCGCACGCGCACTCTCTCTCACGCGCACTCTCTTTCCCGCGCGCACTCCCTCGCACGCGCACTCCCTCGCACGCGCACTCCCTCGCACGCGCACTCCCTCGCACGCGCACTCCCTCGCACGCGCACTCCCTCGCACGCGCACTCTCTCGCACGCGCACTCTCTTTCCCGCGCGCACTCTCTTTCCCGCGCGCACTCTCTTTCCCGCGCGCACTCTGTCTCACGCGCACTCTGTCTCACGCGCACTCTGTCTCACGCGCACTCTGTCTCACGCGCACTCTGTCTCACGCACACTCTCTCTCACGCGCACTCTCTCTCACGCGCACTCTCTCTCACACGTGCATTCTCTCTCACGCGCACTCTCTCTCACCTGCACTCTCTTTCGCGCGCACTCTGTCTCACGCGCACTCTCTTTCACGCGCACTCTCATTCACGCGCAATCTCTCTCACGCGCACTCTCTCTCTCACGCGCACTCTCTCTCACGTGCACTCTCTTTCCCGCGCGCACTCTCTTTCCCGCGCGCGCACTCTTTCCCGCGCGCACTCTCTCACGCGCACTCTCTCTCACGTGCACTCTTTCTCACGCGCACTCTCTCTCACGCGCACTCTCTTTCGCGCGCACTCTCTTTCGCGCGCACTCTCTTTCGCGCGCACTCTCTCACGCGCACTCTCTCTCACGCGCACTCTCTTTCCCGCGCGCACTCTCTTTCCCACGCGCACTCTGTCTCACGCGCACTCTGTCTCACGCGCACTCTCTCTCACGTGCACTCTCTCTCACGCGCACTCTCTCTCACGCGCACTCTCTCTCGCGCGCACACTCTCTCGCGCGCACTCTCTCTCGCGCGCACTCTCTCTCACGCGCACTCTCTCTCACGCGCACTCTCTTTCCCGCGCGCGCATTCTTTCCCGCGCGCACTCTCTCACGCGCACTCTCTCTCACGCGCACTCTCTCTCACGCGCACTCTCTCTCAAACGCACTCGCTCTCACGCGCACTCTCTCTCACGTGCACTCTCTCTCACGTGCACTCTCTCTCACGTGCACTCTCTCTCACGCGCACTCTCTCTCACGCGCACTCTCTCTCACGCGCACTCTCTCTCACGCGCACTCTCTCTCACGCGCACTCTCTCTCACGCGCACTCTCTCTCACGCGCACTCTCTCTCACGCGCACTCTCTCTCACGCGCACTCTCTCTCATGCGCACTCTCTTTCCCGCGCGCACTCTCTCGCACGCGCACTCCCTCGCACGCGCACTCCCTCGCACGCGCACTCCCTCGCACGCGCACTCCCTCGCACGCGCACTCCCTCGCACGCGCACTCTCTTTCCCGCGCGCACTCACTTTCCCGCGCGCACTCACTTTCCCGCGCGCACTCTCTTTCCCACGCGCACTCTCTTTCTCATGCGCACTCTCTCTCACTTGCACTCTCTCTCACGTGCACTCTCTCTCACGTGCACTCTCTCTCACGCGCACTCTCTCTCACGCGCACTCTCTCTCACGCGCACTCTCTCTCACGTGCACTCTCTCTCACGCGCACTCTCTCTCACGCGCACTCTCTTTCCCGCGCGCACTCTCTCTCACGCGCACTCTCTCGCACGCGCACTCCCTCGCACGCGCACTCCCTCGCACGCGCACTCCCTCGCACGCGCACTCCCTCGCACGCGCACTCCCTTTCCCGCGCGCACTCTCTTTCCCGCGCGCACTCTCTTTCCCGCGCGCACTCTCTTTCCCGCGCGCACTCTCTCCCACGCGCACTCTCTCCCACGCGCACTCTCTCTCACGCGCACTCTGTCTCACGCGCACTCTGTCTCACGCGCACTCTGTCTCACGCGCACTCTGTCTCACGCGCACTCTGTCTCACGCGCACTCTGTCTCACGCGCACACTCTCTCACGCGCACTCTCTCTCACGCGCTCTCTCTCTCACGCGCTCTCTCTCTCACGCGCTCTCTCTCTCACGCGCTCTCTCTCTCACGCGCTCTCTCTCTCACGCGCACTCTCTCTCACGCGCACTCTCTCTCACGCGCACTCTCTCTCACGTGCACTCTCTCACACGTGCATTCTCTTTCACGCGCACTCTCTCTCACCTGCACTCTCTTTCGCGCGCACTCTGTCTCACGCGCACTCTGTCTCACGCGCACTCTGTCTCACGCGCACTCTGTCTCACGCGCACTCTGTCTCACGCGCACTCTGTCTCACGCGCACTCTCTTTCACGCGCAATCTCTCTCACGCGCAATCTCTCTCACGCGCACTCTCTCTCACGCGCACTCTCTCTCACGCGCACTCTCTCTCACGTGCACTCTCTCTCACGTGCACTCTCTTTCCCGCGCGCACTCTCTTTCCCGCGCGCGCACTCTGTCACGCGCACTCTCTCTCACGCGCACTCTCTCTCACGCGCACTCTCTCTCATGCGCACTCTCTCTCACGCGCACTCTCTCTCACGTGCACTCTCTCTCGCGCGCACTCTCTCTCGCGCGCACTCTCTCTCGCGTGCAATCTCTCTCGCGCGCACTCTCTCTCGCGCGCACGCTCTCTCGCGCGCACTCTCTCTCTCGCGCACTCTCTCTCGCGCGCACTCTCTTTCCCGCGCGCGCACTCTCACGCGCACTCTCTCTCACGCGCACTCTCTCTCACACGCACTCTCTCTCACACGCACTCTCTCTCACACGCACTCTCTCTCACGCGCACTCTCTCTCACTTGCACTCTCTCTCACGTGCACTCTCTCTCACGTGCACTCTCTCTCACGCGCACTCTCTCACGCGCACTCTCTCTCAGGCGCACTCTCTCTCACGCGCACTCCCTTTCCCGCGCGCACTCTCTCTCACACGCACTCCCTCGCACGCGCACTCCCTCGCACGCGCACTCCCTCGCACGCGCACTCCCTCGCACGCGCACTCCCTCGCACGCGCACTCCCTCGCACGCGCACTCTCTTTCCCGCGCGCACTCACTTTCCCGCGCGCACTCTCTTTCCCACGCGCACTCTCTTTCCCACGCGCACTCTCTTTCCCACGCGCACTCTCTTTCTCATGCGCACTCTCTCTCACTTGCACTCTCTCTCACGCGCACTCTCTCTCACGCGCACTCTCTCTCACGCGCACTCTCTCTCACGCGCACTCTCTCTCACGCGCACTCTCTCTCACGCGCACTCTCTCTCACGCGCACTCTCTTTCCCGCGCGCACTCTCTCTCACGCGCACTCTCTCTCACGCGCACTCTCTCGCACGCGCACTCTCTCGCACGCGCACTCTCTCGCACGCGCACTCTCTCGCACGCGCACTCTCTCGCACGCGCACCCCCTTCGCACGCGCACTCCCTCGCACGCGCACTCCCTCGCACGCGCACTCTCTCTCACGCGCACTCTCTCTCACGCGCACTCTCTTTCACGCGCACTCTCATTCACGCGCAATCTCTCTCACGCGCACTCTCTCTCTCACGCGCACTCTCTCTCACGTGCACTCTCTCTCACGTGCACTCTCTCTCACGCGCACTCTCTCTCACGTGCACTCTCTTTCCCGCGCGCGCTCTCTCACGCGCACTCCCTCGCACGCGCACTCCCTCGCACGCGCACTCCCTCGCACGCGCACTCTCTCTCACGTGCACTCTCTCTCACCTGCACTCTCTTTCGCGCGCACTCTGTCTCACGCGCACTCTCTTTCACGCGCACTCTCATTCACGCGCAATCTCTCTCACGCGCACTCTCTCTCTCACGCGCACTCTCTCTCACGTGCAGTCTCTCTCACGCGCACTCTCTCTCACGTGCACTCTCTTTCCCGCGCGCACTCTCTTTCCCGCGCGCGCACTCTTTCCCGCGCGCACTCTCTCACGCGCACTCTCTCTCACGTGCACTCTATCTCATGCGCACTCTCTCTCACGCGCACTCTCTCTCACGCGCACTCTCTCTCACGCGCACTCTCTTTCGCGCGCACTCTCTCACGCGCACTCTCTCTCACGCGCACTCTCTTTCCCGCGCGCACTCTCTTTCCCGCGCGCACTCTCTTTCCCGCGCGCACTCTCTTTCCCACGCGCACTCTGTCTCACGCGCACTCTCTCTCACGCGCACTCTCTCTCACGCGCACTCTCTCTCACGCGCACTCTCTCTCGCGCGCACTCTCTCTCGCGCGCACTCTCTCTCGCGCGCACTCTCTCTCGCGCGCACTCTCTCTCGCGCGCACTCTCTCTCCCGCGCGCACTCTCTCTCCCGCGCGCGCATTCTTTCCCGCGCGCACTCTCTTTCCCGCGCGCACTCTCTTTCCCGCGCGCTCTCTCTCACGGGCACTCTCTCTCACGCGCACTCTCTCTCACGTGCACTCTCTCTCACGCGCACTCTCTCTCACGCGCACTCTCTCTCACGCGCACTCTCTCTCACGCGCACTCTCTTTCCCGCGCGCACTCTCTCTCACGCGCACTCTCTCTCACGCGCACTCCCTCGCACGCGCACTCCCTCGCACGCGCACTCCCTCGCACGCGCACTCCCTCGCACGCGCACTCTCTTTCCCGCGCGCACTCACTTTCCCGCGCGCACTCTCTTTCCCACGCGCACTCTCTTTCTCAAGCGCACTCTCTCTCACGCGCACTCTCTCTCACGCGCACTCTCTCTCACGCGCACTCTCTCTCACGCGCACTCTCTCTCACGCGCACTCTCTCTCACGCGCACTCTCTCTCACGCGCACTCTCTCTCACGCGCACTCTCTCTCACTTGCACTCTCTCACACGTGCATTCTCTCTCACGCGCACTCTCTCTCACCTGCACTCTCTTTCGCGCGCACTCTGTCTCACGCGCACTCTGTCTCACGCGCACTCTGTCTCACGCGCACTCTCTTTCACGCGCACTCTCTTTCACGCGCACTCTCTTTCACGCGCACTCTCTCTCACGCGCACTCTCTCTCACGCGCACTCTCTCTCACGCGCACTCTCTCTCACGCGCACTCTCTCTCACGCGCACTCTGTCTCACGCGCACTCTGTCTCACGCGCACTCTGTCTCACGCGCACTCTGTCTCACGCGCACTCTGTCTCACGCGCACTCTCTTTCACGCGCACTCTCTTTCACGCGCACTCTCTTTCACGCGCAATCTCTCTCACGCGCAATCTCTCTCACGCGCACTCTCTCTCACGCGCACTCTCTCTCACGCGCACTCTCTCTCACGCGCACTCTCTCTCACGCGCACTCTCTCTCACGCGCGCACTCTCTTTCCCGCGCGCACTCTCTTTCCCGCGCGCGCACTCTTTCCCGCGCGCACTCTCTCACGCGCACTCTCTCTCACGCGCACTCCCTCGCACGCGCACTCCCTCGCACGCGCACTCCCTCGCACGCGCACTCCCTCGCACGCGCACTCCCGCACGCGCACTCTCTTTCCCGCGCGCACTCACTTTCCCGCGCGCACTCACTTTCCCGCGCGCACTCTCTTTCCCACGCGCGCACTCTTTCTCATGCGCACTCTCTCTCACGTGCACTCTCTCTCACGTGCACTCTCTCTCACGCGCACTCTCTCTCACGCGCACTCTCTCTCACGCGCACTCTCTCTCACGCGCACTCTCTCTCACGCGCACTCTCTCTCACGCGCACTCTCTCTCACGCGCACTCTCTTTCCCGCGCGCACTCTCTCTCACGCGCACTCTCTCTCACGCGCACTCCCTCGCACGCGCACTCCCTCGCACGCGCACTCCCTCGCACGCGCACTCCCTCGCACGCGCACGCTCTCTCACGCGCACTCTCTTTTTCGCGCGCACTCTCTTTCCCGCGCGCACTCTCTTTCCCGCGCGCACTCTCTTTCCCGCGCGCACTCTCTTTCCCGCGCGCACTCTCTCTCACGCGCACTCTGTCTCACGCGCACTCTCTCTCACGCGCACTCTGTCTCACGCGCAATCTCTCTCACGCGCACTCTCTCTCTCACGCGCACTCTCTCTCACGTGCACTCTCTCTCACGCGCACTCTCTCTCACGTGCACTCTCTTTCCCGCGCGCACTCTCTTTCCCGCGCGCACTCTCACGCGCACTCTCTCTCACGTGCACTCTTTCTCACGCGCACTCTCTATCGCGCGCACTCTCTTTTGCGCGCACTCTCTTTTGCGCGCACTCTCTTTTGCGCGCACTCTCTCTCACGCGCACTCTCTTTCCCGCGCGCACTCTCTTTCCCGCGCGCACTCTCTTTCCCGCGCGCACTCTGTCTCACGCGCACTCTCTCTCACGCGCACTCTCTCTCACGCGCACTCTCTCTCACGCGCACTCTCTCTCACGCGCACTCTCTCTCACGCGCACTCTCTCTCGCGCGCACTCTCTCTCGCGCGCACTCTCTCTCGCGCGCACTCTCTCTCGCGCGCACTCTCTCTCGCGCGCACTCTCTCTCGCGCGCACTCTCTTTCCCGCGCGCGCATTCTTTCCCGCGCGCACTCTCTTTCCCGCGCGCACTCTCTTTCCCGCGCGCTCTCTCTCACGCGCACTCTCTCTCACGCGCACTCTCTCTCACTTGCACTCTCTCTCACGTGCACTCTCTCTCACGCGCACTCTCTCTCACGCGCACTCTCTCTCACGCGCACTCTCTCTCACGCGCACTCTCTCTCACGCGCACTCTCTCTCACGCGCACTCTCTCTCACGCGCACTCTCTCTCACGCGCACTCTCTTTCCCGCGCGCACTCTCTCTCACGCGCACTCCCTCGCACGCGCACTCCCTCGCACGCGCACTCCCTCGCACGCGCACTCCCTCGCACGCGCACTCCCTCGCATGCGCACTCCCTCGCACGCGCACTCTCTTTCCCGCGCGCACTCACTTTCCCGCGCGCACTCACTTTCCCGCGCGCACTCTCTTTCCCACGCGCACTCTCTTTCTCAAGCGCACTCTCTCTCACTTGCACTCTCTCTCACTTGCACTCTCTCTCACTTGCACTCTCTCTCACGTGCACTCTCTCTCACGTGCACTCTCTCTCACGTGCACTCTCTCTCACGTGCACTCTCTCTCACGCGCACTCTCTCTCACGCGCACTCTCTCTCACGCGCACTCTCTCTCACGCGCACTCTCTTTCCCGCGCGCACTCTCTCTCACGCGCACTCTCTCTCACGCGCACTCTCTCTCACGCGCACTCTCTCTCACGCGCACTCTCTCTCACGCGCACTCTCTCTCACGCGCACTCTCTCGCACGTGCACTCTCTCGCACGTGCACTCTCTCGCACGTGCACTCCCTCGCACGCGCACTCCCTCGCACGCGCACTCCCTCGCACGCGCACTCCCTCGCACGCGCACTCCCTCGCACGCGCACTCTCTTTCCCGCGCGCACTCTCTTTCCCGCGCGCACTCTCTTTCCCGCGCGCACTCTCTTTCCCGCGCGCACTCTCTTTCCCACGCGCACTCTCTTTCCCACGCGCACTCTCTCTCACGCGCACTCTGTCTCACGCGCACTCTGTCTCACGCGCACTCTGTCTCACGCGCACTCTGTCTCACGCGCACTCTGTCTCACGCGCACTCTCTCTCACGCGCACTCTCTCTCACGCGCACTCTGTCTCACGCGCACTCTGTCTCACGCGCAATCTCTCTCACGCGCACTCTCTCTCTCACGCGCACTCTCTCTCACGTGCACTCTCTCTCACGCGCACTCTCTCTCACGTGCACTCTCTTTCCCGCGCGCACTCTCTTTCCCGCGCGCACTCTCACGCGCACTCTCTCTCACGTGCACTCTTTCTCACGCGCACTCTCTATCGCGCGCACTCTCTTTTGCGCGCACTCTCTTTTGCGCGCACTCTCTCTCACGCGCACTCTCTCTCACGCGCACTCTCTTTCCCGCGCGCACTCTCTTTCCCGCGCGCACTCTCTTTCCCACGCGCACTCTGTCTCACGCGCACTCTCTCTCACGCGCACTCTCTCTCACGCGCACTCTCTCTCACGCGCACTCTCTCTCACGCGCACTCTCTCTCGCGCGCACTCTCTCTCGCGCGCACTCTCTCTCGCGCGCACTCTCTCTCGCGCGCACTCTCTTTCCCGCGCGCGCATTCTTTCCCGCGCGCACTCTCTTTCCCGCGCGCACTCTCTTTCCCGCGCGCTCTCTCTCACGCGCACTCTCTCTCACGCGCACTCTCTCTCACGCGCACTCTCTCTCACGCGCACTCTCTCTCACGCGCACTCTCTCTCACGCGCACTCTCTCTCACGCGCACTCTCTCTCACGCGCACTCTCTCTCACGCGCACTCTCTCTCACGCGCACTCTCTCTCACGCGCACTCTCTCTCACGCGCACTCTCTTTCCCGCGCGCACTCTCTCTCACGCGCACTCCCTCGCACGCGCACTCCCTCGCACGCGCACTCCCTCGCACGCGCACTCCCTCGCACGCGCACTCCCTCGCACGCGCACTCCCTCGCATGCGCACTCCCTCGCACGCGCACTCTCTTTCCCGCGCGCACTCTCTTTCCCGCGCGCACTCACTTTCCCGCGCGCACTCACTTTCCCGCGCGCACTCACTTTCCCGCGCGCACTCTCTTTCCCACGCGCACTCTCTTTCTCAAGCGCACTCTCTCTCACTTGCACTCTCTCTCACTTGCACTCTCTCTCACGTGCACTCTCTCTCACGTGCACTCTCTCTCACGTGCACTCTCTCTCACGCGCACTCTCTCTCACGCGCACTCTCTCTCACGCGCACTCTCTCTCACGCGCACTCTCTTTCCCGCGCGCACTCTCTCTCACGCGCACTCTCTCTCACGCGCACTCTCTCTCACGCGCACTCTCTCGCACGCGCACTCTCTCGCACGTGCACTCCCTCGCACGCGCACTCCCTCGCACGCGCACTCCCTCGCACGCGCACTCCCTCGCACGCGCACTCCCTCGCACGCGCACTCTCTTTCCCGCGCGCACTCTCTTTCCCACGCGCACTCTCTTTCCCACGCGCACTCTCTTTCCCACCCGCACTCTCTTTCCCACCCGCACTCTCTTTCCCACCCGCACTCTCTCTCACGCGCACTCTGTCTCACGCGCACTCTGTCTCACGCGCACTCTGTCTCACGCGCACTCTGTCTCACGCGCACTCTGTCTCACGCGCACTCTGTCTCACGCGCACTCTGTCTCACGCGCACTCTCTCTCACGCGCACTCTCTCTCACGCGCACTCTCTCTCACGCGCACTCTCTCTCACGTGCACTCTCTTTCCCGCGCGCACTCTCTTTCCCGCGCGCGCACTCTTTCCCGCGCGCACTCTCTCACGCGCACTCTCTCTCACGCGCACTCTCTCTCACGCGCACTCCCTCGCACGCGCACTCCCTCGCACGCGCACTCCCTCGCACGCGCACTCCCTCGCACGCGCACTCCCTCGCACGCGCACTCTCTTTCCCGCGCGCACTCACTTTCCCGCGCGCACTCTCTTTCCCACGCGCACTCTCTTTCTCATGCGCACTCTCTCTCACTTGCACTCTCTCTCACGTGCACTCTCTCTCACGCGCACTCTCTCTCACGCGCACTCTCTCTCACGCGCACTCTCTTTCCCGCGCGCACTCTCTCTCACGCGCACTCTCTCTCACGCGCACTCTCTCTCACGCGCACTCTCTCGCACGCGCACTCCCTCGCACGCGCACTCCCTCGCACGCGCACTCCCTCGCACGCGCACTCCCTCGCACGCGCACTCCCTCGCACGCGCACGCTCTCTCACGCGCACTCTCTTTCCCGCGCGCACTCTCTTTCCCGCGCGCACTCTCTTTCCCGCGCGCACTCTCTCTCACTTGCACTCTCTCTCACGTGCACTCTTTCTCACGCGCACTCTCTCTCACGCGCACTCTCTCTCACTTGCACTCTCTCTCACGTGCACTCTTTCTCACGCGCACTCTCTCTCACGCGCACTCTCTTTCGCGCGCACACTCTTTCACGCGCGCACTCTCTTTCCCGCGCGCACTCTCTCTCACTTGCACTCTCTCTCACGTGCACTCTTTCTCACGCGCACTCTCTCTCACGCGCACTCTCTCTCACTTGCACTCTCTCTCACGTGCACTCTTTCTCACGCGCACTCTCTCTCACGCGCACTCTCTTTCGCGCGCACACTCTTTCACGCGCACTCTCTTTCGCGCGCACTCTCTTTCGCGCGCACTCTCTTTCGCGCGCACTCTCTTTCGCGCGCACTCTGTCTCACGCGCACTCTGTCTCACGCGCACTCTGTCTCACGCGCACTCTGTCTCACGCGCACTCTGTCTCACGCGCACTCTGTCTCACGCGCACTCTCTCTCTCGCGCACTCTCTCTCTCGCGCACTCTCACGCGCACTCTCTCTCACGCGCACTCGCTCTCTCGCGCACTCGCTCTCACGCGCACTCTGTCTCGCGTGCACTCTCTCTTGTGCACTCTCTTTCGCGTGCATTCTCTTTCGCGCGCATTCTCTTTCGCGCGCACTCTCTTTCGCGCGCACTCTCTTTCGCGCGCACTCTCTTTCGCGCGCACTCTCTTTCGCGCGCACTCTCTTTCGCGCGCACTCTCTTTCGCGCGCACAATCTCTCACGTGCACACACTCTGACATGCACTCTCTCTCACTTGCACTCTCTCTCACGTGCACTCTCTCACACGTGCATTCTCTTTCACGTGCATTCTCTTTCACGTGCACTCTCTCTCACCTGCACTCTCTTTTGCGCGCAATCTCTCTCACGCGCAATCTCTCTCACGCGCACTCTCTCTCTCGCGCACTCTCTCTATCGCGCACTCTCTCTCGCGCGCACTCTCTCTCGCGCGCACTCTCTCTCGCGCGCACTCTCTCTCACGCGCACTCTCTCTCACGCGCACTCTCTCTCGCGCGCACTCTCTCTCACGCGCACTCTCTCTCACGCGCACTCTCTCTCACGCGCACTCTCTCTCACGCGCACTCTCTCGCACGCGCACTCTCTCGCACGCGCACTCCCTTGCAAGCGCACTGTCTCTCACGCGCACTGTCTCTCACGCGCACTGTCTCTCACGCGCACTGTCTCTCACTTGCACTCTCTCTCACGTGCACTCTCTCTCACGCGCACTCTCTCTCACGCGCGCGCACTCTTTCCCGCGCGCACTCTTTCCCGCGCGCACTCTTTCCCGCGCGCACTCTCTCACGCGCACTCTCTCTCACGCGCACACTCTCTCACGCGCACTCTCTTTTGCGCGCAATCTCTCTCACGCGCAATCTCTCTCACACGCACTCTCTCTCACGCGCACTCTCTCTCTCGCGCACTCTCTCGCACGCGCACTCTCTCGCACGCGCACTCTCTCGCACGCGCACTCTCTCGCACGCGCACTCTCTCGCACGCGCACTCCCTCGCAAGCTCACTGTCTCTCACGCGCACTGTCTCTCACGCGCACTGTCTCTCACGCGCACTGTCTCTCACGCGCACTCTCTTTCGCGCGCACTCTCTTTCGCGCGCACTCTCTTTCGCGCGCACTCTCTTTCGGGCGCACTCTCTTTCGCGCGCACTCTCTCTCACGCGCACTCTCTCTCACGCGCACTCTCACTCACGCGCAGTCTCTTTCCCGCGCGCACTCTTTCCCGCGCGCACTCTTTCCCACGCGCACTCTCTCTCACGCGCACTCTCTCTCACGCGCACTCTCTCTCACGCGCACTCTCTCGCACGCGCGCTCTCTCGCACGCGCGCACTCTCGCAAGCGCACTCTCTCGCACGCGCACTGTCCTTCACGCGCACTGTCTCTCACGCGCACTGTCTCTCACGCGCACTGTCTCTCACGCGCACTGTCTCTCACGCGCACTGTCTCTCACGCGCACTGTCTCTCGCGCGCACTGTCTCTCGCGCGCACTGTCTCTCGCGCGCACTGTCTCTCGCGCGCACTGTCTCTCGCGCGCACTCTCTCTCGCGCGCACTCTCTCTCGCGCGCACTCTCTTTCGCGCGCACTCTCTCTCACGCGCACTCTCTTTCCTGCGCGCACTCGCTCTCACGCGCACTCGCTCTCACGCGCACTCGCTCTCACGCGCACTCGCTCTCACGCGCACTCGCTCTCACGCGCGCGCACTCTTTCCCGCGCGCGCACTCTTTCCCGCGCGCGCATTCTTTCCCGCGCGCGCACTCTTTCCCGCGCGCACTCTTTCCCGCGCGCACTCTTTCCCGCGCGCACACTCTCACGCGCACTCTCTTTCCCACGCGCACTCTCTTTCCCACGCGCACTCTCTCTCACGCGCACTCTCTCTCACGCGCACTGTCTCTCACGCGCACTGTCTCTCACGCGCACTGTCTCTCACGCGCACTGTCTCTCACGCGCACTGTCTCTCACGCGCACTCTCTCTCACGCGCACTCTCTCTCGCGCGCACTCTCTTTCGCGCGCACTCTCTCTCGCGCGCACTCTCTTTCCTGCGCGCACTCGCTCTCACGCGCACTCGCTCTCACGCGCACTCGCTCTCACGCGCACTCGCTCTCACGCGCACTCGCTCTCACGCGCACTCTCTTTCCCGCGCGCACTCTCTCTCACGCGCACTCGCTCTCACGCGCACTCGCTCTCACGCGCACTCGCTCTCACGTGCACTCTCTCTTGTGCACTCTCTTTCGCGTGCATTCTCTTTCGCGCGCATTCTCTTTCGCGCGCACTCTCTTTCGCGCGCACTCTCTTTCGCGCGCACTCTCTTTCGCGCGCACTCTCTTTCGCGCGCACTCTCTTTCGCGCGCACAATCTCTCACGTGCACACACTCTCACATGCACTCTCTCTCACTTGCACTCTCTCTCACGTGCACTCTCTCACACGTGCATTCTCTTTCACGTGCATTCTCTTTCACGTGCACTCTCTCTCACGCGCAATCTCTCTCACGCGCCCTCTCTCTCTCGCGCACTCTCTCTCTCGCGCACTCTCTCTCACGCGCACTCTCTCTCGCGCGCACTCTCTCTCACGCGCACTCTCTCTCACGCGCACCCTCTCTCACGCGCACTCTCTCTCACGCGCACTCTCTCTCACGCGCACTCTCTCTCCCGCGCGCACTCTCTTTCCCGCGCGCGCACTCTTTCCCGCGCGCACTCTTTCCCGCGCGCACTCTTTCCCGCGCGCACTCTTTCCCGCGCGCACTCTTTCCCGCGCGCACTCTTTCCCGCGCGCACTCTCTCACGCGCACTCTCTCTCACGCGCACTCTCTTTTGCGCGCAATCTCTCTAACGCGCAATCTCTCTCACGCGCACTCTCTCTCTCGCGCACTCTCTCTCTCGCGCACTCTCTCGCACGCGCACTCTCTCTCTCGCGCACTCTCTCGCACGCGCACTCTCTCGCACGCGCACTCTCTCGCACGCGCACTCTCTCGCACGCGCACTCTCTCGCACGCGCACTCCCTTGCAAGCGCACTGTCTCTCGCGCGCACTGTCTCTCGCGCGCACTGTCTCTCGCGCGCACTGTCTCTCGCGCGCACTGTCTCTCGCGCGCACTGTCTCTCGCGCGCACTGTCTCTCGCGCGCACTGTCTCTCGCGCGCACTGTCTCTCGCGCGCACACTCTCTCTCGCGCGCAATCTCTCTCGCGCGCACACTCTCTCTCGCGCGCAATCTCTCTCGCGCGCAATCTCTCTCACGCGCAGTCTCTTTCCCACGCGCACTCGCTCTCACGCGCACTCGCTCTCACGCGCACTCGCTCTCACGCGCACTCTCTCTCACGCGCACTCTCTCTCACGCGCACTCGCTCTCACGCGCACTCGCTCTCACGCGCACTCTCTTTCCCGCGCGCACTCTCTCTCACGCGCACTCTCTCTCACGCGCACTCGCTCTCACGCGCACTCGCTCTCTCGCGCACTCTCTTTCCCGCGCGCACTCGCTCTCACGCGCACTCGCTCTCACGCACACTCGGTCTCGCGTGCACTCTCTCTTGTGCACTCTCTTTCGCGTGCATTCTCTTTCGCGCGCACTCTCTTTCGCGCGCACTCTCTTTCGCGCGCACTCTCTTTCGCGCGCACTCTCTTTCGCGCGCACAATCTCTCACGTGCACACACTCTGACATGCACTCTCTCTCACTTGCACTCTCTCTCACGTGCACTCTCTCACACGTGCATTCTCTTTCACGTGCATTCTCTTTCACGTGCACTCTCTCTCACCTGCACTCTCTTTTGCGCGCAATCTCTCTCACGCGCAATCTCTCTCACGCGCACTCTCTCTCTCGCGCACTCTCTCTCTCGCGCACTCTCTCTCTCGCGCACTCTCTCTCGCGCGCACTCTCTCTCGCGCGCACTCTCTCTCGCGCGCACTCTCTCTCGCGCGCACTCTCTCTCACGCGCACTCTCTCTCACGCGCACTCTCTCGCACGCGCACTCTCTCGCACGCGCACTCTCTCGCACGCGCACTCTCTCGCACGCGCACTCTCTCGCACGCGCACTCCCTTGCAAGCGCACTGTCTCTCACGCGCACTGTCTCTCACGCGCACTGTCTCTCACGCGCACTGTCTCTCACTTGCACTCTCTCTCACGTGCACTCTCTCTCACGCGCACTCTCTCTCACGCGCGCGCACTCTTTCCCGCGCGCACTCTTTCCCGCGCGCACTCTTTCCCGCGCGCACTCTCTCACGCGCACTCTCTCTCACGCGCACACTCTCTCACGCGCACTCTCTTTTGCGCGCAATCTCTCTCACGCGCAATCTCTCTCACGCGCACTCTCTCTCACGCGCACTCTCTCTCTCGCGCACTCTCTCGCACGCGCACTCTCTCGCACGCGCACTCTCTCGCACGCGCACTCTCTCGCACGCGCACTCCCTCGCAAGCTCACTGTCTCTCACGCGCACTGTCTCTCACGCGCACTGTCTCTCACGCGCACTGTCTCTCACGCGCACTGTCTCTCACGCGCACTGTCTCTCACGCGCACTGTCTCTCACGCGCACTGTCTCTCACGCGCACTGTCTCTCACGCGCACTCTCTTTCCCGCGCGCACTCTCTTTCCCGCGCGCACTCTCTTTCCCGCGCGCACTCTCTTTCCCACGCGCACTCTCTTTCCCGCGCGCACTCTCTTTCCCGCGCACTCTCTTTCCCGCGCACTCTCTCTCACGCGCACTCTCTCTCACGCGCACTCGCTCTCACGCGCACTCGCTCTCACGCGCACTCGCTCTCACGCGCACTCGCTCTCACGCGCACTCGCTCTCACGCGCACTCGCTCTCACGTGCACTCGGTCTCACGTGCACTCTCTTTCCCGCGCGCACTCTCTTTCCCGCGCGCACTCTCTTTCCCGCGCGCACTCTCTTTCCCGCGCGCACTCTCTTTCTCATGCGCACTCTCTCTCACGCGCACTCTCTCTCACGCGCACTCTCTCTCACGCGCACTCTCTCTCACGCGCACTCTCTTTCCCGCGCGCACTCTCTCTCACGCGCACTCTCTCTCACGCGCACTCCCTCGCACGCGCACTCCCTCGCACGCGCACTCCCTCGCACGCGCACTCCCTCGCACGCGCACTCCCTCGCACGCGCACTCTCTCGCACGCGCACTCTCTCTCACGCGCACTCTCTTTCCCGCGCGCACTCTCTTTCCCGCGCGCACTCTCTTTCCCACGCGCACTCTCTTTCCCACGCGCACTCTCTCTCACGCGCACTCTCTCTCACGCGCACTCTGTCTCACGCGCACTCTGTCTCACGCGCACTCTGTCTCACGCGCACTCTCTCTCACGCGCACTCTCTCTCACGCGCACTCTCTCTCACGCGCACTCTCTCTCACGCGCACTCTCTCTCACGCGCACTCTCTCTCACGTGCACTCTCTTTCCCGCGCGCACTCTCTTTCCCGCGCGCACTCTCTTTCCCACGCGCACTCTCTCTCACGCGCACTCTCTCTCACGCGCACTCTCTCTCACGCGCACTCTCTCTCACGCGCACTCTGTCTCACGCGCACTCTGTCTCACGCGCACTCTGTCTCACGCGCACTCTGTCTCACGCGCACTCTGTCTCACGCGCACTCTGTCTCACGCGCACTCTCTTTCCCGCGCGCACTCTCTTTCCCGCGCGCGCACTCTCTCACGCGCACTCTCTCTCACGCGCACTCTCTCTCACGTGCACTCTTTCTCACGCGCACTCTCTCTCACGCGCACTCTCTTTCGCGCGCACTCTCTCTCACGCGCACTCTCTCTCACGCGCACTCTCTCTCACGCGCACTCTCTCTCACTTGCACTCTCTCACACGTGCATTCTCTTTCACGCGCACTCTCTCTCACCTGCACTCTCTTTCGCGCGCACTCTGTCTCACGCGCACTCTCTTTCACGCGCACTCTCTTTCACGCGCACTCTCTTTCACGCGCACTCTCTTTCACGCGCAATCTCTCTCACGCGCAATCACTCTCACGCGCAATCTCTCTCACTTGCACTCTCTCTCACGTGCACTCTCTCTCACGCGCACTCTCTTTCGCGCGCACTCTCTTTCGGGCGCACTCTCTTTCGCGCGCACTCTCTCTCACGCGCACTCTCTCTCACGCGCACTCTCACTCACGCGCACTCTCACTCACGCGCACTCTCTTTCCCGCGCGCACTCTTTCCCGCGCGCACTCTCTCTCACGCGCACTCTCTCTCACGCGCACTCTCTCTCACGCGCACTCTCTCTCACGCGCACTCTCTCGCACGCGCGCTCTCTCGCACGCGCGCTCTCTCGCACGCGCGCTCTCTCGCACGCGCGCACTCTCACACGTGCATTCTCTTTCACGTGCATTCTCTTTCACGTGCACTCTCTCTCACCTGCACTCTCTTTTGCGCGCAATCTCTCTCACGCGCAATCTCTCTCACGCGCACTCTCTCTCTCGCGCACTCTCTCTCTCGCGCACTCTCTCTCTCGCGCACTCTCTCTCGCGCGCACTCTCTCTCACGCGCACCCTCTCTCACGCGCACTCTCTCTCACGCGCACTCTCTCTCACGCGCACTCTCTCTCCCGCGCGCACTCTCTTTCCCGCGCGCGCACTCTTTCCCGCGCGCACTCTTTCCCGCGCGCACTCTTTCCCGCGCGCACTCTTTCCCGCGCGCACTCTTTCCCGCGCGCACTCTCTCTCACGCGCACTCTCTTTTGCGCGCAATCTCTCTAACGCGCAATCTCTCTCACGCGCACTCTCTCTCTCGCGCACTCTCTCTCTCGCGCACTCTCTCGCACGCGCACTCTCTCTCTCGCGCACTCTCTCGCACGCGCACTCTCTCGCACGCGCACTCTCTCGCACGCGCACTCTCTCGCACGCGCACTCCCTTGCAAGCGCACTGTCTCTCGCGCGCACTGTCTCTCGCGCGCACTGTCTCTCGCGCGCACTGTCTCTCGCGCGCACTGTCTCTCGCGCGCACTGTCTCTCGCGCGCACTGTCTCTCGCGCGCACTGTCTCTCGCGCGCACTGTCTCTCGCGCGCACTGTCTCTCGCGCGCACTGTCTCTCGCGCGCACACTCTCTCTCGCGCGCAATCTCTCTCGCGCGCACACTCTCTCTCGCGCGCAATCTCTCTCGCGCGCAATCTCTCTCACGCGCAGTCTCTTTCCCACGCGCACTCGCTCTCACGCGCACTCGCTCTCACGCGCACTCGCTCTCACGCGCACTCTCTCTCACGCGCACTCGCTCTCACGCGCACTCGCTCTCACGCGCACTCTCTTTCCCGCGCGCACTCTCTCTCACGCGCACTCGCTCTCACGCGCACTCGCTCTCTCGCGCACTCTCTTTCCCGCGCGCACTCGCTCTCACGCGCACTCGCTCTCACGCACACTCGGTCTCGCGTGCACTCTCTCTTGTGCACTCTCTTTCGCGTGCATTCTCTTTCGCGCGCACTCTCTTTCGCGCGCACTCTCTTTCGCGCGCACTCTCTTTCGCGCGCACTCTCTTTCGCGCGCACAATCTCTCACGTGCACACACTCTGACATGCACTCTCTCTCACTTGCACTCTCTCTCACGTGCACTCTCTCACACGTGCATTCTCTTTCACGTGCATTCTCTTTCACGTGCACTCTCTCTCACCTGCACTCTCTTTTGCGCGCAATCTCTCTCACGCGCAATCTCTCGCGCGCACTGTCTCTCGCGCGCACTGTCTCTCGCGCGCACTGTCTCTCGCGCGCACTGTCTCTCGCGCGCACTGTCTCTCGCGCGCACTGTCTCTCGCGCGCACTGTCTCTCGCGCGCACTGTCTCTCGCGCGCACACTCTCTCTCGCGCGCAATCTCTCTCGCGCGCACACTCTCTCTCGCGCGCAATCTCTCTCGCGCGCAATCTCTCTCACGCGCAGTCTCTTTCCCACGCGCACTCGCTCTCACGCGCACTCGCTCTCACGCGCACTCGCTCTCACGCGCACTCTCTCTCACGCGCACTCTCTCTCACGCGCACTCGCTCTCACGCGCACTCTCTTTCCCGCGCGCACTCTCTCTCACGCGCACTCGCTCTCACGCGCACTCGCTCTCTCGCGCACTCTCTTTCCCGCGCGCACTCGCTCTCACGCGCACTCGCTCTCACGCACACTCGGTCTCGCGTGCACTCTCTCTTGTGCACTCTCTTTCGCGTGCATTCTCTTTCGCGCGCACTCTCTTTCGCGCGCACTCTCTTTCGCGCGCACTCTCTTTCGCGCGCACTCTCTTTCGCGCGCACAATCTCTCACGTGCACACACTCTGACATGCACTCTCTCTCACTTGCACTCTCTCTCACGTGCACTCTCTCACACGTGCATTCTCTTTCACGTGCATTCTCTTTCACGTGCACTCTCTCTCACCTGCACTCTCTTTTGCGCGCAATCTCTCTCACGCGCAATCTCTCTCACGCGCACTCTCTCTCTCGCGCACTCTCTCTCTCGCGCACTCTCTCTCTCGCGCACTCTCTCTCGCGCGCACTCTCTCTCGCGCGCACTCTCTCTCGCGCGCACTCTCTCTCGCGCGCACTCTCTCTCACGCGCACTCTCTCTCACGCGCACTCTCTCGCACGCGCACTCTCTCGCACGCGCACTCTCTCGCACGCGCACTCTCTCGCACGCGCACTCTCTCGCACGCGCACTCCCTTGCAAGCGCACTGTCTCTCACGCGCACTGTCTCTCACGCGCACTGTCTCTCACGCGCACTGTCTCTCACTTGCACTCTCTCTCACGTGCACTCTCTCTCACGCGCACTCTCTCTCACGCGCGCGCACTCTTTCCCGCGCGCACTCTTTCCCGCGCGCACTCTTTCCCGCGCGCACTCTCTCACGCGCACTCTCTCTCACGCGCACACTCTCTCACGCGCACTCTCTTTTGCGCGCAATCTCTCTCACGCGCAATCTCTCTCACGCGCACTCTCTCTCACGCGCACTCTCTCTCTCGCGCACTCTCTCGCACGCGCACTCTCTCGCACGCGCACTCTCTCGCACGCGCACTCTCTCGCACGCGCACTCCCTCGCAAGCTCACTGTCTCTCACGCGCACTGTCTCTCACGCGCACTGTCTCTCACGCGCACTGTCTCTCACGCGCACTGTCTCTCACGCGCACTGTCTCTCACGCGCACTGTCTCTCACGCGCACTGTCTCTCACGCGCACTCTCTTTCCCGCGCGCACTCTCTTTCCCGCGCGCACTCTCTTTCCCGCGCGCACTCTCTTTCCCACGCGCACTCTCTTTCCCGCGCGCACTCTCTTTCCCGCGCACTCTCTTTCCCGCGCACTCTCTCTCACGCGCACTCTCTCTCACGCGCACTCTCTCTCACGCGCACTCTCTCTCACGCGCACTCGCTCTCACGCGCACTCGCTCTCACGCGCACTCGGTCTCACGTGCACTCGGTCTCACGTGCACTCTCTTTCCCGCGCGCACTCTCTTTCCCGCGCGCACTCTCTTTCCCGCGCGCACTCTCTTTCCCGCGCGCACTCTCTTTCTCATGCGCACTCTCTCTCACGCGCACTCTCTCTCATGCGCACTCTCTCTCACGCGCACTCTCTCTCACGCGCACTCTCTTTCCCGCGCGCACTCTCTCTCACGCGCACTCTCTCTCACGCGCACTCCCTCGCACGCGCACTCCCTCGCACGCGCACTCCCTCGCACGCGCACTCCCTCGCACGCGCACTCCCTCGCACGCGCACTCTCTCGCACGCGCACTCTCTCTCACGCGCACTCTCTTTCCCGCGCGCACTCTCTTTCCCGCGCGCACTCTCTTTCCCACGCGCACTCTCTTTCCCACGCGCACTCTCTCTCACGCGCACTCTCTCTCACGCGCACTCTGTCTCACGCGCACTCTGTCTCACGCGCACTCTGTCTCACGCGCACTCTGTCTCACGCGCACTCTCTCTCACGCGCACTCTCTCTCACGCGCACTCTCTCTCACGCGCACTCTCTCTCACGCGCACTCTCTCTCACGCGCACTCTCTCTCACGTGCACTCTCTTTCCCGCGCGCACTCTCTTTCCCGCGCGCACTCTCTTTCCCACGCGCACTCTCTCTCACGCGCACTCTCTCTCACGCGCACTCTCTCTCACGCGCACTCTGTCTCACGCGCACTCTGTCTCACGCGCACTCTGTCTCACGCGCACTCTGTCTCACGCGCACTCTGTCTCACGCGCACTCTCTTTCCCGCGCGCACTCTCTTTCCCGCGCGCGCACTCTCTCACGCGCACTCTCTCTCACGCGCACTCTCTCTCACGTGCACTCTTTCTCACGCGCACTCTCTCTCACGCGCACTCTCTTTCGCGTGCACTCTCTCTCACGCGCACTCTCTCTCACGCGCACTCTCTCTCACGCGCACTCTCTCTCACTTGCACTCTCTCACACGTGCATTCTCTTTCACGCGCACTCTCTCTCACCTGCACTCTCTTTCGCGCGCACTCTGTCTCACGCGCACTCTCTTTCACGCGCACTCTCTTTCACGCGCACTCTCTTTCACGCGCACTCTCTTTCACGCGCAATCTCTCTCACGCGCAATCACTCTCACGCGCAATCTCTCTCACTTGCACTCTCTCTCACGTGCACTCTCTCTCACGCGCACTCTCTTTCGCGCGCACTCTCTTTCGGGCGCACTCTCTTTCGCGCGCACTCTCTCTCACGCGCACTCTCTCTCACGCGCACTCTCACTCACGCGCACTCTCACTCACGCGCACTCTCTTTCCCGCGCGCACTCTTTCCCGCGCGCACTCTCTCTCACGCGCACTCTCTCTCACGCGCACTCTCTCTCACGCGCACTCTCTCTCACGCGCACTCTCTCGCACGCGCACTCTCTCGCACGCGCGCTCTCTCGCACGCGCGCTCTCTCGCACGCGCGCACTCTCACACGTGCATTCTCTTTCACGTGCATTCTCTTTCACGTGCACTCTCTCTCACCTGCACTCTCTTTTGCGCGCAATCTCTCTCACGCGCAATCTCTCTCACGCGCACTCTCTCTCTCGCGCACTCTCTCTCTCGCGCACTCTCTCTCTCGCGCACTCTCTCTCGCGCGCACTCTCTCTCGCGCGCACTCTCTCTCGCGCGCACTCTCTCTCGCGCGCACTCTCTCTCACGCGCACTCTCTCTCACGCGCACTCTCTCTCACGCGCACTCTCTCGCACGCGCACTCTCTCGCACGCGCACTCTCTCGCACGCGCACTCTCTCGCACGCGCACTCCCTTGCAAGCGCACTGTCTCTCACGCGCACTGTCTCTCACGCGCACTGTCTCTCACGCGCACTGTCTCTCACTTGCACTCTCTCTCACGTGCACTCTCTCTCACGCGCACTCTCTCTCACGCGCGCGCACTCTTTCCCGCGCGCACTCTTTCCCGCGCGCACTATTTCCCGCGCGCACTCTCTCACGCGCACTCTCTCTCACGCGCACACTCTCTCACGCGCACTCTCTTTTGCGCGCAATCTCTCTCACGCGCAATCTCTCTCACGCGCACTCTCTCTCACGCGCACTCTCTCTCTCGCGCACTCTCTCGCACGCGCACTCTCTCGCACGCGCACTCTCTCGCACGCGCACTCTCTCGCACGCGCACTCCCTCGCAAGCTCACTGTCTCTCACGCGCACTGTCTCTCACGCGCACTGTCTCTCACGCGCACTGTCTCTCACGCGCACTGTCTCTCATGCGCACTGTCTCTCACGCGCACTGTCTCTCACGCGCACTCTCTTTCCCGCGCGCACTCTCTTTCCCGCGCGCACTCTCTTTCCCACGCGCACTCTCTTTCCCACGCGCACTCTCTTTCCCGCGCGCACTCTCTTTCCCGCGCGCACTCTCTCTCACGCGCACTCTCTCTCACGCGCACTCTCTCTCACGCGCACTCTCTCTCACGCGCACTCTCTCTCACGCGCACTCGCTCTCACGCGCACTCGCTCTCACGCGCACTCGCTCTCACGCGCACTCGGTCTCACGTGCACTCGGTCTCACGTGCACTCTCTTTCCCGCGCGCACTCTCTTTCCCGCGCGCACTCTCTTTCCCGCGCGCACTCTCTTTCCCGCGCGCACTCTCTTTCTCACGCGCACTCTCTCTCACGCGCACTCTCTCTCACGCGCACTCTCTCTCACGCGCACTCTCTCTCACGCGCACTCTCTTTCCCGCACGCACTCTCTCTCACGCGCACTCTCTCTCACGCGCACTCCCTCGCACGCGCACTCCCTCGCACGCGCACTCCCTCGCACGCGCACTCCCTCGCACGCGCACTCCCTCGCACGCGCACTCTCTCGCACGCGCACTCTCTCTCACGCGCACTCTCTTTCCCGCGCGCACTCTCTTTCCCGCGCGCACTCTCTTTCCCACGCGCACTCTCTTTCCCACGCGCACTCTCTCTCACGCGCACTCTCTCTCACGCGCACTCTCTCTCACGCGCACTCTGTCTCACGCGCACTCTGTCTCACGCGCACTCTGTCTCACGCGCACTCTGTCTCACGCGCACTCTCTCTCACGCGCACTCTCTCTCACGCGCACTCTCTCTCACGCGCACTCTCTCTCACGCGCACTCTCTCTCACGCGCACTCTCTCTCACGCGCACTCTCTCTCACGCGCACTCTCTCTCACGTGCACTCTCTTTCCCGCGCGCACTCTCTTTCCCGCGCGCACTCTCTTTCCCACGCGCACTCTCTTTCCCACGCGCACTCTCTCTCACGCGCTCTCTCTCTCACGCGCACTCTCTCTCACGCGCACTCTGTCTCACGCGCACTCTGTCTCACGCGCACTCTGTCTCACGCGCACTCTGTCTCACGCGCACTCTGTCTCACGCGCACTCTGTCTCACGCGCACTCTGTCTCACGCGCACTCTCTTTCCCGCGCGCACTCTCTTTCCCGCGCGCGCACTCTCTCACGCGCACTCTCTCTCACGCGCACTCTCTCTCACGTGCACTCTTTCTCACGCGCACTCTCTCTCACGCGCACTCTCTTTCGCGCGCACTCTCTCTCACGCGCACTCTCTCTCACGCGCACTCTCTCTCACGCGCACTCTCTCTCACTTGCACTCTCTCACACGTGCATTCTCTTTCACGCGCACTCTCTCTCACCTGCACTCTCTTTCGCGCGCACTCTGTCTCACGCGCACTCTCTTTCACGCGCACTCTCTTTCACGCGCACTCTCTTTCACGCGCACTCTCTTTCACGCGCAATCTCTCTCACGCGCAATCTCTCTCACGCGCACTCTCTTTCACGCGCACTCTCTTTCACGCGCAATCTCTCTCACGCGCAATCTCTCTCACGCGCAATCTCTCTCACTTGCACTCTCTCTCACGTGCACTCTCTCTCACGCGCACTCTCTTTCGCGCGCACTCTCTTTCGCGCGCACTCTCTTTCGCGCGCACTCTCTTTCGCGCGCACTCTCTTTCGGGCGCACTCTCTTTCGCGCGCACTCTCTCTCACGCGCACTCTCTCTCACGCGCACTCTCACTCACGCGCACTCTCTTTCCCGCGCGCACTCTTTCCCGCGCGCACTCTCTCTCACGCGCACTCTCTCTCACGCGCACTCTCTCTCACGCGCACTCTCTCTCACGCGCACTCTCTCGCACGCGCACTCTCTCGCACGCGCGCTCTCTCGCACGCGCGCTCTCTCGCACGCGCGCACTCTCGCAAGCGCACTCTCTCGCACGCGCACTGTCCTTCACGCGCACTGTCTCTCACGCGCACTGTCTCTCACGCGCACTGTCTCTCACGCGCACTGTCTCTCACGCGCACTCTCTCTCGCGCGCACTCTCTCTCGCGCGCACTCTCTCTCACGCGCACTCTCTCTCGCGCGCACTCTCTTTCGCGCGCACTCTCTCTCACGCGCACTCTCTTTCCTGCGCGCACTCGCTCTCACGCGCACTCGCTCTCACGCGCACTCGCTCTCACGCGCACTCGCTCTCACGCGCACTCTCTTTCCCGCGCGCGCACTCTTTCCCGCGCGCACTCTTTCCCGCGCGCACTCTTTCCCGCGCGCACTCTCGCACGCGCACTCTCTCGCACGCGCACTCTCTCGCACGCGCACTCTCTCGCACGCGCACTCTCTCGCACGCGCACTCTCTCGCACGCGCACTCTCTCGCACGCGCACTCTCTCGCACGCGCACTCTCTCGCACGCGCACTCTCTCGCACGCGCACTCTCTCGCACGCGCACTCCCTTGCAAGCGCACTGTCTCTCACGCGCACTGTCTCTCACGCGCACTGTCTCTCACGCGCACTGTCTCTCACGCGCACTGTCTCTCACGCGCACTGTCTCTCGCGCGCACTGTCTCTCGCGCGCACTCTCTCTCATGCGCACTCTCTTTCCCGCGCGCACTCTCTTTCCCACGCGCACTCTCTTTCCCGCGCGCACTCTCTCTCACGCGCACTCTCTCTCACGCGCACTCGCTCTCACGCGCACTCGGTCTCACGTGCACTCGGTCTCACGTGCACTCTCTTTCCCGCGCGCACTCTCTTTCCCGCGCGCACTCTCTCTCACGCGCACTCTCTCTCACGCGCACTCTCTCTCACGCGCACTCTCTCGCACGCGCACTCCCTCGCACGCGCACTCCCTCGCACGCGCACTCCCTCGCACGCGCACTCCCTCGCACGCGCACTCCCTCACGCGCACTCTCTCACGCGCTCTCTCTCTCACGCGCGCGCTCTCCTCACACACGCACACGCTCTCTCACGTGCACTCTCTTTCACATGCACTCTCTTTCGCGCGCACTCTCTTTCGCGCGCAATCTCTTTCGCGCGCACAGTCTCTCACATGCACACACTCTCACATGCACTCTCTCTCACTTGCACTCTCTCTCACGTGCACTCTCTCACATGTGCATTCTCTTTCACGCGCACTCTCTCTCACCTGCACTCTCTTTCGCGCGCACTCTGTCTCACGCGCACTCTCTTTCGCGCGCAATCTCTCTCACGCGCACTCTCTCTCACGCGCACTCTCTCTCACGCGCACTCTCTCTCACGTGCACTCTCTTTCACCCTCACTCTCTTTCACCCGCACTCTTTTTCACCCGCACTCTCTGTCACGCTCACTCGCTCTCAAGCACACTTTCTCTCACGCGCACTCTCTCTCACGCGCACTCTCTCTCACGCGCACTCTCTCTCACGCGCACTCTCTCTCACGCGCACTCTCTCTCACGCGCACTCTCTCTCACGCGCACTCTCTCTCACGCGCACTCTCTCTCACGCGCACTCTATCTCACGCGCACTCTCTCTCACGCGCACACTCTCTCACGCGTACTCTCTTTCCCGCGTGCACTCTCTTTCCCACGCGCACTCTCTCTCACACGTGCACTCTCTTTCCCACGCGCACTCTCTCTCACACGCACTCTCTCGCATGCGCACTCCCTCGCACGTGCACTCTCTTTCACCCTCACTCTGTTTCACCCTCACTCTGTTTCACCCGCACTCTTTTTCACCCGCACTCTCTGTCACACTCACTCGCTCTCACGCACACGCTCTCTCACGTGCACTCTCTTTCGCGCGCACTCTCTCTCACGTGCACTCTCTTTCACCCTCACTCTCTTTCACCCTCACTCTCTTTCACCCGCACTCTCTGTCACGCTCACTCGCTCTCACGCACACTTTCTCTCACGTGCACTCTCTCGCGCGCGCACTCTCTCGCGCGCGCACTCTCTCTCACGCGCACTCTCTCTCATGCGCACACTCTCACGCGCTCTCTCTCTCACGCGCTCTCTCTCTCACGTGCGCTCTCTCTCACGTGCGCTCTCTCTCACGTGCGCTCTCTCTCACGCGCACTCTCTCTCACGCGCACTCTCTCTCACGCGCGCGCTCTCCTCACACACGCACACGCTCTCTCGCGTGCACTCTCTCTCACGCGCGTGCTCTCCTCACACACGCACACGCTCTCTCACGTGCACTCTCTTTCGCGCGCACTCTCTCACGCGCACTCTCTTTCCCGCGTGCACTCTCTCACGCGCACTCTCTTTCCCGCGTGCACTCTCTCGCACGCGCACTCTCTCTCACGCGCACTCTCTCTCACGCGCACTCTCTCTCACGCGCGCGCTCTCCTCACACACGCACACGCTCTCTCACGTGCACTCTCTTTCACATGCACTCTCTTTCGCGCGCACTCTCTTTCGCGCGCACAGTCTCTCACATGCACACACTCTCACATGCACTCTCTCTCACTTGCACTCTCTCTCACGTGCACTCTCTCACATGTGCATTCTCTTTCACGCGCACTCTCTCTCACCTGCACTCTCTTTCGCGCGCACTCTGTCTCACGCGCACTCTGTCTCACGCGCACTCTCTTTCGCGCGCACTCTCTCTCACGCGCACTCTCTCTCACGCGCACTCTCTCTCACGTGCACTCTCTTTCACCCTCACTCTCTTTCACCCGCACTCTCTGTCACGCTCACTCGCTCTCAAGCACACTTTCTCTCACGCGCACTCTCTCTCACGCGCGCGCTCTCCTCACACACGCACACGCTCTCTCACGTGCACTCTCTTTCACGCGCACTCTCTCTCACGCGCGTGCTCTCCTCACACACGCACACGCTCTCTCACGTGCACTCTCTTTCGCGCGCACTCTCTCTCACGCGCACTCTCTCACGCGCACTCTCTCTCACGCGCACTCTCTCTCACGCGCACTCTCTCTCACGCGCACTCTCTCGCACGCGCACTCTCTCGCACGCGCACTCTCTCGCACGCGCACTCTCTCGCACGCGCACTCTCTCGCACGCGCACTCTCTCGCACGCGCACTTGGTCTCACGTGCACTCTCTTTCCCGCTTGCACTCTTTCACGCGCACTCTCTCTCACGCGCACTCTCTCTCACGCGCACTCTCTCTCACGCGCACTCTCTCTCACGCGCACTCTCTCTCACGCGCACTCTCTCTCACGCGCACTCTCTCGCACGCGCACTCTCTCTCACGCGCACTCTCTCTCACGCGCACTCTCTCTCACGCGCGCGCTCTCCTCACACACGCACACGCTCTCTCACGTGCACTCTCTTTCACATGCACTCTCTTTCGCGCGCACTCTCTTTCGCGCGCAATCTCTTTCGCGCGCACAGTCTCTCACATGCACACACTCTCACATGCACTCTCTCTCACTTGCACTCTCTCTCACGTGCACTCTCTCACATGTGCATTCTCTTTCACGCGCACTCTCTCTCACCTGCACTCTCTTTCGCGCGCACTCTGTCTCACGCGCACTCTCTTTCGCGCGCAATCTCTCTCACGCGCACTCTCTCTCACGCGCACTCTCTCTCACGCGCACTCTCTCTCACGCGCACTCTCTCTCACGCGCACTCTCTCTCACGTGCACTCTCTTTCACCCTCACTCTCTTTCACCCGCACTCTTTTTCACCCGCACTCTCTGTCACGCTCACTCGCTCTCAAGCACACTTTCTCTCACGCGCACTCTCTTTCGCGCGCAATCTCTCTCACGCGCACTCTCTCTCACGCGCACTCTCTCTCACGCGCACTCTCTCTCACGTGCACTCTCTTTCACCCTCACTCTCTTTCACCCGCACTCTTTTTCACCCGCACTCTCTGTCACGCTCACTCGCTCTCACGCGCACTCTCTCTCACGCGCACTCTCTCTCACGCGCACTCTCTCTCACGCGCACTCTCTCTCACGCGCACTCTCTCTCACGCGCACTCTCTCTCACGCGCACTCTCTCTCACGCGCACTCTCTCTCACGCGCACTCTCTCTCACGCGCACACTCTCTCACGCGTACTCTCTTTCCCGCGTGCACTCTCTTTCCCACGCGCACTCTCTCTCACACGTGCACTCTCTTTCCCACGCGCACTCTCTCTCACACGCACTCTCTCGCATGCGCACTCCCTCGCACGTGCACTCTCTTTCACCCTCACTCTGTTTCACCCTCACTCTGTTTCACCCGCACTCTTTTTCACCCGCACTCTCTGTCACACTCACTCGCTCTCACGCACACGCTCTCTCACGTGCACTCTCTTTCGCGCGCACTCTCTCTCACGTGCACTCTCTTTCACCCTCACTCTCTTTCACCCTCACTCTCTTTCACCCGCACTCTCTGTCACGCTCACTCGCTCTCACGCACACTTTCTCTCACGTGCACTCTCTCGCGCGCGCACTCTCTCGCGCGCGCACTCTCTCTCACGCGCACTCTCTCTCATGCGCACACTCTCACGCGCTCTCTCTCTCACGTGCGCTCTCTCTCACGTGCGCTCTCTCTCACGCGCACTCTCTCTCACGCGCACTCTCTCTCACGCGCGCGCTCTCCTCACACACGCACACGCTCTCTCGCGTGCACTCTCTCTCACGCGCGTGCTCTCCTCACACACGCACACGCTCTCTCACGTGCACTCTCTTTCGCGCGCACTCTCTCACGCGCACTCTCTTTCCCGCGTGCACTCTCTCACGCGCACTCTCTTTCCCGCGTGCACTCTCTCGCACGCGCACTCTCTCTCACGCGCACTCTCTCTCACGCGCACTCTCTCTCACGCGCGCGCTCTCCTCACACACGCACACGCTCTCTCACGTGCACTCTCTTTCACATGCACTCTCTTTCGCGCGCACTCTCTTTCGCGCGCACAGTCTCTCACATGCACACACTCTCACATGCACTCTCTCTCACGTGCACTCTCTCACATGTGCATTCTCTTTCACGCGCACTCTCTCTCACCTGCACTCTCTTTCGCGCGCACTCTGTCTCACGCGCACTCTGTCTCACGCGCACTCTGTCTCACGCGCACTCTCTTTCGCGCGCACTCTCTCTCACGCGCACTCTCTCTCACGCGCACTCTCTCTCACGTGCACTCTCTTTCACCCTCACTCTCTTTCACCCGCACTCTCTGTCACGCTCACTCGCTCTCAAGCACACTTTCTCTCACGCGCACTCTCTCTCACGCGCGCGCTCTCCTCACACACGCACACGCTCTCTCACGTGCACTCTCTTTCACGCGCACTCTCTCTCACGCGCGTGCTCTCCTCACACACGCACACGCTCTCTCACGTGCACTCTCTTTCGCGCGCACTCTCTCTCACGCGCACTCTCTCACGCGCACTCTCTCTCACGCGCACTCTCTCTCACGCGCACTCTCTCGCACGCGCACTCTCTCGCACGCGCACTCTCTCGCACGCGCACTCTCTCGCACGCGCACTCTCTCGCACGCGCACTCTCTCGCACGCGCACTTGGTCTCACGTGCACTCTCTTTCCCGCTTGCACTCTTTCACGCGCACTCTCTCTCACGCGCACTCTCTCTCACGCGCACTCTCTCTCACGCGCACTCTCTCTCACGCGCACTCTCTCTCACGCGCACTCTCTCTCACGCGCACTCTCTCGCACGCGCACTCTCTCTCACGCGCACTCTCTCTCACGCGCACTCTCTCTCACGTGCGCGCTCTCCTCACACACGCACACGCTCTCTCACGTGCACTCTCTTTCACATGCACTCTCTTTCGCGCGCACTCTCTTTCGCGCGCAATCTCTTTCGCGCGCACAGTCTCTCACATGCACACACTCTCACATGCACTCTCTCTCACTTGCACTCTCTCTCACGTGCACTCTCTCACATGTGCATTCTCTTTCACGCGCACTCTCTCTCACCTGCACTCTCTTTCGCGCGCACTCTGTCTCACGCGCACTCTCTTTCGCGCGCACTCTCTTTCGCGCGCAATCTCTCTCACGCGCACTCTCTCTCACGCGCACTCTCTCTCACGCGCACTCTCTCTCACGCGCACTCTCTCTCACGTGCACTCTCTTTCACCCTCACTCTCTTTCACCCGCACTCTTTTTCACCCGCACTCTCTGTCACGCTCACTCGCTCTCAAGCACACTTTCTCTCACGCGCACTCTCTCTCACGCGCACTCTCTCTCACGCGCACTCTCTCTCACGCGCACTCTCTCTCACGCGCACACTCTCTCACGCGTACTCTCTTTCCCGCGTGCACTCTCTTTCCCACGCGCACTCTCTCTCACACGCACTCTCTCGCATGCGCACTCCCTCGCACGCGCACTCTCTTTCACCCTCACTCTGTTTCACCCTCACTCTGTTTCACCCGCACTCTTTTTCACCCGCACTCTCTGTCACACTCACTCGCTCTCACGCACACGCTCTCTCACGTGCACTCTCTTTCGCGCGCACTCTCTCTCACGTGCACTCTCTTTCACCCTCACTCTCTTTCACCCTCACTCTCTTTCACCCGCACTCTCTGTCACGCTCACTCGCTCTCACGCACACTTTCTCTCACGTGCACTCTCTCGCGCGCGCACTCTCTCTCACGCGCACTCTCTCTCATGCGCACACTCTCACGCGCTCTCTCTCTCACGCGCTCTCTCTCTCACGTGCGCTCTCTCTCACGTGCGCTCTCTCTCACGCGCACTCTCTCTCACGCGCACTCTCTCTCACGCGCGCGCTCTCCTCACACACGCACACGCTCTCTCGCGTGCACTCTCTCTCACGCGCGTGCTCTCCTCACACACGCACACGCTCTCTCACGTGCACTCTCTTTCGCGCGCACTCTCTCACGCGCACTCTCTTTCCCGCGTGCACTCTCTCACGCGCACTCTCTTTCCCGCGTGCACTCTCTCGCACGCGCACTCTCTCGCACGCGCACTCTCTCGCACGCGCACTCTCTCTCACGCGCGCGCTCTCCTCACACACGCACACGCTCTCTCAAGTGCACTCTCTTTCGCGCGCACTCTCTCTCACGCGCACTCTCTTTCCCGCTTGCACTCTCTCACGCGCA
Organism: Chiloscyllium plagiosum; assembly: GCF_037043375.1. Lineage (NCBI taxonomy): Eukaryota > Metazoa > Chordata > Chondrichthyes > Orectolobiformes > Hemiscylliidae > Chiloscyllium > Chiloscyllium plagiosum. Next base: position 10,089,121 of record NW_028270191.1, read on the forward strand.
CTCTCTCTCACGCGCACTCTCTCTCACGCGCACTCTCTCGCACGCGCACTCTCTCGCACGCGCACTCTCTCGCACGCGCACTCTCTCTCACGCGCACTTGGTCTCACGTGCACTCTCTTTCTCGTGCACTCTCTTTCTCGTGCACTCTCTTTCGCGCGCACTCTCTTTCGCGCGCACTCTCTTTCTCGTGCACTCTCTTTCGCGCGCACTCTCTTTCGCGCGCACTCTCTTTCGCGCGCACTCTTCTTCGCGCGCACTCTCCTTCGCGCGCACAATCTCTCACATGCATACTCTCTCACATGCACTCTCTTTCACGCGCACTCTGTCTCACGCGCACTCTGTCTCACGCGCACTCTGTCTCACGCGCACTCTCTTTCGCGCGCAATCTCTCTCGCGCAATCTCTCTCATGCGCGCACTCTTTCACGTGCACTCTCTTTCACGCGCACTCTCTTTCACCCGCACTCTCTCTGACGCTCACTCGCTCTCAGGCGCGCACTCTCTCACGCGCGCACTCTCTCACGCGCGCACTCTCTCACGCGCGCACTCTCTCACGCGCGCACTCTCTCTCACGCGCACTCTCTCTCACGCGCACTCTCTCTCACGCGCACTCTCTCTCACGCGCACTCTCTCACGCGCACTCTCACACACGTGCACTCTCTTTCGCACACACTCACTCTCGCGCACTATCTTTCGCGCGCGCACTCTCTCTCACGCGCACTCTCACGCGCGCACTCACACACGTGCACTCTCTTTCGCACACATTCTCTCACGCGCACTCTCTCTCACGCGCACTCTCTCTCACGCGCACTCTCTCACACGTGCACTCTCTTTCGCACACACTCTCTCTCGCGCACTATCTTTCGCGCGCGCACTCTCTCTCACGCGCACTCTCTCTCACGCGCACTCTCTCTCACATGCACTCTCTCACATGTGCATTCTCTTTCACGCGCACTCTCTCTCACCTGCACTCTCTTTCGCGCGCACTCTGTCTCATGCGCACTCTCTTTCGCGCGCAATCTCTCTCACGCGCACTCTCTCTCACGCGCACTCTCTCACGCGCACTCTCTCTCACGTGCACTCTCTTTCACCCTCACTCTCTTTCACCCGCACTCTTTTTCACCCGCACTCTCTGTCACACTCACTCGCTCTCACGCGCACTCTCTCTCACGCGCACTCTCTCTCACGCGCACTCTCTCTCACGCGCACTCTCTCTCACGCGCACTCTCTCTCACGCGCACTCTCTCTCACGCGCACTCTCTTTCGCGCGCACTCTCTCGCACACGCACTCTCTCTCACGCGCACTCTATCTCACGCGCACTCTCTCTCACGCGCACTCTCTCTCACGCGCACTCTCTCTCGCGTGCACTCTCTTTTGCGCGCACTCTCTCCCACGCGCACTCTCTTTCCCACGCGCACTCTCTTTCCCACGCGCACTCTCTTTCACGCGCACTCTCTTTCGCGCGCACTCTCTTTCGCGCGCACTCTCTTTCGCGCGCACTCTCTTTCGCGCGCACTCTCTTTCGCGCGCACTCTCTTTCGCGCGCAATCTCTTTCGCGCGCACAGTCTCTCACATGCACACACTCTCACATGCACTCTCTCTCACTTGCACTCTCTCTCACATGCACTCTCTTTCACCCTCACTCTCTTTCACCCGCACTCTCTGTCATGCTCACTCGCTCTCAAGCACACTTTCTCTCACGCGCACTCTCTCTCACGCGCACTCTCTCTCACGCGCACTCTCTCTCACGCGTACTCTCTCGCACGTGCACTCTCTTTCCCGCGCGCACTCTCTTTCCCGCGCGCACTCTCTTTCCCGCGCGCACTCTCTTTCCCGCGCGCACACTCTTTCCCGCGCGCACACTCTTTCCCGCGCGCACACTCTTTCCCACGCCCACTCTCTTTCCCACGCGCACTCTCTTTCCCACGCGCACTCTCTTTCGCGCGCACTCTCTTTCGCGCGCACTCTCTTTCGCGCGCACTCTCTTTCGCGCGCACAGTCTCTCTCACACTCTCCCATACACTCTCTCTCACTTGCACTCTCTCTCACGTGCACTCTCTCTCACATGCACTCTCTCACATGTGCATTCTCTTTCACGCGCACTCTCTCTCACCTGCACTCTCTTTCGCGCGCACTCTGTCTCACGCGCACTCTCTTTCGCGCGCAATCTCTCTCACGCGCACTCTCTCTCACGCGCTCTCTCTCACGTGCACTCTCTTTCACCCTCACTCTCTTTCACCCGCACTCTTTTTCACCCGCACTCTCTGTCACACTCACTCGCTCTCACGCACACGCTCTCTCACGTGCACTCTCTTTCGCGCGCACTCTCTCTCACGCGCACTCTCTCACGCGCACTCTCTCACGCGCACTCTATCTCACATGCACTCTCTTTCACCCTCACTCTCTTTCACCCGCACTCTTTTTCACCCGCACTCTCTGTCACGCTCACTCGCTCTCACGCACACTTTCTCTCACGCGCACTCTCTCTCACGCGCACTCTCTCTCACGCGCACTCTCTCTCACGCGCGCACTCTCTCACGCGCGTGCTCTCCTCACACACGCACACGCTCTCTCACGTGCACTCTCTTTCGCGCGCACTCTCTCACGCGCACTCTCTTTCCCGCGTGCACTCTCTCACGCGCACTCTCTTTCCCGCGTGCACTCTCTCGCACGCGCACTCTCTCGCACGCGCACTCTCTCGCACGCGCACTCTCTCTCACGCGCGCGCTCTCCTCACACACGCACACGCTCTCTCAAGTGCACTCTCTTTCGCGCGCACTCTCTCTCACGCGCACTCTCTTTCCCGCTTGCACTCTCTCACGCGCACTCTCTCTCACGCGCACTCTCTCGCACGCGCACTCTCTCGCACGCGCACTCTCTCGCACGCGCACTCTCTCGCACGCGCACTCTCTCTCACGCGCACTTGGTCTCACGTGCACTCTCTTTCTCGTGCACTCTCTTTCTCGTGCACTCTCTTTCGCGCGCACTCTCTTTCGCGCGCACTCTCTTTCGCGCGCACTCTCTTTCGCGCGCACTCTCTTTCGCGCGCACTCTTCTTCGCGCGCACTCTCCTTCGCGCGCACAATCTCTCACATGCATACTCTCTCACATGCACTCTCTTTCACGCGCACTCTGTCTCACGCGCACTCTGTCTCACGCGCACTCTGTCTCACGCGCACTCTCTTTCGCGCGCAATCTCTCTCGCGCAATCTCTCTCATGCGCGCACTCTTTCACGTGCACTCTCTTTCACGCGCACTCTCTTTCACCCGCACTCTCTCTGACGCTCACTCGCTCTCAGGCGCGCACTCTCTCACGCGCGCACTCTCTCACGCGCGCACTCTCTCACGCGCGCACTCTCTCACGCGCGCACTCTCTCTCACGCGCACTCTCTCTCACGCGCACTCTCTCTCACGCGCACTCTCTCTCACGCGCACTCTCTCACGCGCACTCTCACACACGTGCACTCTCTTTCGCACACACTCACTCTCGCGCACTATCTTTCGCGCGCGCACTCTCTCTCACGCGCACTCTCACGCGCGCACTCACACACGTGCACTCTCTTTCGCACACATTCTCTCACGCGCACTCTCTCTCACGCGCACTCTCTCTCACGCGCACTCTCTCACACGTGCACTCTCTTTCGCACACACTCTCTCTCGCGCACTATCTTTCGCGCGCGCACTCTCTCTCACGCGCACTCTCTCTCACGCGCACTCTCTCTCACATGCACTCTCTCACATGTGCATTCTCTTTCACGCGCACTCTCTCTCACCTGCACTCTCTTTCGCGCGCACTCTGTCTCATGCGCACTCTCTTTCGCGCGCAATCTCTCTCACGCGCACTCTCTCTCACGCGCACTCTCTCACGCGCACTCTCTCTCACGTGCACTCTCTTTCACCCTCACTCTCTTTCACCCGCACTCTTTTTCACCCGCACTCTCTGTCACACTCACTCGCTCTCACGCGCACTCTCTCTCACGCGCACTCTCTCTCACGCGCACTCTCTCTCACGCGCACTCTCTCTCACGCGCACTCTCTCTCACGCGCACTCTCTCTCACGCGCACTCTCTCTCACGCGCACTCTCTTTCGCGCGCACTCTCTCGCACGCGCACTCTATCTCACGCGCACTCTCTCTCACGCGCACTCTCTCTCACGCGCACTCTCTCTCGCGTGCACTCTCTTTTGCGCGCACTCTCTCCCACGCGCACTCTCTTTCCCACGCGCACTCTCTTTCCCACGCGCACTCTCTTTCACGCGCACTCTCTTTCGCGCGCACTCTCTTTCGCGCGCACTCTCTTTCGCGCGCACTCTCTTTCGCGCGCACTCTCTTTCGCGCGCACTCTCTTTCGCGCGCACTCTCTTTCGCGCGCAATCTCTTTCGCGCGCACAGTCTCTCACATGCACACACTCTCACATGCACTCTCTCTCACTTGCACTCTCTCTCACATGCACTCTCTTTCACTCTCACTCTCTTTCACCCGCACTCTCTGTCATGCTCACTCGCTCTCAAGCACACTTTCTCTCACGCGCACTCTCTCTCACGCGCACTCTCTCTCACGCGCACTCTCTCTCACGCGTACTCTCTCGCACGTGCACTCTCTTTCCCGCGCGCACTCTCTTTCCCGCGCGCACTCTCTTTCCCGCGCGCACTCTCTTTCCCGCGCGCACACTCTTTCCCGCGCGCACACTCTTTCCCACGCCCACTCTCTTTCCCACGCGCACTCTCTTTCCCACGCGCACTCTCTTTCGCGCGCACTCTCTTTCGCGCGCACTCTCTTTCGCGCGCACAGTCTCTCTCACACTCTCCCATACACTCTCTCTCACTTGCACTCTCTCTCACGTGCACTCTCTCTCACATGCACTCTCTCACATGTGCATTCTCTTTCACGCGCACTCTCTCTCACCTGCACTCTCTTTCGCGCGCACTCTGTCTCACGCGCACTCTCTTTCGCGCGCAATCTCTCTCACGCGCACTCTCTCTCACGCGCTCTCTCTCACGTGCACTCTCTTTCACCCTCACTCTCTTTCACCCGCACTCTTTTTCACCCGCACTCTCTGTCACACTCACTCGCTCTCACGCACACGCTCTCTCACGTGCACTCTCTTTCGCGCGCACTCTCTCTCACGCGCACTCTCTCACGCGCACTCTCTCACGCGCACTCTATCTCACATGCACTCTCTTTCACCCTCACTCTCTTTCACCCGCACTCTTTTTCACCCGCACTCTCTGTCACGCTCACTCGCTCTCACGCACACTTTCTCTCACGCGCACTCTCTCTCACGCGCACTCTCTCTCACGCGCACTCTCTCTCACGCGCGCACTCTCTCACGTGCGCACTCTCTCACGCGCGCACTCTCTCTCACGCGCACTCTCTCTCACGCGCACTCTCTGTCCCGCGCGCACTCTCTTTCCCGCGCGCACTCTCTTTCCCGCGCGCACTCTCTCACGCGCACTCTCTCTCACGCGCACTCTCTCTCACGCGCACTCTCTCTCACGCGCACTCTCTCTCACGCGCACTCTCTCTCACGCGCACTCTCTCTCACGCGCACTCTCTCTCACGCGCACTCTCTCACGCGCACTCTCTCTCACGCGCACTCTCTCTCACGCGCACTCTCTCTCACGCGCACTCTCTCTCACGCGCACTCTCTCACGCGCACTCTCTCACGCGCACTCTCTCACGCGCACTCTCTCACGCGCACTCTCTTTCACCCTCACTCTCTTTCACCCGCACTCTTTTTCACCCGCACTCTCTGTCACGCTCACTCGCTCTCACGCACACTTTCTCACTTGCGCACTTTCTCACGCGCGCACTCTCTCACGCGCGCACTCTCTCACGCGCGCACTCTCTCTCGCGCGCACTCTCTCTCACGCGCACTCTCTCTCACGCGCACTCTCTTTCGCACACACTCTCTCTCGCGCACTATCTTTCGCGCGCGCATTCTCTCACGTGCACTCTCTTTCGCGCGCACTCTCTCTCACGCGCACTCTCTCTCACGCGCACTCTCTCTCACGCGCACTCTCTCTCACGCGCACTCTCTTTCCCGCGCGCACTCTCTTTCCCGCGCGCACTCTCTCAAGCGCACTCTTTCTTCACGCGCACTCTCTTTCGCGCGCACTCTCTTTCGCGCGCACTCTCTTTCACGCGCACTCTCTTTAGCGCGCACTCTCTTTCGCGCGCAATCTCTTTCGCGCACACAGTCTCTCACATGCACACACTCTCACATGCACTCTCTCTCACTTGCACTCTCTCTCACGTGCACTCTCTCACATGTGCATTCTCTTTCACGCGCACTCTCTCTCACCTGCACTCTCTTTCGCGCGCACTCTGTCTCACGCGCACTCTCTTTCGCGCGCAATCTCTTTCGCGCGCAATCTCTCTCACGCGCACTCTCTCTCACGCGCACTCTCTCACGCGCACTCTCTCTCACATGCACTCTCTTTCACCCTCACTCTCTTTCACCCGCACTCTTTTTCACCCGCACTCTCTGTCACGCTCACTCGCTCTCAAGCACACTTTCTCTCACGCGCACTCTCTCTCACGCGCACTCTCTCTCACGCGCACTCTCTCTCACGCGCACTCTCTCTCACGCGCACTCTCTCTCACGCGCACTCTCTCTCACGCGCACTGTCTCTCACGCGCACTGTCTCTCACGCGCACTCTCTCTCACGCGTACTCTCTTTCCCGCGCGCACTCTCTTTCCCACGCGCACTCTCTCTCACACGCACTCTCTCTCACGTGCACTCTCTCTCACGCGCACTCTCTCGCACGCGCACTCCCTCGCACGCGCACTCCCTCGCACGCGCACTCCCTCGCACGCGCACTCTCTCGCACGCGCACTCTCTTTCCCGCGCGCACTCTCTTTCCCGCGCGCACTCTCTTTCCCGCGCGCACTCTCTTTCCCGCGCGCACTCTCTTTCCCGCGCGCACTCTCTTTCCCGCGCGCACTCACTTTCCCGCGCGCACTCTCTTTCCCGCGCGCACTCTCTTTCCCGCGCGCACTCTCTTTCCCACGCGCACTCTCTTTCGCGCGCACAGTCTCTCACACACTCTCCCATACACTCTCTCTCACTTGCACTCTCTCTCACGTGCACTTTCTCTCACATGCACTCTCTCACATGTGCATTCTCTTTCACGCGCACTCTCTCCCACCTGCACTCTCTTTCGCGCGCACTCTCTCTCACGCGCACTCTCTCTCACGCGCACTCTCTCTCACGCGCACTCTCTCTCACGCGCACTCTCTTTCGCGCGCACTCTCTCGCACACGCACTCTCTCTCACGCGCACTCTATCTCACGCGCACTCTCTCTCACGCGCACTCTCTCTCACGCGCACTCTCTCTCGCGTGCACTCTCTTTTGCGCGCACTCTCTCCCACGCGCACTCTCTTTCCCACGCGCACTCTCTTTCCCACGCGCACTCTCTTTCACGCGCACTCTCTTTCGCGCGCACTCTCTTTCGCGCGCACTCTCTTTCGCGCGCACTCTCTTTCGCGCGCACTCTCTTTCGCGCGCACTCTCTTTCGCGCGCACTCTCTTTCGCGCGCACTCTCTTTCGCGCGCACTCTCTTTCGCGCGCACTCTCTTTCGCGCGCAATCTCTTTCGCGCGCACAGTCTCTCACATGCACACACTCTCACATGCACTCTCTCTCACTTGCACTCTCTCTCACATGCACTCTCTTTCACCCTCACTCTCTTTCACCCGCACTCTCTGTCATGCTCACTCGCTCTCAAGCACACTTTCTCTCACGCGCACTCTCTCTCACGCGCACTCTCTCTCACGCGCACTCTCTCTCACGCGCACTCTCTCTCACGCGCACTCTCTCGCACGTGCACTCTCTTTCCCGCGCGCACTCTCTTTCCCGCGCGCACTCTCTTTCCCGCGCGCACTCTCTTTCCCGCGCGCACACTCTTTCCCGCGCGCACACTCTTTCCCACGCCCACTCTCTTTCCCACGCGCACTCTCTTTCCCACGCGCACTCTCTTTCGCGCGCACTCTCTTTCGCGCGCACTCTCTTTCGCGCGCACAGTCTCTCTCACACTCTCCCATACACTCTCTCTCACTTGCACTCTCTCTCACGTGCACTCTCTCTCACATGCACTCTCTCACATGTGCATTCTCTTTCACGCGCACTCTCTCTCACCTGCACTCTCTTTCGCGCGCACTCTGTCTCACGCGCACTCTCTTTCGCGCGCAATCTCTCTCACGCGCACTCTCTCTCACGCGCTCTCTCTCACGTGCACTCTCTTTCACCCTCACTCTCTTTCACCCGCACTCTTTTTCACCCGCACTCTCTGTCACACTCACTCGCTCTCACGCACACGCTCTCTCACGTGCACGCTCTCTCACGTGCACTCTCTTTCGCGCGCACTCTCTCTCACGCGCACTCTCTCACGCGCACTCTATCTCACATGCACTCTCTTTCACCCTCACTCTCTTTCACCCGCACTCTTTTTCACCCGCACTCTCTGTCACGCTCACTCGCTCTCACGCACACTTTCTCTCACGCGCACTCTCTCTCACGCGCACTCTCTCTCACGCGCACTCTCTCTCACGCGCGCACTCTCTCACGTGCGCACTCTCTCACGCGCGCACTCTCTCTCACGCGCACTCTCTCTCACGCGCACTCTCTGTCCCGCGCGCACTCTCTTTCCCGCGCGCACTCTCTTTCCCGCGCGCACTCTCTCACGCGCACTCTCTCTCACGCGCACTCTCTCTCACGCGCACTCTCTCTCACGCGCACTCTCTCTCACGCGCACTCTCTCTCACGCGCACTCTCTCACGCGCACTCTCTCTCACGCGCACTCTCTCTCACGCGCACTCTCTCTCACGCGCACTCTCTCTCACGCGCACTCTCTCTCACGCGCACTCTCTCTCACGCGCACTCTCTCACGCGCACTCTCTCACGCGCACTCTCTCACGCGCACTCTCTCACGCGCACTCTCTCACGCGCACTCTCTTTCACCCTCACTCTCTTTCACCCGCACTCTTTTTCACCCGCACTCTCTGTCACGCTCACTCGCTCTCACGCACACTTTCTCACTCGCGCACTTTCTCACGCGCGCACTCTCTCACGCGCGCACTCTCTCACGCGCGCACTCTCTCTCGCGCGCACTCTCTCTCACGCGCACTCTCTCTCACGCGCACTCTCTTTCGCACACACTCTCTCTCGCGCACTATCTTTCGCGCGCGCATTCTCTCACGTGCACTCTCTTTCGCGCGCACTCTCTCTCACGCGCACTCTCTCTCACGCGCACTCTCTCTCACGCGCACTCTCTTTCCCGCGCGCACTCTCTTTCCCGCGCGCACTCTCTCAAGCGCACTCTTTCTTCACGCGCACTCTCTTTCGCGCGCACTCTCTTTCGCGCGCACTCTCTTTCACGCGCACTCTCTTTAGCGCGCACTCTCTTTCGCGCGCAATCTCTTTCGCGCACACAGTCTCTCACATGCACACACTCTCACATGCACTCTCTCTCACTTGCACTCTCTCTCACGTGCACTCTCTCACATGTGCATTCTCTTTCACGCGCACTCTCTCTCACCTGCACTCTCTTTCGCGCGCACTCTGTCTCACGCGCACTCTCTTTCGCGCGCAATCTCTTTCGCGCGCAATCTCTCTCACGCGCACTCTCTCTCACGCGCACTCTCTCACGCGCACTCTCTCTCACATGCACTCTCTTTCACCCTCACTCTCTTTCACCCGCACTCTTTTTCACCCGCACTCTCTGTCACGCTCACTCGCTCTCAAGCACACTTTCTCTCACGCGCACTCTCTCTCACGCGCACTCTCTCTCACGCGCACTCTCTCTCACGCGCACTCTCTCTCACGCGCACTCTCTCTCACGCGCACTGTCTCTCACGCGCACTGTCTCTCACGCGCACTCTCTCTCACGCGTACTCTCTTTCCCGCGCGCACTCTCTTTCCCACGCGCACTCTCTCTCACACGCACTCTCTCTCACGTGCACTCTCTCTCACGCGCACTCTCTCGCACGCGCACTCCCTCGCACGCGCACTCCCTCGCACGCGCACTCCCTCGCACGCGCACTCTCTCGCACGCGCACTCTCTTTCCCGCGCGCACTCTCTTTCCCGCGCGCACTCTCTTTCCCGCGCGCACTCTCTTTCCCGCGCGCACTCTCTTTCCCGCGCGCACTCTCTTTCCCGCGCGCACTCACTTTCCCGCGCGCACTCTCTTTCCCGCGCGCACTCTCTTTCCCGCGCGCACTCTCTTTCCCACGCGCACTCTCTTTCGCGCGCACAGTCTCTCACACACTCTCCCATACACTCTCTCTCACTTGCACTCTCTCTCACGTGCACTTTCTCTCACATGCACTCTCTCACATGTGCATTCTCTTTCACGCGCACTCTCTCCCACCTGCACTCTCTTTCGCGCGCACTCTGTCTCACGCGCACTCTCTTTCGCGCGCAATCTCTCTCACGCGCACTCTCTCTCACGCGCACTCTCTCTCACGCGCACTCTCTCACGCGCACTCTCTCTCACGTGCACTCTCTTTCACCCTCACTCTCTTTCACCCGCACTCTCTGTCACACTCACTCGCTCTCACGCACACGCTCTCTCACGTGCACTCTCTCTCACGCGCACTCTCTCTCACGCGCACTCTCTCACGCGCACTCTCTCACGCGCACTCTATCTCACATGCACTCTCTTTCACCCTCACTCTCTTTCACCCGCACTCTTTTTCACCCGCACTCTCTGTCACGCTCACTCGCTCTCACGCACACTTTCTCTCACGCGCACTCTCTCTCACGCGCACTCTCTCTCACGCGCGCACTCTCTCTCACGCGCGCACTCTCTCACGTGCGCACTCTCTCACGCGCGCACTCTCTCTCACGCGCACTCTCTCTCACGCGCACTTTCTGTCCCGCGCGCACTCTCTTTCCCGCGCGCACTCTCTTTCCCGCGCGCACTCTCTTTCCCGCGCGCACTCTCTTTCCCGCGCGCACTCTCTCACGCGCACTCTCTCGCACGTGCACTCTCTCGCACGTGCACTCTCTCGCACGCGCACTCTCTCGCATGCGCATTCTCTTTCACGCGCACTCTCTCTCACCTGCACTCTCTTTCGCGCGCACTCTGTCTCACGCGCACTCTCTTTCGCGCGCAATCTCTTTCGCGCGCAATCTCTCTCACGCGCACTCTCTCTCACGCGCACTCTCTCACGCGCACTCTCTCTCACATGCACTCTCTTTCACCCTCACTCTCTTTCACCCGCACTCTTTTTCACCCGCACTCTCTGTCACGCTCACTCGCTCTCAAGCACACTTTCTCTCACGCGCACTCTCTCTCACGCGCACTCTCTCTCACGCGCACTCTCTCTCACGCGCACTCTCTCTCACGCGCACTCTCTCTCACGCGCACTCTCTCTCACGCGCACTCTCTCTCACGCGCACTGTCTCTCACGCGCACTGTCTCTCACGCGCACTGTCTCTCACGCGCACTCTCTCTCACGCGTACTCTCTTTCCCGCGCGCACTCTCTTTCCCACGCGCACTCTCTCTCACACGCACTCTCTCTCACGTGCACTCTCTCTCACGCGCACTCCCTCGCACGCGCACTCCCTCGCACGCGCACTCCCTCGCACGCGCACTCTCTCGCACGCGCACTCTCTTTCCCGCGCGCACTCTCTTTCCCGCGCGCACTCTCTTTCCCGCGCGCACTCTCTTTCCCGCGCGCACTCTCTTTCCCGCGCGCACTCTCTTTCCCGCGCGCACTCTCTTTCCCGCGCGCACTCACTTTCCCGCGCGCACTCTCTTTCCCGCGCGCACTCTCTTTCCCGCGCGCACTCTCTTTCCCACGCGCACTCTCTTTCGCGCGCACAGTCTCTCACACACTCTCCCATACACTCTCTCTCACTTGCACTCTCTCTCACGTGCACTTTCTCTCACATGCACTCTCTCACATGTGCATTCTCTTTCACGCGCACTCTCTCCCACCTGCACTCTCTTTCGCGCGCACTCTCTCTCACGCGCACTCTCTCTCACGCGCACTCTCTCTCACGCGCACTCTCTCTCACGCGCACTCTCTTTCGCGCGCACTCTCTCGCACACGCACTCTCTCTCACGCGCACTCTATCTCACGCGCACTCTCTCTCACGCGCACTCTCTCTCACGCGCACTCTCTCTCGCGTGCACTCTCTTTTGCGCGCACTCTCTCCCACGCGCACTCTCTTTCCCACGCGCACTCTCTTTCCCACGCGCACTCTCTTTCACGCGCACTCTCTTTCGCGCGCACTCTCTTTCGCGCGCACTCTCTTTCGCGCGCACTCTCTTTCGCGCGCACTCTCTTTCGCGCGCACTCTCTTTCGCGCGCACTCTCTTTCGCGCGCACTCTCTTTCGCGCGCAATCTCTTTCGCGCGCACAGTCTCTCACATGCACACACTCTCACATGCACTCTCTCTCACTTGCACTCTCTCTCACATGCACTCTCTTTCACCCTCACTCTCTTTCACCCGCACTCTCTGTCATGCTCACTCGCTCTCAAGCACACTTTCTCTCACGCGCACTCTCTCTCACGCGCACTCTCTCTCACGCGCACTCTCTCTCACGCGTACTCTCTCGCACGTGCACTCTCTTTCCCGCGCGCACTCTCTTTCCCGCGCGCACTCTCTTTCCCGCGCGCACTCTCTTTCCCGCGCGCACACTCTTTCCCGCGCGCACACTCTTTCCCACGCCCACTCTCTTTCCCACGCGCACTCTCTTTCCCACGCGCACTCTCTTTCGCGCGCACTCTCTTTCGCGCGCACTCTCTTTCGCGCGCACAGTCTCTCTCACACTCTCCCATACACTCTCTCTCACTTGCACTCTCTCTCACGTGCACTCTCTCTCACATGCACTCTCTCACATGTGCATTCTCTTTCACGCGCACTCTCTCTCACCTGCACTCTCTTTCGCGCGCACTCTGTCTCACGCGCACTCTCTTTCGCGCGCAATCTCTCTCACGCGCACTCTCTCTCACGCGCTCTCTCTCACGTGCACTCTCTTTCACCCTCACTCTCTTTCACCCGCACTCTTTTTCACCCGCACTCTCTGTCACACTCACTCGCTCTCACGCACACGCTCTCTCACGTGCACTCTCTTTCGCGCGCACTCTCTCTCACGCGCACTCTCTCACGCGCACTCTCTCACGCGCACTCTATCTCACATGCACTCTCTTTCACCCTCACTCTCTTTCACCCGCACTCTTTTTCACCCGCACTCTCTGTCACGCTCACTCGCTCTCACGCACACTTTCTCTCACGCGCACTCTCTCTCACGCGCACTCTCTCTCACGCGCACTCTCTCTCACGCGCGCACTCTCTCACGTGCGCACTCTCTCACGCGCGCACTCTCTCTCACGCGCACTCTCTCTCACGCGCACTCTCTGTCCCGCGCGCACTCTCTTTCCCGCGCGCACTCTCTTTCCCGCGCGCACTCTCTCACGCGCACTCTCTCACGCGCACTCTCTCTCACGCGCACTCTCTCTCACGCGCACTCTCTCTCACGCGCACTCTCTCTCACGCGCACTCTCTCTCACGCGCACTCTCTCACGCGCACTCTCTCTCACGCGCACTCTCTCTCACGCGCACTCTCTCTCACGCGCACTCTCTCTCACGCGCACTCTCTCACGCGCACTCTCTCACGCGCACTCTCTCACGCGCACTCTCTCACGCGCACTCTCTCACGCGCACTCTCTTTCACCCTCACTCTCTTTCACCCGCACTCTTTTTCACCCGCACTCTCTGTCACGCTCACTCGCTCTCACGCACACTTTCTCACTCGCGCACTTTCTCACGCGCGCACTCTCTCACGCGCGCACTCTCTCACGCGCGCACTCTCTCACGCGCGCACTCTCTCTCGCGCGCACTCTCTCTCACGCGCACTCTCTCTCACGCGCACTCTCTTTCGCACACACTCTCTCTCGCGCACTATCTTTCGCGCGCGCATTCTCTCACGTGCACTCTCTTTCGCGCGCACTCTCTCTCACGCGCACTCTCTCTCACGCGCACTCTCTCTCACGCGCACTCTCTTTCCCGCGCGCACTCTCTTTCCCGCGCGCACTCTCTCAAGCGCACTCTTTCTTCACGCGCACTCTCTTTCGCGCGCACTCTCTTTCGCGCGCACTCTCTTTCACGCGCACTCTCTTTAGCGCGCACTCTCTTTCGCGCGCAATCTCTTTCGCGCACACAGTCTCTCACATGCACACACTCTCACATGCACTCTCTCTCACTTGCACTCTCTCTCACGTGCACTCTCTCACATGTGCATTCTCTTTCACGCGCACTCTCTCTCACCTGCACTCTCTTTCGCGCGCACTCTGTCTCACGCGCACTCTCTTTCGCGCGCAATCTCTTTCGCGCGCAATCTCTCTCACGCGCACTCTCTCTCACGCGCACTCTCTCACGCGCACTCTCTCTCACATGCACTCTCTTTCACCCTCACTCTCTTTCACCCGCACTCTTTTTCACCCGCACTCTCTGTCACGCTCACTCGCTCTCAAGCACACTTTCTCTCACGCGCACTCTCTCTCACGCGCACTCTCTCTCACGCGCACTCTCTCTCACGCGCACTCTCTCTCACGCGCACTCTCTCTCACGCGCACTGTCTCTCACGCGCACTGTCTCTCACGCGCACTCTCTCTCACGCGTACTCTCTTTCCCGCGCGCACTCTCTTTCCCACGCGCACTCTCTCTCACACGCACTCTCTCTCACGTGCACTCTCTCTCACGCGCACTCTCTCGCACGCGCACTCCCTCGCACGCGCACTCCCTCGCACGCGCACTCCCTCGCACGCGCACTCTCTCGCACGCGCACTCTCTTTCCCGCGCGCACTCTCTTTCCCGCGCGCACTCTCTTTCCCGCGCGCACTCTCTTTCCCGCGCGCACTCTCTTTCCCGCGCGCACTCTCTTTCCCGCGCGCACTCTCTTTCCCGCGCGCACTCTCTTTCCCGCGCGCACTCACTTTCCCGCGCGCACTCTCTTTCCCGCGCGCACTCTCTTTCCCACGCGCACTCTCTTTCGCGCGCACAGTCTCTCACACACTCTCCCATACACTCTCTCTCACTTGCACTCTCTCTCACGTGCACTTTCTCTCACATGCACTCTCTCACATGTGCATTCTCTTTCACGCGCACTCTCTCCCACCTGCACTCTCTTTCGCGCGCACTCTGTCTCACGCGCACTCTCTTTCGCGCGCAATCTCTCTCACGCGCACTCTCTCTCACGCGCACTCTCTCTCACGCGCACTCTCTCACGCGCACTCTCTCTCACGTGCACTCTCTTTCACCCTCACTCTCTTTCACCCGCACTCTCTGTCACACTCACTCGCTCTCACGCACACGCTCTCTCACGTGCACTCTCTCTCACGCGCACTCTCTCTCACGCGCACTCTCTCACGCGCACTCTCTCACGCGCACTCTATCTCACATGCACTCTCTTTCACCCTCACTCTCTTTCACCCGCACTCTTTTTCACCCGCACTCTCTGTCACGCTCACTCGCTCTCACGCACACTTTCTCTCACGCGCACTCTCTCTCACGCGCACTCTCTCTCACGCGCGCACTCTCTCTCACGCGCGCACTCTCTCACGTGCGCACTCTCTCACGCGCGCACTCTCTCTCACGCGCACTCTCTCTCACGCGCACTTTCTGTCCCGCGCGCACTCTCTTTCCCGCGCGCACTCTCTTTCCCGCGCGCACTCTCTTTCCCGCGCGCACTCTCTCACGCGCACTCTCTCGCACGTGCACTCTCTCGCACGTGCACTCTCTCGCACGCGCACTCTCTCGCATGCGCACTCTCTCGCACGCGCACTCTCTCGCACGTGCACTCTCTTTTGCGCGCACTCTCTCTCACGCGCACTTTCTGTCCCGCGCGCACTCTCTTTCCCGCGCGCACTCTCTTTCCCGCGCGCACTCTCTCACGCGCACTCTCTCTCACGCGCACTCTCTCTCACTCGCACTCCCTCTCGGGAAAGAGAGTGCGCGCGGGAAAGAGAGTGCGCGCGGGAAAGAGAGTGCGCGCGGGACAGAAAGTGCGCGTGAGAGAGTGCGCGTGAGAGAGAGTGCGCGTGAGAGAGTGCGCGTGAGAGGGAGTGCGAGTGAGAGAGAGTGCGCGTGAGAGAGAGTGCGCGTGAGAGAGTGCGCGCGGGAAAGAGAGTGCGCGCGGGAAAGAGAGTGCGCGCGGGACAGAAAGTGCGCGTGAGAGAGAGTGCGCGCAAAAGAGAGTGCACGTGCGAGAGAGTGCGCGTGCGAGAGAGTGCGCATGCGAGAGAGTGCGCGTGCGAGAGAGTGCACGTGCGAGAGAGTGCACGTGCGAGAGAGTGCGCGTGAGAGAGTGCGCGCGGGAAAGAGAGTGCGCGCGGGAAAGAGAGTGCGCGCGGGAAAGAGAGTGCGCGCGGGACAGAAAGTGCGCGTGAGAGAGAGTGCGCGTGAGAGAGAGTGCGCGCGTGAGAGAGTGCGCACGTGAGAGAGTGCGCGCGTGAGAGAGAGTGCGCGCGTGAGAGAGAGTGCGCGTGAGAGAGAGTGCGCGTGAGAGAAAGTGTGCGTGAGAGCGAGTGAGCGTGACAGAGAGTGCGGGTGAAAAAGAGTGCGGGTGAAAGAGAGTGAGGGTGAAAGAGAGTGCATGTGAGATAGAGTGCGCGTGAGAGAGTGCGCGTGAGAGAGTGCGCGTGAGAGAGAGTGCGCGTGAGAGAGAGTGCACGTGAGAGAGCGTGTGCGTGAGAGCGAGTGAGTGTGACAGAGAGTGCGGGTGAAAGAGAGTGAGGGTGAAAGAGAGTGCACGTGAGAGAGAGTGCACGTGAGAGAGAGTGCGCGTGAGAGAGTGCGCGTGAGAGAGAGTGCGCGTGAGAGAGAGTGCGCGTGAGAGAGATTGCGCGCGAAAGAGAGTGCGCGTGAGACAGAGTGCGCGCGAAAGAGAGTGCAGGTGGGAGAGAGTGCGCGTGAAAGAGAATGCACATGTGAGAGAGTGCATGTGAGAGAAAGTGCACGTGAGAGAGAGTGCAAGTGAGAGAGAGTGTATGGGAGAGTGTGTGAGAGACTGTGCGCGCGAAAGAGAGTGCGCGTGGGAAAGAGAGTGCGCGCGGGAAAGAGAGTGCGCGCGGGAAAGTGAGTGCGCGCGGGAAAGAGAGTGCGCGCGGGAAAGAGAGTGCGCGCGGGAAAGAGAGTGCGCGCGGGAAAGAGAGTGCGCGCGGGAAAGAGAGTGCGCGCGGGAAAGAGAGTGCGCGCGGGAAAGAGAGTGCGCGTGCGAGAGAGTGCGCGTGCGAGGGAGTGCGCGTGCGAGGGAGTGCGCGTGCGAGGGAGTGCGCGTGCGAGAGAGTGCGCGTGAGAGAGAGTGCACGTGAGAGAGAGTGCGTGTGAGAGAGAGTGCGCGTGGGAAAGAGAGTGCGCGCGGGAAAGAGAGTACACTCTCTTTCGCGCGCAATCTCTCTCACGCGCACTCTCTCTCACGCGCACTCTCTCACGCGCACTCTCTCTCACGTGCACTCTCTTTCACCCTCACTCTCTTTCACCCTCACTCTCTTTCACCCGCACTCTTTTTCACCCGCACTCTCTGTCACGCTCACTCGCTCTCACGCACACTTTCTCTCACGTGCACTCTCTCGCGCGCGCACTCTCTCTCACGCGCACTCTCTCTCACCTGCACTCTCTCTCACGCGCTCTCTCTCTCACGCGCACTCGCTCTCACGCGCACTCTCTCTCACGCGCACTCTCTCTCACGCGCGCACTCTCTCACGCGCGCGCTCTCCTCACACACGCACACGCTCTCTCACGTGCACTCTCTTTCACGCGCACTCTCTCTCACGCGCGTGCTCTCCTCACACACGCACACGCTCTCTCACGTGCACTCTCTTTCGCGCGCACTCTCTCTCACGCGCACTCTCTCTCACATGCACTCTCTTTCACGCGCACTCTGTCTCACGCGCACTCTGTCTCACGCGCACTCTGTCTCACGCGCACTCTGTCTCACGCGCACTCTCTTTCGCGCGCAATCTCTCTCGCGCAATCTCTCTCATGCGCGCACTCTTTCACGTGCACTCTCTTTCACGCGCACTCTCTTTCACCCGCACTCTCTCTGACGCTCACTCGCTCTCAGGCGCGCACTCTCTCACGCGCGCACTCTCTCACGCGCGCACTCTCTCACGCGCGCACTCTCTCACGCGCGCACTCTCTCACGCGCGCACTCTCTCTCACGCGCACTCTCTCTCACGCGCACTCTCTCTCACGCGCACTCTCTCTCACGCGCACTCTCTCACGCGCACTCTCACACACGTGCACTCTCTTTCGCACACACTCACTCTCGCGCACTATCTTTCGCGCGCGCACTCTCTCTCACGCGCACTCTCACGCGCGCACTCACACACGTGCACTCTCTTTCGCACACATTCTCTCACGCGCACTCTCTCTCACGCGCACTCTCTCTCACGCGCACTCTCTCACACGTGCACTCTCTTTCGCACACACTCTCTCTCGCGCACTATCTTTCGCGCGCGCACTCTCTCTCACGCGCACTCTCTCTCACGCGCACTCTCTCTCACATGCACTCTCTCACATGTGCATTCTCTTTCACGCGCACTCTCTCTCACCTGCACTCTCTTTCGCGCGCACTCTGTCTCATGCGCACTCTCTTTCGCGCGCAATCTCTCTCACGCGCACTCTCTCTCACGCGCACTCTCTCACGCGCACTCTCTCTCACGTGCACTCTCTTTCACCCTCACTCTCTTTCACCCGCACTCTTTTTCACCCGCACTCTCTGTCACGCGCACTCTCTCTCACGCGCACTCTCTCTCACGCGCACTCTCTCACGCGCACTCTCTCACGCGCACTCTCTCACGCGCACTCTCTCACGCGCACTCTCTCACGCGCACTCTATCTCACATGCACTCTCTCTCACGCGCACTCTCTTTCACCCGCACTCTTTTTCACCCGCACTCTCTGTCACGCTCACTCGCTCTCACGCACACTTTCTCACGCGCGCACTTTCTCACGCGCGCACTCTCTCACGCGCGCACTCTCTCACGCGCGCACTCTCTCACGCGCACTCTCTCACGCGCACTCTCTCACGCGCACTCTCTCACGCGCACTCTCTCACGCGCACTCTCTCACGCGCACTCTCTCTCACGCGCACTCTCTCTCACGCGCACTCTCTCTCACGCGCACTCTCTCTCACGCGCACTCTCTCTCAAGCGCACTCTCTCGCACGGGCACTCTCTCGCACGGGCACTCTCTCGCACGGGCACTCTCTCGCACACGCACTCTCTCGCACGCGCACTCTCTCGCACGCGCACTCTCTCGCATGCGCACTCTCTCGCACGCGCACTCTCTCTCACGTGCACGCTCTTTTGCGCGCACTCTCTCTCACGCGCACTCTCTCTCACGCGCACTCTCTTTCCCGCGCGCACTCGCTCTCACGCGCACTCGCTCTCACGCGCACTCGATCTCACGCGCACTCGCTCTTGCGCGCACTCTCTTTCGCGCGCACTCTCTTTCGCGCGCACTCTCTTTCGCGCGCACAGTCTCTCACACACTCTCCCATACACTCTCTCTCACTTGCACTCTCTCTCACGTGCACTCTCTCACACATGCACTCTCTCACATGTGCATTCTCTTTCACGCGCACTCTCTCTCACCTGCACTCTCTTTCGCGCGCACTCTCTTTCGCGCGCAATCTCTCTCACGCGCACTCTCTCTCACGCGCACTCTCTCACGCGCACTCTCTCTCACGCGCACTCTCTCTCACGCGCACTCTCTTTCACCCTCACTCTCTTTCACCCTCACTCTCTTTCACCCGCACTCTTTTTCACCCGCACTCTCTGTCACGCTCACTCGCTCTCACGCACACTTTCTCTCACGCGCACTCTCTCGCGCGCGCACTCTCTCTCACGCGCACTCTCTCTCACCTGCACTCTCTCTCACGCGCACTCGCTCTCACGCGCACTCTCTCTCACGCGCGCACTCTCTCACGCGCGCGCTCTCCTCACACACGCACACGCTCTCTCACGTGCACTCTCTTTCACGCGCACTCTCTCTCACGCGCGTGCTCTCCTCACACACGCACACGCTCTCTCACGTGCACTCTCTCTCACGCGCACTCTCTCACGCGCACTCTCTCTCACGCGCACTCTCTCTCACGCGCACTCTCTCTCACGCGCACTCTCTCTCACGCGCACTCTCTCTCACGCGCACTCTCTCTCACGCGCACTCTCTCGCACGCGCACTCTCTCTCACGCGCACTCTCTCTCACGCGCACTCTCTCTCACGCGCACTCTCTCTCACGCGCACTCTCTCTCACGCGCACTCTCTCTCACGCGCACTCTCTCTCACGCGCACTCTCTCTCACGCGCACTCTCTCTCACGCGCACTCTCTCTCACGCGCACTCTCTCTCACGCGCACTCTCTCTCACGCGCACTCTCTCTCACGCGCACTCTCTCTCACGCGCGCGCTCTCCTCACACACGCACACGCTCTCTCACGTGCACTCTCTTTCACATGCACTCTCTTTCGCGCGCACTCTCTTTCGCGCGCACAGTCTCTCACATGCACACACTCTCACATGCACTCTCTCTCACTTGCACTCTCTCTCACGTGCACTCTCTCACATGTGCATTCTCTTTCACGCGCACTCTCTCTCACCTGCACTCTCTTTCGCGCGCACTCTGTCTCACGCGCACTCTGTCTCACGCGCACTCTCTTTCGCGCGCACTCTCTCTCGCGCGCACTCTCTCTCACGTGCACTCTCTCTCACGTGCACTCTCTTTCACCCGCACTCTTTTTCACCCGCACTCTTTTTCACCCGCACTCTCTGTCACGCTCACTCGCTCTCAAGCACACTTTCTCTCACGCGCACTCTCTCTCACGCGCGCGCTCTCCTCACACACGCACACGCTCTCTCACGTGCACTCTCTTTCACGCGCACTCTCTCTCACGCGCGTGCTCTCCTCACACACGCACACGCTCTCTCACGTGCACTCTCTTTCGCGCGCACTCTCTCTCACGCGCACTCTCTCACGCGCACTCTCTCTCACGCGCACTCTCTCTCACGCGCACTCTCTCTCACGCGCACTCTCTCTCACGCGCACTCTCTCGCACGCGCACTCTCTCGCACGCGCACTCTCTCGCACGCGCACTCTCTCGCACGCGCACTTGGTCTCACGTGCACTCTCTTTCCCGCTTGCACTCTTTCACGCGCACTCTCTCTCACGCGCACTCTCTCTCACGCGCACTCTCTCTCACGCGCACTCTCTCTCACGCGCACTCTCTCGCACGCGCACTCTCTCTCACGCGCACTCTCTCTCACGCGCACTCTCTCTCACGCGCGCGCTCTCCTCACACACGCACACGCTCTCTCACGTGCACTCTCTTTCACATGCACTCTCTTTCGCGCGCACTCTCTTTCGCGCGCAATCTCTTTCGCGCGCACAGTCTCTCACATGCACACACTCTCACATGCACTCTCTCTCACTTGCACTCTCTCTCACTTGCACTCTCTCTCACGTGCACTCTCTCTCACGTGCATTCTCTTTCACGCGCACTCTCTCTCACCTGCACTCTCTTTCGCGCGCACTCTGTCTCACGCGCACTCTCTTTCGCGCGCAATCTCTCTCACGCGCACTCTCTCTCACGCGCACTCTCTCTCACGCGCACTCTCTCTCACGTGCACTCTCTTTCACCCTCACTCTCTTTCACCCGCACTCTTTTTCACCCGCACTCTCTGTCACGCTCACTCGCTCTCAAGCACACTTTCTCTCACGCGCACTCTCTCTCACGCGCACTCTCTCTCACGCGCACTCTCTCTCACGCGCACTCTCTCTCACGCGCACTCTCTCTCACGCGCACTCTCTCTCACGCGCACACTCTCTCACGCGTACTCTCTTTCCCGCGTGCACTCTCTTTCCCACGCGCACTCTCTCTCACACGCACTCTCTCGCATGCGCACTCCCTCGCACGCGCACTCTCTTTCACCCTCACTCTGTTTCACCCTCACTCTGTTTCACCCGCACTCTTTTTCACCCGCACTCTCTGTCTCACTCACTCGCTCTCACGCACACGCTCTCTCACGTGCACTCTCTTTCGCGCGCACTCTCTCTCACGTGCACTCTCTTTCACCCTCACTCTCTTTCACCCTCACTCTCTTTCACCCGCACTCTCTGTCACGCTCACTCGCTCTCACGCACACTTTCTCTCACGTGCACTCTCTCGCGCGCGCACTCTCTCTCACGCGCACTCTCTCTCACGCGCACTCTCTCTCATGCGCACACTCTCACGCGCTCTCTCTCTCACGCGCTCTCTCTCTCACGTGCGCTCTCTCTCACGTGCGCTCTCTCTCACACGCACTCTCTCTCACGCGCACTCTCTCTCACGCGCGCGCTCTCCTCACACACGCACACGCTCTCTCGCGTGCACTCTCTCTCACGCGCGTGCTCTCCTCACACACGCACACGCTCTCTCACGTGCACTCTCTTTCGCGCGCACTCTCTCACGCGCACTCTCTTTCCCGCGTGCACTCTCTCACGCGCACTCTCTTTCCCGCGTGCACTCTCTCGCACGCGCACTCTCTCGCACGCGCACTCTCTCGCACGCGCACTCTCTCGCACGCGCACTCTCTCGCACGCGCACTCTCACTCACGCGCGCGCTCTCCTCACACACGCACACGCTCTCTCAAGTGCACTCTCTTTCGCGCGCACTCTCTCTCACGCGCACTCTCTTTCCCGCTTGCACTCTCTCACGCGCACTCTCTCTCACGCGCACTCTCTCGCACGCGCACTCTCTCGCACGCGCACTCTCTCGCACGCGCACTCTCTCGCACGCGCACTCTCTCGCACGCGCACTCTCTCTCACGCGCACTTGGTCTCACGTGCACTCTCTTTCTCGTGCACTCTCTTTCTCGTGCACTCTCTTTCGCGCGCACTCTCTTTCGCGCGCACTCTCTTTCGCGCGCACTCTCTTTCGCGCGCACTCTCTTTCGCGCGCACTCTCTTTCGCGCGCACTCTTCTTCGCGCGCACTCTCCTTCGCGCGCACAATCTCTCACATGCATACTCTCTCACATGCACTCTCTTTCACGCGCACTCTGTCTCACGCGCACTCTGTCTCACGCGCACTCTCTTTCGCGCGCAATCTCTCTCGCGCAATCTCTCTCATGCGCGCACTCTTTCACGTGCACTCTCTTTCACGCGCACTCTCTTTCACCCGCACTCTCTCTGACGCTCACTCGCTCTCACGCGCGCACTCTCTCACGCGCGCACTCTCTCACGCGCACTCTCTTTCCCGCGTGCACTCTCTCACGCGCACTCTCTTTCCCGCGTGCACTCTCTCGCACGCGCACTCTCTCGCACGCGCACTCTCTCGCACGCGCACTCTCTCGCACGCGCACTCTCTCTCACGCGCGCGCTCTCCTCACACACGCACACGCTCTCTCAAGTGCACTCTCTTTCGCGCGCACTCTCTCTCACGCGCACTCTCTTTCCCGCTTGCACTCTCTCACGCGCACTCTCTCTCACGCGCACTCTCTCTCACGCGCACTCTCTCGCACGCGCACTCTCTCGCACGCGCACTCTCTCGCACGCGCACTCTCTCTCACGCGCACTTGGTCTCACGTGCACTCTCTTTCTCGTGCACTCTCTTTCTCGTGCACTCTCTTTCGCGCGCACTCTCTTTCGCGCGCACTCTCTTTCGCGCGCACTCTCTTTCGCGCGCACTCTCTTTCGCGCGCACTCTCTTTCGCGCGCACTCTCTTTCGCGCGCACTCTCTTTCGCGCGCACTCTTCTTCGCGCGCACTCTCCTTCGCGCGCACAATCTCTCACATGCATACTCTCTCACATGCACTCTCTTTCACGCGCACTCTGTCTCACGCGCACTCTGTCTCACGCGCACTCTCTTTCGCGCGCAATCTCTCTCGCGCAATCTCTCTCATGCGCGCACTCTTTCACGTGCACTCTCTTTCACGCGCACTCTCTTTCACCCGCACTCTCTCTGACGCTCACTCGCTCTCACGCGCGCACTCTCTCACGCGCGCACTCTCTCACGCGCACACTCTCTCTCACGCGCACTCTCTCTCACGCGCACTCTCTCTCACGCGCACTCTCTCTCACGCGCACTCTCTCTCACGCGCACTCTCTCACGCGCACTCTCACACACGTGCACTCTCTTTCGCACACACTCACTCGCGCGCACTCTCTCTCACGCGCACTCTCACGCGCACTCTCACACACGTGCACTCTCTTTCGCACACATTCTCTCACGCGCACTCTCTCTCACGCGCACTCTCTCTCACGCGCACTCTCTCTCACGCGCACTCTCTCACACGTGCACTCTCTTTCGCACACACTCTCTCTCGCGCACTATCTTTCGCGCGCGCACTCTCTCTCACGCGCACTCTCTCTCACGCGCACTCTCTCTCACATGCACTCTCTCACATGTGCATTCTCTTTCACGCGCACTCTCTCTCGCCTGCACTCTCTTTCGCGCGCACTCTGTCTCATGCGCACTCTCTTTCGCGCGCAATCTCTCTCACGCGCACTCTCTCTCACGCGCACTCTCTCACGCGCACTCTCTCTCACGTGCACTCTCTTTCACCCTCACTCTCTTTCACCCGCACTCTTTTTCACCCGCACTCTCTGTCACACTCACTCGCTCTCACGCGCACTCTCTCTCACGCGCACTCTCTCTCACGCGCACTCTCTCTCACGCGCACTCTCTTTCGCGCGCACTCTCTCGCACACGCACTCTCTCGCACACGCACTCTCTCTCACGCGCACTCTCTCTCACGCGCACTCTCTCTCACGCGCACTCTCTCTCACGCGCACTCTCTCTCACGCGCACTCTCTCTCACGCGCACTCTCTCTCGCGTGCACTCTCTTTTGCGCGCACTCTCTCCCACGCGCACTCTCTTTCCCACGCGCACTCTCTTTCCCACGCGCACTCTCTTTCCCACGCGCACTCTCTTTCCCACGCGCACTCTCTTTCCCACGCGCACTCTCTTTCACGCGCACTCTCTTTCGCGCGCACTCTCTTTCGCGCGCACTCTCTTTCGCGCGCACTCTCTTTCGCGCGCACTCTCTTTCGCGCGCAATCTCTTTCGCGCGCACAGTCTCTCACATGCACACACTCTCACATGCACTCTCTCTCACTTGCACTCTCTCTCACATGCACTCTCTTTCACCCTCACTCTCTTTCACCCGCACTCTCTGTCATGCTCACTCGCTCTCAAGCACACTTTCTCTCAGGCGCACTCTCTCTCACGCGCACTCTCTCTCACGCGCACTCTCTCTCACGCGCACTCTCTCTCACGCGTACTCTCTCGCACGTGCACTCTCTTTCCCGCGCGCACTCTCTTTCCCGCGCGCACTCTCTTTCCGGCGCGCACTCTCTTTCCCGCGCGCACACTCTTTCCCGCGCGCACACTCTTTCCCGCGCGCACACTCTTTCCCGCGCGCACACTCTTTCCCACGCCCACTCTCTTTCCCACGCGCACTCTCTTTCCCACGCGCACTCTCTTTCCCACGCGCACTCTCTTTCGCGCGCACTCTCTTTCGCGCGCACTCTCTTTCGCGCGCACAGTCTCTCACACACTCTCCCATACACTCTCTCTCACTTGCACTCTCTCTCACGTGCACTCTCTCTCACATGCACTCTCTCACATGTGCATTCTCTTTCACGCGCACTCTCTCTCACCTGCACTCTCTTTCGCGCGCACTCTGTCTCACGCGCACTCTCTTTCGCGCGCAATCTCTCTCACGCGCACTCTCTCTCACGCGCACTCTCTCACGCGCACTCTCTCTCACGTGCACTCTCTTTCACCCTCACTCTCTTTCACCCGCACTCTTTTTCACCCGCACTCTCTGTCACACTCACTCGCTCTCACGCACACGCTCTCTCACGTGCACTCTCTTTCGCGTGCACTCTCTTTCGCGCGCACTCTCTTTCGCGCGCACTCTCTCTCACGCGCACTCTCTCTCACGCGCACTCTCTCTCACGCGCACTCTCTCTCACGCGCACTCTCTCTCACGCGCACTCTCTCTCACGCGCACTCTCTCTCACGCGCACTCTCTCTCACGCGCACTCTCTCACGCGCACTCTCTCACGCGCACTCTCTCACGCGCACTCTATCTCACATGCACTCTCTTTCACCCTCACTCTCTTTCACCCGCACTCTTTTTCACCCGCACTCTCTGTCACGCTCACTCGCTCTCACGCACACTTTCTCACGCGCGCACTCTCTCACGCGCGCACTCTCTCACGCGCGCACTCTCTCACGCGCGCACTCTCTCACGCGCGCACTCTCTCACGCGCGCACTCTCTCACGCGCGCACTCTCTCACGCGCGCACTCTCTCACGCGCGCACTCTCTCATGCGCGCACTCTCTCTCACGCGCACTCTCTCTCACGCGCACTCTCTTTCGCACACACTCTCTCTCGCGCACTATCTTTCGCGCGCGCATTCTCTCACGTGCACTCTCTTTCGCGCGCACTCTCTCTCACGCGCACTCTCTCTCACGCGCACTCTCTCTCACGTGCACTCTCTTTCCCGCGCGCACTCTCTTTCCCGCGCGCACTCTCTTTCCCGCGCGCACTCTCTTTCCCGCGCGCACTCTCTCAAGCGCACTCTTTCTTCACGCGCACTCTCTTTCGCGCGCACTCTCTTTCGCGCGCACTCTCTTTCGCGCGCACTTTCTTTAGCGCGCACTCTCTTTCGCGCGCAATCTCTTTCGCGCGCACAGTCTCTCACATGCACACACTCTCACATGCACTCTCTCTCACTTGCACTCTCTCTCACGTGCACTCTCTCACATGTGCATTCTCTTTCACGCGCACTCTCTCTCACCTGCACTCTCTTTCGCGCGCACTCTGTCTCACGCGCACTCTCTTTCGCGCGCAATCTCTCTCACGCGCACTCTCTCTCACGCGCACTCTCTCACGCGCACTCTCTCTCACATGCACTCTCTTTCACCCTCACTCTCTTTCACCCGCACTCTTTTTCACCCGCACTCTCTGTCACGCTCACTCGCTCTCAAGCACACTTTCTCTCACGCGCACTCTCTCTCACGCGCACTCTCTCTCACGCGCACTCTCTCTCACGCGCACTCTCTCTCACGCGCACTGTCTCTCACGCGCACTGTCTCTCACGCGCACTCTCTCTCACGCGTACTCTCTTTCCCGCGCGCACTCTCTTTCCCACGCGCACTCTCTCTCACACGCACTCTCTCTCACGTGCACTCTCTCTCACGCGCACTCTCTCGCACGCGCACTCCCTCGCACGCGCACTCCCTCGCACGCGCACTCTCTCGCACGCGCACTCTCTTTCCCGCGCGCACTCTCTTTCCCGCGCGCACTCTCTTTCCCGCGCGCACTCTCTTTCCCGCGCGCACTCTCTTTCCCGCGCGCACTCTCTTTCCCGCGCGCACTCTCTTTCCCGCGCGCACTCTCTTTCCCGCGCGCACTCTCTTTCCCGCGCGCACTCTCTTTCCCGCGCGCACTCTCTTTCCCGCGCGCACTCTCTTTCCCACGCGCACTCTCTTTCCCACGCGCACTCTCTTTCGCGCGCACAGTCTCTCACACACTCTCCCATACACTCTCTCTCACTTGCACTCTCTCTCACGTGCACTTTCTCTCACATGCACTCTCTCACATGTGCATTCTCTTTCACGCGCACTCTCTCCCACCTGCACTCTCTTTCGCGCGCACTCTGTCTCACGCGCACTCTCTTTCGCGCGCACTCTCTTTCGCGCGCACTCTCTTTCGCGCGCAATCTCTTTCGCGCGCAATCTCTCTCACGCGCACTCTCTCTCACGCGCACTCTCTCACGCGCACTCTCTCTCACGCGCACTCTCTTTCACCCTCACTCTCTTTCACCCGCACTCTCTTTCACCCGCACTCTCTGTCACACTCACTCGCTCTCACGCACACGCTCTCTCACGTGCACTCTCTTTCGCGCGCACTCTCTCTCACGCGCACTCTCTCTCACGCGCACTCTCTCACGCGCACTCTCTCACGCGCACTCTCTCACGCGCACTCTCTCTCACGCGCACTCTCTCACGCACACGCTCTCTCACGTGCACTCTCTTTCGCGCGCACTCTCTCTCACGCGCACTCTCTCTCACGCGCACTCTCTCACGCGCACTCTCTCACGCGCACTCTATCTCACATGCACTCTCTTTCACCCTCACTCTCTTTCACCCGCACTCTTTTTCACCCGCACTCTCTGTCACGCTCACTCGCTCTCACGCACACTTTCTCTCACGCGCACTCTCTCTCACGCGCACTCTCTCTCACGCGCGCACTCTCTCACGTGCGCACTCTCTCACGCGCGCACTCTCTCTCACGCGCACTCTCTCTCACGCGCACTTTCTGTCCCGCGCGCACTCTCTTTCCCGCGCGCACTCTCTTTCCCGCGCGCACTCTCTTTCCCGCGCGCACTCTCTCACGCGCACTCTCTCTCACGCGCACTCTCGCACGTGCACTCTCTCGCACGCGCACTCTCTCGCATGCGCACTCTCTCGCACGCGCACTCTCTCGCACGTGCACTCTCTTTTGCGCGCACTCTCTCTCACGCGCACTTTCTGTCCCGCGCGCACTCTCTTTCCCGCGCGCACTCTCTTTCCCGCGCGCACTCTCTCACGCGCACTCTCTCTCACGCGCACTCTCTCTCACTCGCACTCCCTCTCACGCGCACTCTCTCACGCGCACTCTCTCTCACGCGCACTCTCTCACGCGCACTTTCTGTCCCGCGCGCACGCTCTTTCCCGCGCGCACTCTCTTTCCCGCGCGCACTCTCTTTCCCGCGCGCACTATCTTTCCCACGCGCACTCTCTCTCACGCGCACTCTCTCTCACGCGCACTCTCTCTCTCGCGCACTCTCTCTCACGCGCACTCCCTCTCACGCGCACTCCCTCTCACGCGCACTCTCTCTCACGCGCACTCTCTCACGCGCACTCTCTCACGCGCACTCTCTCTCACGCGCACTCTCTCTCACGCGCACTCTCTCTCACGCGCACTCTCTCTCACGGGCACTCTCTCGCACGGGCACTCTCTCGCACGCGCACTCTCTCGCACGCGCACTCTCTCGCACGCGCACTCTCTCGCACGCGCACTCTCTCTCACGTGCACGCTCTTTTGCGCGCACTCTCTCTCACGCGCACTCTCTTTCCCGCGCGCACTCGCTCTCACGCGCACTCGCTCTCATGCGCACTCAATCTCACGCGCACTCGCTCTTGCGCGCACTCTCTTTCGCGCGCACTCTCTTTCGCGCGCACAGTCTCTCACACACTCTCCCATACACTCTCTCTCACTTGCACTCTCTCTCACGTGCACTCTCTCTCACATGCACTCTCTCACATGTGCATTCTCTTTCACGCGCACTCTCTCTCACCTGCACTCTCTTTCGCGCGCACTCTCTTTCGCGCGCAATCTCTCTCACGCGCACTCTCTCACGCGCACTCTCTCACGCGCACTCTCTCTCACGTGCACTCTCTTTCACCCTCACTCTCTTTCACCCTCACTCTCTTTCACCCGCACTCTTTTTCACCCGCACTCTCTGTCACGCTCACTCGCTCTCACGCACACTTTCTCTCACGTGCACTCTCTCGCGCGCGCACTCTCTCGCGCGCGCACTCTCTCTCACGCGCACTCTCTCTCACCTGCACTCTCTCTCACGCGCTCTCTCTCTCACGCGCACTCGCTCTCACGCGCACTCTCTCTCACGCGCACTCTCTCTCACGCGCGCACTCTCTCACGCGCGCGCTCTCCTCACACACGCACATGCTCTCTCACGTGCACTCTCTTTCACGCGCACTCTCTCTCACGCGCGTGCTCTCCTCACACACGCACACGCTCTCTCACGTGCACTCTCTTTCGCGCGCACTCTCTCTCACGCGCACTCTCTCTCACGCGCACTCTCTCTCACGCGCACTCTCTCGCACGCGCACTCTCTCTCACGCGCACTCTCTCGCACGCGCACTCTCTCGCACGCGCACTCTCTCTCACGCGCACTCTCTCTCACGCGCACTCTCTCTCACGCGCACTCTCTCTCACGCGCACTCTCTCTCACGCGCGCGCTCTCCTCACGCACGCACACGCTCTCTCACGTGCACTCTCTTTCACATGCACTCTCTTTCGCGCGCACTCTCTTTCGCGCGCAATCTCTTTCGCGCGCACAGTCTCTCACATGCACACACTCTCACATGCACTCTCTCACTTGCACTCTCTCTCACGTGCACTCTCTCACATGTGCATTCTCTTTCACGCGCACTCTCTCTCACCTGCACTCTCTCTCACATGCACTCTCTCTCACATCCACTCTCTCACATGTGCATTCTCTTTCACGCGCACTCTCTCTCACCTGCACTCTCTTTCGCGCGCACTCTGTCTCACGCGCACTCTCTTTCGCGCACTCTCTCTCACGCGCACTCTCTCACGCGCACTCTCTCTCACGTGCACTCTCTTTCACCCTCACTCTCTTTCACCCGCACTCTTTTCACTCGCACTCTCTGTCACGCTCACTCGCTCTCACGCACACTTTCTCTCACGTGCACTCTCTCGCGCGCGCACTCTCTCTCGCACGCGCACTCTCTCTCACGCGCACTCTCTCTCACGCGCTCTCTCTCTCACGCGCACTCGGTCTCACGCGCGCTCTCTCTCACGCGCGCTCTCTCTCACGCGCGCTCTCTGTCACGCGCACTCTCTCTCACGCGCGCGCTCTCCTCACACATGCACACGCTCTCTCACATGCACTCTCTTTCGCGCGCACTCTCTCTCACGCGCACTCTCTCTCACGCGCACTCTCTCTCACGCGCACTCTCTCTCTCACGCGCACTCGCTCTCACGTGCGCTCGCTCTCACGTGCGCTCTCTCTCACGCGCACTCTCTTTTGCGCGCACTCTCTTTTGCGCGCACTCTCTTTTGCGCGCACTCTCTTTTGCGCGCACTCTCTTTTGCGCGCACTCTCTCTCGCGCGCGCACTCACACGCACTCTCGCACGCGCACTCTCTCTCACGTGCACTCTCTCTCACGCGCACTCTCTTTCACCCGCACTCTCTTTCGCGCGCACTCTGTCTCACGCGCACTCTCTTTCGCGCGCAATCTCTCTCACGCGCACTCTCTCTCACGCGCACTCTCTCTCACGCGCACTCTCTCTCACGTGCACTCTCTTTCACCCTCACTCTCTTTCACCCGCACTCTTTTTCACCCGCACTCTCTGTCACGCTCACTCGCTCTCAAGCACACTTTCTCTCACGCGCACTCTCTCTCACGCGCACTCTCTCTCACGCGCACTCTCTCTCACGCGCACTCTCTCTCACGCGCACTCTCTCTCACGCGCACTCTCTCTCACGCGTACTCTCTTTCCCGCGTGCACTCTCTTTCCCACGCGCACTCTCTCTCACACGCACTCTCTCGCATGCGCACTCCCTCGCACGCGCACTCTCTTTCACCCTCACTCTGTTTCACCCGCACTCTTTTTCACCCGCACTCTCTGTCACACTCACTCGCTCTCACGCACACGCTCTCTCACGTGCACTCTCTTTCGCGCGCTCTCTCTCACGCGCACTCTCTCTCAAGCGCACTCTCTCTCACGCGCACTCTCTCTCACGCGCACTCTCTCTCACTCGCACTCTCTCTCACTCGCACTCTCTCTCACGCGCACTCTCTCTCACGCGCACTCTCTCTCACGTGCACTCTCTTTTGCGCGCACTCTCTCTCACGCGCACTCTCTTTCCCACGCGCGCACACTCTCACGCGCACTCTCTCTCACGCGCACTCTCTCTCACGCGCACTCTCTCTCACGCGCACTCTCTCTCACGTGCACTCTCTTTCACCCTCACTCTCTTTCACCCACACTCTCTTTCACCCGCACTCTCTGTCACGCTCACTCGCTCTCACGCACACTTTCTCTCACGTGCACTCTCTCGCACGCGCACTCTCTCGCACGCGCACTCTCTCGCACGCGCGCTCTCTCTCGCACGCGCACTCGCTCTCACGCGCGCTCTCTCTCACGCGCGCTCTCTCTCACGCGCGCTCTCTCTCACGCGCACTCTCTCTCACGTGCACTCTCTTTCGCGCGCACTCTCTCTCACGCGCACTCTCTCTCACGCGCACTCTCTCTCACGCGCACTCTCTCTCTCACGCGCACTCGCTCTCACGCGCGCTCTCGCTCACGCGCGCTCTCGCTCACGCGCGCTCTCTCTCACGCGCACGCGCTCTCACGTGCACGCTCTCTCACGTGCACTCTCTCTCACGCGCGCTCTCTTTCCCGCGCGCACTCTCTCACACGCACTCTCTCTCACGCGCACTCTGTCGCACCCGCACTCTGTCGCACGCGCACTCTCTCGCACGCGCACTCTCTCGCACGCGCACTTGGTCTCACGTGCACTCTCTTTCGCGTGCAATCTTTTTCACCCGCACTCTCTGTCACGCTCACTCGCTCTCACGCGCACTCTCTCTCACACGCGCACTCTCTCTCACACGCGCACTCTCTCACGCGCGCACTCTCTCACGCGCGCACTCTCTCACGCGCGCACTCTCTCACGCGCGCACTCTCTCACGCGCGCACTCTCTCACGCGCGCACTCTCTTTCGCACACACTCTCTCTCGCGCACTATCTTTCGCGCGCGCATTCTCTCACGTGCACTCTCTTTCGCGCGCGCATTCTCTCATGTGCACTCTCTTTCGCGCGCACTCTCTCGCACGCGCACTCTCTCGCACGCGCACTCTCTCGCACGTGCACTCTCTTTTGCGCGCACTCTCTCTCACGCGCACTTTCTGTCCCGCGCGCACTCTCTTTCCCGCGCGCACTCTCTTTCCCGCGCGCACTCTCTTTCCCGCGCGCACTCTCTTTCCCGCGCGCACTCTCTTTCCCGCGCGCACTCTCTTTCCCGCGCGCACTCTCTTTCCCGCGCGCACTCTCTTTCCCGCGCGCACTCTCTTTCCCGCGCGCACTCTCTCACGCGCACTCTCTCTCACGCGCACTCTCTCACGCGCACTCTCTCTCACGCGCACTCTCTCACGCGCACTTTCTGTCCCGCGCGCACTCTCTTTCCCGCGCGCACTCTTTCCCGCGCGCACTCTCTCTCACGCGCACTCTCTCTCACGCGCACTCTCTCTCACGCGCACTCTCTCGCACGCGCACTCTCTCGCACGCGCACTCTCTCGCACGCGCACTCTCTCGCACACGCACTCTCTCGCACGCGCACTCTCTCGCACGCGCACTCTCTTTTGCGCGCACTCTCTCTCACGCGCACTCTCTTTCCCGCGCGCGCACACTCTCACGCGCACTCGCTCTCACGCGCACTCGCTTTCCCGCGCGCGCACACTCTCACGCGCACTCGCTCTCGCGCGCACTCGCTCTCGCGCGCACTCGCTCTCGCGCGCACTCGCTCTCGCGCGCACTCTCCCTCACGCGCACTCTCCCTCACGCGCCCTCTCTCTCACGCGCCCTCTCTCTCACGCGCACACTCTCTCACGCGCACACTCTCTCACGCGCACACTCTCTCACGCGCACTCTCTCTCACGCGCACTCTCTCTCACGCGCACTCTCTCTCACGCGCACTCTCTCACGCGCACTCTCTCTCACGCGCACTCTCTTTCGCGTGCACTCTCTTTCGCGCGCACTCTCTCTGACGCGCACTCTCTTTCGCGTGCACTCTCTTTCGCGCGCACTCTCTTTCGCGCGCACTCTCTTTCGCGCGCACTCTCTTTCGCGCGCACAGTCTCTCACATGCACACACTCCCACTTGCACTCTCTCTCACTTGCACTCTCTCTCACATGCACTCTCTCTCACATCCACTCTCTCACATGTGCATTCTCTTTCACGCGCACTCTCTCTCACCTGCACTCTCTTTCGCGCGCACTCTGTCTCACGCGCACTCTCTTTCGCGTGCAATCTCTCTCACGCGCACTCTCTCACGCGCACTCTCTCTCACGCGCACTCTCTCACGCGCACTCTCTCTCACGTGCACTCTCTTTCACCCTCACTCTCTTTCACCCGCACTCTTTTCACTCGCACTCTCTGTCACGCTCACTCGCTCTCACGCACACTTTCTCTCACGTGCACTCTCTCGCACGCGCACTCTCTCTCACGCGCTCTCTCTCTCACGCGCACTCTCTCTCGCGCGCACTCTCTCTCGCGCGCACTCTCTCGCACGCGCACTCTCTCGCACGCGCACTCTCTCTCACGCGCACTCTCTCTCACGCGCACTCTCTCTCACGCGCACTCTCTCTCACGCGCACTCTCTCGCACGCGCACTCTCTCTCACGCGCACTCTCTCTCGCGTGCACTCTCTCCCACGCGCACTCTCTTTCCCACGCGCACTCTCTTTCCCACGCGCACTCTCTTTCCCACGCGCACTCTCTTTCCCACGTGCACTCTCTTTCCCACGCGCACTCTCTTTCCCACGCGCACTCTCTTTCGCGCGCACTCTCTTTCGCGCGCACTCTCTTTCGCGCGCAATCTCTTTCGCGCGCACAGTCTCTCACATGCACACACTCTCACATGCACTCTCTCTCACTTGCACTCTCTCTCACATGCACTCTCTTTCACCCTCACTCTCTTTCACCCGCACTCTCTGTCACGCTCACTCGCTCTCAAGCACACTTTCTCTCACGCGCACTCTCTCTCACGCGCACTCTCTCTCACGCGCACTCTCTCTCACGCGCACTCTCTCTCACGCGCACTCTCTCTCACGCGTACTCTCTCGCACGTGCACTCTCTTTCCCGCGCGCACTCTCTTTCCCGCGCGCACTCTCTTTCCCGCGCGCACTCTCTTTCCCGCGCGCACTCTCTTTCCCGCGCGCACTCTCTTTCCCGCGCGCACTCTCTTTCCCGCGCGCATACTCTTTCCCGCGCGCACACTCTTTCCCGCGCGCACACTCTTTCCCGCGCGCACACTCTTTCCCACGCGCACTCTCTTTCCCACGCGCAATCTCTTTCCCACGCGCACTCTCTTTCGCGCGCACTCTCTTTCGCGCGCACAGTCTCTCACACACTCTCCCATACACTCTCTCTCACTTGCACTCTCTCTCACTTGCACTCTCTCTCACGTGCACTCTCTCTCACATGCACTCTCTCACATGTGCATTCTCTTTCACGCGCACTCTCTCTCACCTGCACTCTCTTTCGCGCGCACTCTGTCTCACGCGCACTCTCTTTCGCGCGCAATCTCTCTCACGCGCACTCTCTCTCACGCGCACTCTCTCACGCGCACTCTCTCTCACGTGCACTCTCTTTCACCCTCACTCTCTTTCACCCGCACTCTTTTTCACCCGCACTCTCTGTCACACTCACTCGCTCTCACGCACACGCTCTCTCACGCGCACTCTCTTTCGCGTGCACTCTCTTTCGCGCGCACTCTCTCTCGCGCGCACTCTCTCTCACGCGCACTCTCTCACGCGCACTCTCTCACGCGCACTCTCTCACGCGCACTCTCTCACGCGCACTCTCTCACGCGCACTCTCTCACGCGCACTCTCTCACGCGCACTCTATCTCACATGCACTCTCTTTCACCCTCACTCTCTTTCACCCGCACTCTTTTTCACCCGCACTCTTTTTCACCCGCACTCTCTGTCACGCTCACTCGCTCTCACGCACACTTTCTCACGCGCGCACTTTCTCACGCGCGCACTCTCTCACGCGCGCACTCTCTCATGCGCGCACTCTCTCTCACGCGCACTCTCTCTCACGCGCACTCTCTCTCACGCGCACTCTCTCACACGTGCACTCTCTTTCGCACACACTCTCTCTCGCGCACTATCTTTCGCGCGCGCATTCTCTCACGTGCACTCTCTTTCGCGCGCACTCTCTCTCACGCGCACTCTCTCTCACGCGCACTCTCTTTCCCGCGTGCACTCTCTTTCCCGCGCGCACTCTCTCAAGCGCACTCTTTCTTCACGCGCACTCTCTTTCGCGCGCACTCTCTTTCGCGCGCACTCTCTTTCGCGCGCACTCTCTTTCGCGCGCACTCTCTTTCGCGCGCACTCTCTTTCGCGCGCAATCTCTTTCGCGCGCACAGTCTCTCACATGCACACACTCTCACATGCACTCTCTCTCACTTGCACTCTCTCTCACGTGCACTCTCTCACATGTGCATTCTCTTTCACGCGCACTCTCTCTCACCTGCACTCTCTTTCGCGCGCACTCTGTCTCACGCGCACTCTCTTTCCCGCGCGCACTCTCTTTCCCGCGCGCACTCTCTTTCCCACGCGCACTCTCTTTCCCACGCGCACTCTCTTTCGCGCGCACAGTCTCTCACACACTCTCCCATACACTCTCTCTCACTTGCACTCTCTCTCACGTGCACTTTCTCTCACATGCACTCTCTCACATGTGCATTCTCTTTCACGCGCACTCTCTCCCACCTGCACTCTGTCTCACGCGCACTCTCTTTCGCGCGCACTCTCTTTCGCGCGCACTCTCTTTCGCGCGCACTCTCTTTCGCGCGCAATCTCTCTCACGCGCACTCTCTCTCACGCGCACTCTCTCACGCGCACTCTCTCTCACGCGCACTCTCTTTCACCCTCACTCTCTTTCACCCGCACTCTCTGTCACACTCACTCGCTCTCACGCACACGCTCTCTCACGTGCACTCTCTTTCGCGCGCACTCTCTCTCACGCGCACTCTCTCTCACGCGCACTCTCTCACGCGCACTCTCTCACGCGCACTCTATCTCACATGCACTCTCTTTCACCCTCACTCTCTTTCACCCGCACTCTTTTTCACCCGCACTCTCTGTCACGCTCACTCGCTCTCACGCACACTTTCTCTCACGCGCACTCTCTCTCACGCGCACTCTCTCTCACGCGCGCACTCTCTCACGTGCGCACTCTCTCACGCGCGCACTCTCTCTCACGCGCACTCTCTCTCACGCGCACTTTCTGTCCCGCGCGCACTCTCTTTCCCGCGCGCACTCTCTTTCCCGCGCGCACTCTCTTTCCCGCGCGCACTCTCTCACGCGCACTCTCTCTCACGCGCACTCTCGCACGTGCACTCTCTCGCACGCGCACTCTCTCGCATGCGCACTCTCTCGCACGCGCACTCTCTCGCACGTGCACTCTCTTTTGCGCGCACTCTCTCTCACGCGCACTTTCTGTCCCGCGCGCACTCTCTTTCCCGCGCGCACTCTCTTTCCCGCGCGCACTCTCTCACGCGCACTCTCTCTCACGCGCACTCTCTCTCACTCGCACTCCCTCTCACGCGCACTCTCTCACGCGCACTCTCTCTCACGCGCACTCTCTCACGCGCACTTTCTGTCCCGCGCGCACGCTCTTTCCCGCGCGCACTCTCTTTCCCGCGCGCACTCTCTTTCCCGCGCGCACTATCTTTCCCACGCGCACTCTCTCTCACGCGCACTCTCTCTCACGCGCACTCTCTCTCTCGCGCACTCTCTCTCACGCGCACTCCCTCTCACGCGCACTCCCTCTCACGCGCACTCTCTCTCACGCGCACTCTCTCACGCGCACTCTCTCACGCGCACTCTCTCTCACGCGCACTCTCTCTCACGCGCACTCTCTCTCACGCGCACTCTCTCTCACGCGCACTCTCTCGCACGGGCACTCTCTCGCACACGCACTCTCTCGCACGCGCACTCTCTCGCACGCGCACTCTCTCGCACGCGCACTCTCTCGCACGCGCACTCTCTCGCACGTGCACGCTCTTTTGCGCGCACTCTCTCTCACGCTCACTCTCTCTCACGCGCACTCTCTTTCCCGCGCGCACTCGCTCTCACGCGCACTCGCTCTCATGCGCACTCGATCTCACGCGCACTCGCTCTTGCGCGCACTCTCTTTCGCGCGCACTCTCTTTCGCGCGCACAGTCTCTCACACACTCTCCCATACACTCTCTCTCACTTGCACTCTCTCTCACGTGCACTCTCTCTCACATGCACTCTCTCACATGTGCATTCTCTTTCACGCGCACTCTCTCTCACCTGCACTCTCTTTCGCGCGCACTCTCTTTCGCGCGCAATCTCTCTCACGCGCACTCTCTCTCACGCGCACTCTCTCACGCGCACTCTCTCACGCGCACTCTCTCTCACGTGCACTCTCTTTCACCCTCACTCTCTTTCACCCTCACTCTCTTTCACCCGCACTCTTTTTCACCCGCACTCTCTGTCACGCTCACTCGCTCTCACGCACACTTTCTCTCACGTGCACTCTCTCGCGCGCGCACTCTCTCTCACGCGCACTCTCTCTCACCTGCACTCTCTCTCACGCGCTCTCTCTCTCACGCGCACTCGCTCTCACGCGCACTCTCTCTCACGCGCGCACTCTCTCACGCGCGCGCTCTCCTCACACACGCACACGCTCTCTCACGTGCACTCTCTTTCGCGCGCACTCTCTCTCACGCGCACTCTCTCTCACGCGCACTCTCTCTCACGCGCACTCTCTCGCACGCGCACTCTCTCTCACGCGCACTCTCTCGCACGCGCACTCTCTCGCACGCGCACTCTCTCTCACGCGCACTCTCTCTCACGCGCACTCTCTCTCACGCGCACTCTCTCTCACGCGCGCGCTCTCCTCACGCACGCACACGCTCTCTCACGTGCACTCTCTTTCACATGCACTCTCTTTCGCGCGCACTCTCTTTCGCGCGCAATCTCTTTCGCGCGCACTCTCTCTCACCTGCACACACTCTCACATGCACTCTCTCACTTGCACTCTCTCTCACGTGCACTCTCTCACATGTGCATTCTCTTTCACGCGCACTCTCTCTCACCTGCACTCTCTCTCACATGCACTCTCTCTCACATCCACTCTCTCACATGTGCATTCTCTTTCACGCGCACTCTCTCTCACCTGCACTCTCTTTCGCGCGCACTCTGTCTCACGCGCACTCTCTTTCGCGCGCAATCTCTCTCACGCGCACTCTCTCACGCGCACTCTCTCTCACGCGCACTCTCTCATGCGCACTCTCTCTCACGTGCACTCTCTTTCACCCTCACTCTCTTTCACCCGCACTCTTTTCACTCGCACTCTCTGTCACGCTCACTCGCTCTCACGCACACTTTCTCTCACGTGCACTCTCTCGCGCGCGCACTCTCTCTCGCACGCGCACTCTCTCTCACGCGCACTCTCTCTCACGCGCTCTCTCTCTCACGCGCACTCGGTCTCACGCGCGCTCTCTCTCACGCGCGCTCTCTGTCACGCGCACTCTCTCTCACGCGCGCGCTCTCCTCACACATGCACACGCTCTCTCACATGCACTCTCTTTCGCGCGCACTCTCTCTCACGCGCACTCTCTCTCACGCGCACTCTCTCTCACGCGCACTCTCTCTCTCACGCGCACTCGCTCTCACGTGCGCTCTCTCTCACGCGCACTCTCTTTTGCGCGCACTCTCTTTTGCGCGCACTCTCTTTTGCGCGCACTCTCTTTTGCGCGCACTCTCTCTCGCGCGCGCACTCACACGCACTCTCGCACGCGCACTCTCTCTCACGCGCACTCTCTTTCACCCGCACTCTCTTTCGCGCGCACTCTGTCTCACGCGCACTCTCTTTCGCGCGCAATCTCTCTCACGCGCACTCTCTCTCACGCGCACTCTCTCTCACGCGCACTCTCTCTCACGCGCACTCTCTCTCACGTGCACTCTCTTTCACCCTCACTCTCTTTCACCCGCACTCTTTTTCACCCGCACTCTCTGTCACGCTCACTCGCTCTGAAGCACACTTTCTCTCACGCGCACTCTCTCTCACGCGCACTCTCTCTCACGCGCACTCTCTCTCACGCGCACTCTCTCTCACGCGCACTCTCTCTCACGCGCACTCTCTCTCACGCGCACTCTCTCTCACGCGTACTCTCTTTCCCGCGTGCACTCTCTTTCCCACGCGCACTCTCTCTCACACGCACTCTCTCGCATGCGCACTCCCTCGCACGCGCACTCTCTTTCACCCTCACTCTGTTTCACCCGCACTCTTTTTCACCCGCACTCTCTGTCACACTCACTCGCTCTCACGCACACGCTCTCTCACGTGCACTCTCTTTCGCGCGCACTCTCTCACGCGCACTCTCTCTCACGCGCACTCTCTCTCACGCGCACTCTCTCTCAAGCGCACTCTCTCTCACGCGCACTCTCTCTCACGCGCACTCTCTCTCACTCGCACTCTCTCTCACGCGCACTCTCTCTCACTCGCACTCTCTCTCACGCGCACTCTCTCTCACGCGCACTCTCTCTCACGTGCACTCTCTTTTGCGCGCACTCTCTCTCACGCGCACTCTCTTTCCCACGCGCGCACACTCTCACGCGCACTCTCTCTCACGTGCACTCTCTCTCACGCGCACTCTCTCTCACGTGCACTCTCTTTCACCCTCACTCTCTTTCACCCGCACTCTCTGTCACGCTCACTCGCTCTCACGCACACTTTCTCTCACGTGCACTCTCTCGCACGCGCACTCTCTCGCACGCGCACTCTCTCGCACGCGCACTCTCTCTCGCGCGCTCTCTCTCGCACGCGCACTCGCTCTCACGCGCGCTCTCTCTCACGCGCGCTCTCTCTCACGCGCACTCTCTCTCACGTGCACTCTCTTTCGCGCGCACTCTCTCTCACGCGCACTCTCTCTCACGCGCACTCTCTCTCACGCGCACTCTCTCTCTCACGCGCACTCGCTCTCACGCGCGCTCTCGCTCACGCGCGCTCTCGCTCACGCGCGCTCTCTCTCACGCGCACGCGCTCTCACGTGCACGCTCTCTCACGTGCACTCTCTCTCACGCGCGCTCTCTTTCCCGCGCGCACTCTCTCACACGCACTCTCTCTCACGCGCACTCTGTCGCACGCGCACTCTGTCGCACGCGCACTCTCTCGCACGCGCACTCTCTCGCACGCGCACTCTCTCGCACGCGCACTTGGTCTCACGTGCACTCTCTTTCGCGTGCAATCTTTTTCACCCGCACTCTCTGTCACGCTCACTCGCTCTCACGCGCACTCTCTCTCACACGCGCACTCTCTCACGCGCGCACTCTCTCACGCGCGCACTCTCTCACGCGCGCACTCTCTCACGCGCGCACTCTCTCACGCGCGCACTCTCTCACGCGCGCACTCTCTCACGCGCGCACTCTCTTTCGCACACACTCTCTCTCGCGCACTATCTTTCGCGCGCGCATTCTCTCACGTGCACTCTCTTTCGCGCGCGCATTCTCTCATGTGCACTCTCTTTCGCGCGCACTCTCTCGCACGCGCACTCTCTCGCACGCGCACTCTCTCGCACGTGCACTCTCTTTTGCGCGCACTCTCTCTCACGCGCACTTTCTGTCCCGCGCGCACTCTCTTTCCCGCGCGCACTCTCTTTCCCGCGCGCACTCTCTTTCCCGCGCGCACTCTCTTTCCCGCGCGCACTCTCTTTCCCGCGCGCACTCTCTTTCCCGCGCGCACTCTCTTTCCCGCGCGCACTCTCTCACGCGCACTCTCTCTCACGCGCACTCTCTCACGCGCACTCTCTCTCACGCGCACTCTCTCACGCGCACTTTCTGTCCCGCGCGCACTCTCTTTCCCGCGCGCACTCTCTTTCCCGCGCGCACTCTTTCCCGCGCGCACTCTCTCTCACGCGCACTCTCTCTCACGCGCACTCTCTCTCACGCGCACTCTCTCGCACGCGCACTCTCTCGCACGCGCACTCTCTCGCACGCGCACTCTCTCGCACGCGCACTCTCTCGCACGCGCACTCTCTCGCACGCGCACTCTCTCTCACGTGCACTCTCTTTTGCGCGCACTCTCTCTCACGCGCACTCTCTTTCCCGCGCGCGCACACTCTCACGCGCACTCGCTCTCACGCGCACTCGCTTTCCCGCGCGCGCACACTCTCACGCGCACTCGCTCTCACGCGCACTCGCTCTCACGCGCACTCGCTCTCGCGCGCACTCGCTCTCGCGCGCACTCTCCCTCACGCGCACTCTCCCTCACGCGCACTCTCCCTCACGCGCACTCTCCCTCACGCGCACTCTCCCTCATGCGCACACTCTCTCACGCGCACACTCTCTCACGCGCACACTCTCTCACGCGCACTCTCTCTCACGCGCACTCTCTCTCACGCGCACTCTCTCTCACGCGCACTCTCTCACGCGCACTCTCTCTCACGCGCACTCTCTTTCGCGTGCACTCTCTTTCGCGCGCACTCTCTCTGACGCGCACTCTCTTTCGCGTGCACTCTCTTTCGCGCGCACTCTCTTTCGCGCGCACTCTCTTTCGCGCGCACTCTCTTTCGCGCGCACTCTCTTTCGCGCGCACTCTCTTTCGCGCGCACAGTCTCTCACATGCACACACTCCCACTTGCACTCTCTCTCACTTGCACTCTCTCTCACATGCACTCTCTCTCACATCCACTCTCTCACATGTGCATTCTCTTTCACGCGC
This sequence comes from Chiloscyllium plagiosum, assembly GCF_037043375.1. Classification (NCBI taxonomy): domain Eukaryota; kingdom Metazoa; phylum Chordata; class Chondrichthyes; order Orectolobiformes; family Hemiscylliidae; genus Chiloscyllium; species Chiloscyllium plagiosum. Next base: position 10,131,437 of record NW_028270191.1, read on the forward strand.
ACTCTCTCTCACCTGCACTCTCTTTCGCGCGCACTCTGTCTCACGCGCACTCTCTTTCGCGCGCAATCTCTCTCACGCGCACTCTCTCACGCGCACTCTCTCTCACGCGCACTCTCTCTCACGTGCACTCTCTTTCACCCTCACTCTCTTTCACCCGCACTCTTTTCACTCGCACTCTCTGTCACGCTCACTCGCTCTCACGCACACTTTCTCTCACGTGCACTCTCTCGCACGCGCACTCTCTCTCACGCGCTCTCTCTCTCACGCGCACTCTCTCGCACGCGCACTCTCTCGCACGCGCACTCTCTCTCATGCGCACTCTCTCTCACGCGCACTCTCTCTCACGCGCACTCTCTCTCACGCGCACTCTCTCTCACGCGCACTCTCTCTCACGCGCACTCTCTCTCACGCGCACTCTCTCTCACGCGCACTCTCTCGCACGCGCACTCTCTCTCACGCGCACTCTCTCTCGCGTGCACTCTCTCCCACGCGCACTCTCTTTCCCACGCGCACTCTCTTTCCCACGCGCACTCTCTTTCCCACGTGCACTCTCTTTCCCACGCGCACTCTCTTTCCCACGCGCACTCTCTTTCACGCGCACTCTCTTTCGCGCGCACTCTCTTTCGCGCGCAATCTCTTTCGCGCGCACAGTCTCTCACATGCACACACTCTCACATGCACTCTCTCTCACTTGCACTCTCTCTCACATGCACTCTCTTTCACCCTCACTCTCTTTCACCCGCACTCTCTGTCACGCTCACTCGCTCTCAAGCACACTTTCTCTCACGCGCACTCTCTCTCACGCGCACTCTCTCTCACGCGCACTCTCTCTCACGCGCACTCTCTCTCACGCGTACTCTCTCGCACGTGCACTCTCTTTCCCGCGCGCACTCTCTTTCCCGCGCGCACTCTCTTTCCCGCGCGCACTCTCTTTCCCGCGCGCACTCTCTTTCCCGCGCGCACTCTCTTTCCCGCGCGCACACTCTTTCCCGCGCGCACACTCTTTCCCGCGCGCACACTCTTTCCCACGCGCACTCTCTTTCCCACGCGCAATCTCTTTCCCACGCGCACTCTCTTTCGCGCGCACTCTCTTTCGCGCACACAGTCTCTCACACACTCTCCCATACACTCTCTCTCACTTGCACTCTCTCTCACTTGCACTCTCTCTCACGTGCACTCTCTCTCACATGCACTCTCTCACATGTGCATTCTCTTTCACGCGCACTCTCTCTCACCTGCACTCTCTTTCGCGCGCACTCTGTCTCACGCGCACTCTCTTTCGCGCGCAATCTCTCTCACGCGCACTCTCTCTCACGCGCACTCTCTCACGCGCACTCTCTCTCACGTGCACTCTCTTTCACCCTCACTCTCTTTCACCCGCACTCTTTTTCACCCGCACTCTCTGTCACACTCACTCGCTCTCACGCACACGCTCTCTCACGCGCACTCTCTTTCGCGTGCACTCTCTTTCGCGCGCACTCTCTCTCACGCGCACTCTCTCTCACGCGCACTCTCTCTCACGCGCACTCTCTCATGCGCACTCTCTCACGCGCACTCTCTCACGCGCACTCTCTCACGCGCACTCTCTCACGCGCACTCTCTCACGCGCACTCTCTCACGCGCACTCTATCTCACATGCACTCTCTTTCACCCGCACTCTCTTTCACCCGCACTCTTTTTCACCCGCACTCTTTTTCACCCGCACTCTTTTTCACCCGCACTCTCTGTCACGCTCACTCGCTCTCACGCACACTTTCTCACGCGCGCACTTTCTCACGCGCGCACTCTCTCACGCGCGCACTCTCTCATGCGCGCACTCTCTCATGCGCGCACTCTCTCTCACGCGCACTCTCTCTCACGCGCACTCTCTCACACGTGCACTCTCTTTCGCACACACTCTCTCTCGCGCACTATCTTTCGCGCGCGCATTCTCTCACGTGCACTCTCTTTCGCGCGCACTCTCTCTCACGCGCACTCTCTCTCACGCGCACTCTCTTTCCCGCGTGCACTCTCTTTCCCGCGCGCACTCTCTCAAGCGCACTCTTTCTTCACGCGCACTCTCTTTCGCGCGCACTCTCTTTCGCGCGCACTCTCTTTCGCGCGCACTCTCTTTCGCGCGCACTCTCTTTCGCGCGCACTCTCTTTCGCGCGCACTCTCTTTCGCGCGCAATCTCTTTCGCGCGCACAGTCTCTCACATGCACACACTCTCACATGCACTCTCTCTCACTTGCACTCTCTCTCACGTGCACTCTCTCACATGTGCATTCTCTTTCACGCGCACTCTCTCTCACCTGCACTCTCTTTCGCGCGCACTCTGTCTCACGCGCACTCTCTTTCGCGCGCAATCTCTCTCACGCGCACTCTCTCTCACGCGCACTCTCTCACGCGCACTCTCTCTCACATGCACTCTCTTTCACCCTCACTCTCTTTCACCCGCACTCTTTTTCACCCGCACTCTCTGTCACGCTCACTCGCTCTCAAGCACACTTTCTCTCACGCGCACTCTCTCTCACGCGCACTCTCTCTCACGCGCACTGTCTCTCACGCGCACTGTCTCTCACGCGCACTCTCTCTCACGCGTACTCTCTTTCCCGCGCGCACTCTCTTTCCCACGCGCACTCTCTCTCACGTGCACTCTCTCTCACGTGCACTCTCTCTCACGTGCACTCTCTCTCACGCGCACTCTCTCGCACGCGCACTCCCTCGCACGCGCACTCCCTCGCACGCGCACTCTCTCGCACGTGCACTCTCTTTCCCGCGCGCACTCTCTTTCCCGCGCGCACTCTCTTTCCCGCGCGCACTCTCTTTCCCGCGCGCACTCTCTTTCCCGCGCGCACTCTCTTTCCCGCGCGCACTCTCTTTCCCGCGCGCACTCTCTTTCCCGCGCGCACTCTCTTTCCCGCGCGCACTCTCTTTCCCGCGCGCACTCTCTTTCCCACGCGCACTCTCTTTCCCACGCGCACTCTCTTTCGCGCGCACTCTCTTTCGCGCGCACAGTCTCTCACACACTCTCCCATACACTCTCTCTCACTTGCACTCTCTCTCACGTGCACTTTCTCTCACATGCACTCTCTCACATGTGCATTCTCTTTCACGCGCACTCTCTCTCACCTGCACTCTCTTTCGCGCGCACTCTGTCTCACGCGCACTCTCTTTCGCGCGCACTCTCTTTCGCGCGCAATCTCTCTCACGCGCACTCTCTCTCACGCGCACTCTCTCTCACGCGCACTCTCTCACGCGCACTCTCTCTCACGTGCACTCTCTTTCACCCTCACTCTCTTTCACCCGCACTCTTTTTCACCCGCACTCTCTGTCACACTCACTCGCTCTCACGCACACGCTCTCTCACGTGCACTCTCTTTCGCGCGCACTCTCTCTCACGCGCACTCTCTCTCACGCGCACTCTCTCTCACGCGCACTCTCTCACGCGCACTCTCTCACGCGCGCACTCTCTCTCACGCGCACTCTCTCACACGTGCACTCTCTTTCGCACACACTCTCTCTCGCGCACTATCTTTCGCGCGCGCATTCTCTCACGTGCACTCTCTTTCGCGCGCACTCTCTCTCACGCGCACTCTCTTTCCCGCGCGCACTCTTTCCCGCGCGCACTCTTTCCCGCGCGCACTCTTTCCCGCGCGCACTCTCTCAAGCGCACTCTTTCTTCACGCGCACTCTCTCGCACGCGCACTCTCTCGCACGCGCACTCTCTCGCACGCGCACTCTCTCGCATGCGCACTCTCTCGCATGCGCACTCTCTCGCACGCGCACTCTCTCGCACGTGCACTCTCTTTTGCGCGCACTCTCTCTCACGCGCACTTTCTGTCCCGCGCGCACTCTCTTTCCCGCGCGCACTCTCTCACGCGCACTCTCTCTCACGCGCACTCTCTCGCACGCGCACTCTCTCGCACGCGCACTCTCTCGCACGCGCACTCTCTCGCACGCGCACTCTCTCGCACGCGCACTCTCTCGCACGCGCACTCTCTCTCACGCGCACTCTCTCTCACGCGCACTCTCTCTCACGCGCACTCTCTCACGCGCACTCTCTCTCACATGCACTCTCTTTCACCCTCACTCTCTTTCACCCGCACTCTTTTTCACCCGCACTCACTGTCACGCTCACTCGCTCTCAAGCACACTTTCTCTCACGCGCACTCTCTCTCACGCGCACTCTCTCTCACGCGCACTGTCTCTCACGCGCACTGTCTCTCACGCGCACTCTCTCTCACGCGTACTCTCTTTCCCGCGCGCACTCTCTTTCCCACGCGCACTCTCTCTCACGTGCACTCTCTCTCACGTGCACTCTCTCTCACGCGCACTCTCTCGCACGCGCACTCCCTCGCACGCGCACTCTCTCGCACGTGCACTCTCTTTCCCGCGCGCACTCTCTTTCCCGCGCGCACTCTCTTTCCCGCGCGCACTCTCTTTCCCGCGCGCACTCTCTTTCCCACGCGCACTCTCTTTCCCACGCGCACTCTCTTTCCCACGCGCACTCTCTTTCGCGCGCACAGTCTCTCACACACTCTCCCATACACTCTCTCTCACTTGCACTCTCTCTCACGTGCACTTTCTCTCACATGCACTCTCTCACATGTGCATTCTCTTTCACGCGCACTCTCTCTCACCTGCACTCTCTTTCGCGCGCACTCTGTCTCACGCGCACTCTCTTTCGCGCGCACTCTCTTTCGCGCGCAATCTCTCTCACGCGCACTCTCTCTCACGCGCACTCTCTCACGCGCACTCTCTCTCACGTGCACTCTCTTTCACCCTCACTCTCTTTCACCCGCACTCTTTTTCACCCGCACTCTCTGTCACACTCACTCGCTCTCACGCACACGCTCTCTCACGTGCACTCTCTTTCGCGCGCACTCTCTCTCACGCGCACTCTCTCTCACGCGCACTCTCTTTCCCGCGCGCACTCTTTCCCGCGCGCACTCTCTCAAGCGCACTCTTTCTTCACGCGCACTCTCTCGCACGTGCACTCTCTCGCACGCGCACTCTCTCGCATGCGCACTCTCTCGCATGCGCACTCTCTCGCACGCGCACTCTCTCGCACGTGCACTCTCTTTTGCGCGCACTCTCTCTCACGCGCACTTTCTGTCCCGCGCGCACTCTCTTTCCCGCGCGCACTCTCTTTCCCGCGCGCACTCTCTCACGCGCACTCTCTCGCACGCGCACTCTCTCGCACGCGCACTCTCTCGCACGCGCACTCTCTCGCACGCGCACTCTCTCGCACGTGCACTCTCTTTTGCGCGCACTCTCTCTCACGCGCACTTTCTGTCCCGCGCGCACTCTCTTTCCCGCGCGCACTCTCTTTCCCGCGCGCACTCTCTCACGCGCACTCTCTCTCACGCGCACTCTCTCTCACGCGCACTCTCTCTCACGCGCACTCTCTCTCACTCGCACTCCCTCTCACGCGCACTCTCTCACGCGCACTCTCTCTCACGCGCACTCTCTCACGCGCACTTTCTGTCCCGCGCGCACGCTCTTTCCCGCGCGCACTCTCTTTCCCGCGCGCACTCTCTTTCCCGCGTGCACTATCTTTCCCACGCGCACTCTCTCTCACGCGCACTCTCTCTCACGCGCACTCTCTCTCACGCGCACTCTCTCTCACGCGCACTCTCTCTCACGCGCACTCTCTCTCACGCGCACTCCCTCTCACGCGCACTCCCTCTCACGCGCACTCCCTCTCATGCGCACTCCCTCTCACGCGCACTCCCTCTCACGCGCACTCTCTCACGCGCACTCTCTCACGCGCACTCTCTCTCACGCGCACTCTCTCTCACGCGCACTCTCTCTCACGCGCACTCTCTCTCAAGCACACTCTCTCGCACGGGCACTCTCTCGCACGGGCACTCTCTCGCACACGCACTCTCTCGCACGCGCACTCTCTCGCACGCGCACTCTCTCGCACGCGCACTCTCTCTCACGTGCACGCTCTTTTGCGCGCACTCTCTCTCACGCGCACTCTCTCTCACGCGCACTCTCTTTCCCGCGCGCACTCGCTCTCACGCGCACTCGCTCTCATGCGCACTCGATCTCACGCGCACTCGCTCTTGCGCGCACTCTCTTTCGCGCGCACTCTCTTTCGCGCGCACTCTCTTTCGCGCGCACAGTCTCTCACACACTCTCCCATACACTCTCTCTCACTTGCACTCTCTCTCACGTGCACTCTCTCTCACATGCACTCTCTCACATGTGCATTCTCTTTCACGCGCACTCTCTCTCACCTGCACTCTCTTTCGCGCGCACTCTCTTTCGCGCGCACTCTCTTTCGCGCGCAATCTCTCTCACGCGCACTCTCTCTCACGCGCACTCTCTCACACGCACTCTCTCTCACGTGCACTCTCTTTCACCCTCACTCTCTTTCACCCTCACTCTCTTTCACCCGCACTCTTTTTCACCCGCACTCTCTGTCACGCTCACTCGCTCTCACGCACACTTTCTCTCACGTGCACTCTCTCGCGCGCGCACTCTCTCTCACGCGCACTCTCTCTCACCTGCACTCTCTCTCACGCGCTCTCTCTCTCACGCGCACTCGCTCTCACGCGCACTCTCTCTCACGCGCGCACTCTCTCACGCGCGCGCTCTCCTCACACACGCACACGCTCTCTCACGTGCACTCTCTTTCACGCGCACTCTCTCTCACGCGCGTGCTCTCCTCACACACGCACACGCTCTCTCACGTGCACTCTCTTTCGCGCGCACTCTCTCTCACGCGCACTCTCTCACGCGCACTCTCTCTCACGCGCACTCTCTCGCACGCGCACTCTCTCGCACGCGCACTCTCTCGCACGCGCACTTGCTCTCACGTGCACTCTCTTTCCCGCTTGCACTCTTTCACGCGCACTCTCTCTCACGCGCACTCTCTCTCACGCGCACTCTCTCGCACGCGCACTCTCTCTCACGCGCACTCTCTCTCACGCGCACTCTCTCACGCGCACTCTCTCTCACGCGCACTCTCTCTCACGCGCACTCTCTCTCACGTGCGCGCTCTCCTCACACACGCACACGCTCTCTCACGTGCACTCTCTTTCACATGCACTCTCTTTCGCGCGCACTCTCTTTCGCGCGCAATCTCTTTCGCGCGCACAGTCTCTCACATGCACACACTCTCACATGCACTCTCTCTCACTTGCACTCTCTCTCACGTGCACTCTCTCACATGTGCATTCTCTTTCACGCGCACTCTCTCTCACCTGCACTCTCTCTCACCTGCACTCTCTCTCACATGCACTCTCTCTCACATCCACTCTCTCACATGTGCATTCTCTTTCACGCGCACTCTCTCTCACCTGCACTCTGTCTCACGCGCACTCTCTTTCGCGCGCAATCTCTCTCACGCGCACTCTCTCACGCGCACTCTCTCACGCACACTTTCTCTCACGTGCACTCTCTCGCGCGCGCACTCTCTCTCGCACGCGCACTCTCTCTCGCACGCGCACTCTCTCTCACGCGCACTCTCTCTCACGCGCACTCTCTCTCACGCGCTCTCTCTCTCACGCGCACTCGCTCTCACGCGCGCTCTCTCTCACGCGCGCTCTCTGTCACGCGCACTCTCTCTCACGCGCGCGCTCTCCTCACACATGCACACGCTCTCTCACGTGCACTCTCTTTCGCGCGCACTCTCTCTCACGCGCACTCTCTCTCACGCGCACTCTCTCTCACGCGCACTCTCTCTCTCACGCGCACTCGCTCTCACGCGCGCTCTCTCTCACGCACACGCTCTCTCACGCACACGCTCTCTCACGCGCACTCTCTTTTGCGCGCACTCTCTTTTGCGCGCACTCTCTCGCGCGCGCACTCACACGCACTCTCGCACGCGCACTCTCTCGCACGCGCACTCTCTCTCACGCGCACTCTCTCTCACGCGCACTCTCTCACATGTGCATTCTCTTTCACGCGCACTCTCTCTCACCTGCACTCTCTTTCGCGCGCACTCTCTTTCACCCGCACTCTTTTTCACCCGCACTCTCTGTCACGCTCACTCGCTCTCAAGCACACTTTCTCTCACGCGCACTCTCTCTCACGCGCACTCTCTCTCACGCGCACTCTCTCTCACGCGCACTCTCTCTCACGCGTACTCTCTTTCCCGCGTGCACTCTCTTTCCCACGCGCACTCTCTCTCACACGCACTCTCTCTCACACGCACTCTCTCGCATGCGCACTCCCTCGCACGCGCACTCTCTTTCACCCTCACTCTGTTTCACCCGCACTCTATTTCACCCGCACTCTCTGTCACACTCACTCGCTCTCACGCACACGCTCTCGCACGTGCACTCTCTTTCGCGCGCACTCTCTCTCACGCGCACTCTCTCTCACGCGCACTCTCTCTCAAGCGCACTCTCTCTCACGCGCACTCTCTCTCACGCGCACTCTCTCTCACGCGCACTCTCTCTCACTCGCACTCTCTCTCACGCGCACTCTCTCTCACGCGCACTCTCTCGCACGCGCACTCTCTCTCACGCGCACTCTCTCGCACACACACTCTCTCTCACGCGCACTCTCTCTCACGCGCACTCTCTCTCACGCGCGCACTCTCTCACGCGCACTCTCTCTCACGCGCACTCTCTCTCACGCGCACTCTCTTTTGCGCGCACTCTCTCTCACGCGCACTCTCTTTCCCACGCGCGCACACTCTCACGCGCACTCTGTCTCACGCGCACTCTCTTTCGCGCGCAATCTCTCTCACGCGCACTCTCTCTCACGCGCACTCTCTCTCACGCGCACTCGCTCTCACGCGCACTCTCTCTCACGCGCGCACTCTCTCACGCGCGCGCTCTCCTCACACACGCACACGCTCTCTCACGTGCACTCTCTTTCACGCGCACTCTCTCTCACGCGCGTGCTCTCCTCACACACGCACACGCTCTCTCACGTGCACTCTCTTTCGCGCGCACTCTCTCTCACGCGCACTCTCTCACGCGCACTCTCTCTCACGCGCACTCTCTCGCACGCGCACTCTCTCGCACGCGCACTCTCTCGCACGCGCACTTGCTCTCACGTGCACTCTCTTTCCCGCTTGCACTCTTTCACGCGCACTCTCTCTCACGCGCACTCTCTCTCACGCGCACTCTCTCGCACGCGCACTCTCTCTCACGCGCACTCTCTCTCACGCGCACTCTCTCACGCGCACTCTCTCTCACGCGCACTCTCTCTCACGCGCACTCTCTCTCACGTGCGCGCTCTCCTCACACACGCACACGCTCTCTCACGTGCACTCTCTTTCACATGCACTCTCTTTCGCGCGCACTCTCTTTCGCGCGCAATCTCTTTCGCGCGCACAGTCTCTCACATGCACACACTCTCACATGCACTCTCTCTCACTTGCACTCTCTCTCACGTGCACTCTCTCACATGTGCATTCTCTTTCACGCGCACTCTCTCTCACCTGCACTCTGTCTCACGCGCACTCTCTTTCGCGCGCAATCTCTCTCACGCGCACTCTCTCACGCGCACTCTCTCACGCACACTTTCTCTCACGTGCACTCTCTCGCGCGCGCACTCTCTCTCGCACGCGCACTCTCTCTCGCACGCGCACTCTCTCTCACGCGCACTCTCTCTCACGCGCACTCTCTCTCACGCGCTCTCTCTCTCACGCGCACTCGCTCTCACGCGCGCTCTCTCTCACGCGCGCTCTCTGTCACGCGCACTCTCTCTCACGCGCGCGCTCTCCTCACACATGCACACGCTCTCTCACGTGCACTCTCTTTCGCGCGCACTCTCTCTCACGCGCACTCTCTCTCACGCGCACTCTCTCTCACGCGCACTCTCTCTCTCACGCGCACTCGCTCTCACGCGCGCTCTCTCTCACGCACACGCTCTCTCACGCGCACTCTCTTTTGCGCGCACTCTCTTTTGCGCGCACTCTCTCGCGCGCGCACTCACACGCACTCTCGCACGCGCACTCTCTCGCACGCGCACTCTCTCTCACGCGCACTCTCTCTCACGCGCACTCTCTCACATGTGCATTCTCTTTCACGCGCACTCTCTCTCACCTGCACTCTCTTTCGCGCGCACTCTCTTTCACCCGCACTCTTTTTCACCCGCACTCTCTGTCACGCTCACTCGCTCTCAAGCACACTTTCTCTCACGCGCACTCTCTCTCACGCGCACTCTCTCTCACGCGCACTCTCTCTCACGCGCACTCTCTCTCACGCGCACTCTCTCTCACGCGCACTCTCTCTCACGCGCACTCTCTTTCCCGCGTGCACTCTCTTTCCCACGCGCACTCTCTCTCACACGCACTCTCTCTCACACGCACTCTCTCGCATGCGCACTCCCTCGCACGCGCACTCTCTTTCACCCTCACTCTGTTTCACCCGCACTCTATTTCACCCGCACTCTCTGTCACACTCACTCGCTCTCACGCACACGCTCTCGCACGTGCACTCTCTTTCGCGCGCACTCTCTCTCACGCGCACTCTCTCTCACGCGCACTCTCTCTCAAGCGCACTCTCTCTCACGCGCACTCTCTCTCACGCGCACTCTCTCTCACGCGCACTCTCTCTCACTCGCACTCTCTCTCACGCGCACTCTCTCTCACGCGCACTCTCTCGCACGCGCACTCTCTCTCACGCGCACTCTCTCGCACACGCACTCTCTCTCACGCGCACTCTCTCTCACGCGCGCACTCTCTCACGCGCACTCTCTCTCACGCGCACTCTCTCTCACGCGCACTCTCTTTTGCGCGCACTCTCTCTCACGCGCACTCTCTTTCCCACGCGCGCACACTCTCACGCGCACTCTGTCTCACGCGCACTCTCTTTCGCGCGCAATCTCTCTCACGTGCACTCTCTTTCACCCTCACTCTCTTTCACCCACACTCTCTTTCACCCGCACTCTCTGTCACGCTCACTCGCTCTCACGCACACTTTCTCTCACGTGCACTCTCTCGCGCGCGCACTCTCTCGCACGCGCACTCTCTCGCACGCGCACTCTCTCTCACGCGCACTCTCTCTCGCGCGCTCTCTCTCGCACGCGCACTCGCTCTCACGCGCGCTCTCTCTCACGCGCGCTCTCTCTCACGCGCACTCTCTCTCACGTGCACTCTCTTTCGCGCGCACTCTCTCTCACGCGCACTCTCTCTCACGCGCACTCTCTCTCACGCGCACTCTCTCTCTCACGCGCACTCGCTCTCACGCGCGCTCTCGCTCACGCGCGCTCTCTCTCACGCGCACGCGCTCTCACGTGCACGCTCTCTCACGTGCACTCTCTCTCACGCGCACTCTCTTTCCCGCGCGCACTCTCTCACACGCACTCTCTCTCACGCGCACTCTCTCTCACGCGCACTCTGTCGCACGCGCACTCTGTCGCACGCGCACTCTGTCGCACGCGCACTCTCTCGCACGCGCACTCTCTCGCACGCGCACTCTCTCGCACGCGCACTTGGTCTCGCGTGCACTCTCTTTCGCGTGCACTCTTTTTCACCCGCACTCTCTGTCACGCTCACTCGCTCTCACGCGCACTCTCTCTCACACGCGCACTCTCTCACGCGCGCACTCTCTCACGCGCGCACTCTCTCACGCGCGCACTCTCTCACGCGCGCACTCTCTCACGCGCGCACTCTCTTTCGCACACACTCTCTCTCGCGCACTATCTTTCGCGCGCGCATTCTCTCACGTGCACTCTCTTTCGCGCGCGCATTCTCTCATGTGCACTCTCTTTCACGCGCACTCTCTCGCACGCGCACTCTCTCGCACGCGCACTCTCTCGCACGTGCACTCTCTTTTGCGCGCACTCTCTCTCACGCGCACTTTCTGTCCCGCGCGCACTCTCTTTCCCGCGCGCACTCTCTTTCCCGCGCGCACTCTCTTTCCCGCGCGCACTCTCTTTCCCGCGCGCACTCTCTTTCCCGCGCGCACTCTCTTTCCCGCGCGCACTCTCTTTCCCGCGCGCACTCTCTTTCCCGCGCGCACTCTCTCACGCGCACTCTCTCTCACGCGCACTCTCTCTCACGCGCACTCTCTCTCACGCGCACTCCCTCTCACGCGCACTCTCTCACGCGCACTCTCTCTCACGCGCACTCTCTCACGCGCACTCTCTCTCGCGTGCACTCTCTCTCACGTGCACTCTCTCTCACGTGCACTCTCTCTCGCGTGCACTCTCTTTCGCGCGCACTCTCACGCGCACTCTCTCTCACGCGCGCTCTCTCTCACGCGCGCTCTCTCTCACGCGCGCTCTCTCTCTCGTGCGCTCTCTCGCGCGCTCTCTCTCTCGCGCGCTCTCTCTCTCGCGCGCTCTCTCTCGCACGCGCGCTCTCTCACATGCGCACTCTCTGTCACGTGCCCTCTATCACTCACACACACACTCTCGCGCACTCGCTAAGGCACAGTCTCTGACGCGCATTCTCTCTCGCGCGCGCTCTCTCTCGCGCGCATTCTCTCTTGCGCGAACTCTCTCTCGCGCGCACGCTTTCTCACGCACACGCTCTCTCATTCACGCGCGCTCTCCTCACACACGCACACTCTCTCTCATGTGTGCACTCTCTCTCATGTGTGCACTCTCTCTCATGTGTGCACTCTCTCTCATGCGTGCACTCTCTCTCATGCGCGCACTCTCTCTCATGCACGCACTCTCTCTCATGCACGCACTCTCTCACACTCGCATGCACTTTCTCACGCACTCGCATACTCTCACACATTCTCTCACTCTCACACTCACACATACTCACTGTCTGTCACATGCACACTCTCACACGCGCACACTCACTCACTCACTCACTCTCACTCACGCACACTCTCACTCACTCTCTCACAAAAACACTCTCATGCACACTCCCCCACATTCTCTCATACACTCACTCTCTCTCACACACACACGTTCACTCTTTCTCGCGCTCACTCTCCCTCGCGCTCACTCTCCCTCGCGCTCACTCTCCCTCGCGCTCACTCTCCCTCGCGCTCACTCTCCCTCGCGCTCACTCTCCCTCGCGCTCACTCTCCCTCGCGCTCACTCTCTCTCACATGTATAGTCTCTCCCTCACTCACTCACATGGGCACACTCTCACTCACACATGCACGCACTCAGTTTCTCTCACCCTCACCCTCTCACACACACTCACTCGCTCTCACACACTCTCTCTCTCACACGCACATCCACACCCACACCCATGCATTCACTCTCACACACACACACTCTCACACGTACTCACGCACTCACTCTCACTATCACACGCACGCACAAGCTTACTCTCACATACATACATACACACACTCACTCACTCACACACACATGCTCACGTACACATGCTCACACACACACTCACTCTCACACACTCACTCTCTCATACTAACTCAGTCACACACACACACACACTCTCTCTCTCACACATACTCTCTCCCTCACACACTCCCTCACACATTCTCTCACACACACACACACACACACACACACACAGGCACTCACACACACACAGCGTACAGAGTGAGAGGGGAATGGGAGTGAACTCTCTCAGAGACGTCGTACAGAGTGAGAGGGGAATGGGAGTGAACTCTCTCAGACACAGCGTACAGAGTGAGAGGGGAATGGGAGTGAACTCTCTCAGACACAGTGTACAGAGTGAGAGGGGAATGGGAGTGAACTCTCTCAGACACAGTGTACAGAGTGAGAGGGGAATGGGAGTGAACTCTCTCAGAGACGTCGTACAGAGTGAGAGGGGAATGGGAGTGAACTCTCTCAGACACAGTGTACAGAGTGAGAGGGGAATGGGAGTGAACTCTCTCAGAGACGTCGTACAGAGTGAGAGGGGAATGGGAGTGAACTCTCTCAGACACAGTGTACAGAGTGAGAGGGGAATGGGAGTGAACTCTCTCAGACACAGTGTACAGAGTGAGAGGGGAATGGGAGTAAACTCTCTCAGACACAGCGTACAGAGTGAGAGGGGAATGGGAGTGAACTCTCTCAGACACAGTGTACAGAGTGAGAGGGGAATGGGAGTGAACTCTCTCAGAGATGTCGTACAGAGTGAGAGGGGAATGGGAGTGAACTCTCTCAGACACAGCGTACAGAGTGAGAGGGGAATGGGAGTGAACTCTCTCAGAGAGAGTGGGGGGTTAGTGTCTAGGGATATGGGTGTGAGTGGGGGGTTAGTGGGTCTGGGGATATGGGTGTGAGTGGGGGGTAGCTAGTCTGGGGATAGGGGTGTGACTGGGAGGTGGGTGGGACTGGGGATATGGGTGTGAGTGGGGGGGGGTTTGTGGGACTGGGGATATGGGTGTGAAAGGGGGTTAGTGGGACTGGGGATATGGGTGTGAAAGGGGGTTAGTGGGACTGGGGATATGGGTGTGAGTGGGGTGTGGGTGGGACTGGGGATATGGGTGTGAGTGGGGTGTGGGTGGGACTGGGGATATGGAGGTGAGTGGGGGTTAGTGAGACTGGGGATATGGGTGTGAGTGGGGTGTGGGTGGAACTGGGGATATGGGTGTGAGTGGGGGGTTAGTGGAATTGGGAATATGGGTGTGAGCTGGGTGATAGTGGGACTGGGGATATGGGTGTGATAGAGGGTGGGTGGGACTGGGGATATGGAGGTGAGTGGGGGTTAGTAGGACTGTGGATATGGGGGTGAGTGGGACTGGGGATATGGGTGAGTGGGGGTGTTAGTGGGACTGGGAATATGGTTGTGTGTGGGCTGGATGATTGGGACTGGGGATATGTGTGTGAGTAGGGGTGGGTGGGACTGGGAATATGGGGGTGAGTCGGGGATTAGTGGGACTGGGGATATGGGGGTGAGTTGGTGGGTGATTTGGATTGTGGATATGGGTGAGAGTGGCTGCTGGGTGGGACTGGGCATATGGATGTGAGTGGGGGGGTTAGTGGGACTGGGGATATGGGTGTGAGTGGGGGGTGGTTGGGACTGGGGATATGGATGCGAGTGTGGTGTTAGTGGGACTGGGGATATTGATGTGAGTGGGTGTGGGTGGGACTGGTGATATAGGGGTGAGTCGGGGGTTAGTGGGGCTGGGGATGTGGGTGTGAATGGGGTGTTGGTGGGACTGTGGGTATGGGGGTGAGTCGGGGGTTAATGGGACTGGGATTATAGGTGTGAGTGGGGGGTGGGTCGGACTGGGGATATGGGGGTGAGTCGAGGGTTAGTGGGACTGGGGATATGGGTGTGAGTGGGGGGGTTAGTGGAACTGGGGATATGGGATGTAAGTGGGGGGGTGGGTGGGACTGTGAATATGGGGGTGAGTCGGGGGTTAGTGGGGCTGGGGATATGGGTGTGAGTGGGGGCGTTAGTGGAACTGGGCATAAGGATGTGAGTGGGCGGTTGGGTGGGACTGGGGATATGGGGGTGAGCCGGGGTTTAGTGGGACTGGGGATAAGGGGTTCAGTGAGGGGGTTATTGGAACGGGGGATATGGATGTGAATGGGGGTGTGGGTGGGCCGGGTGATATGGGTGTGATTGGGGGGGTGGTGGGACTGTGGATATGGGTGTGAGTGGGGGGTTAGTGGGACTGGGGATATGGGTGTGAGTGGGATGGTTCGTGGGACTGGGGATATGGGTGTGAGTGGGGGGCTAGTGGGTCTGGGGATATGGGAGTGAGTGGTGGATGTGAGAGAATGTGGATATGTGTGTGAGTGGGGGGATTAGTGGGACTGGGGATATCTGGATGAGCAGGGGGTGTGTGGCACTGGGGATATTGGTGTTAGTGGGGGTCAGTGGGACTGGGGATATGGGTGGGAGTGGGGTGAGTGGGACTGGGGATATGGGTGTGAGTGGGGGGGGTTAGTGGGACTGGGGATATGGGTGTGAGTGGGGGGGGTTAGTGGGACTGGGGATATGAGTGTGAGTGGGGGGTGGGTGGGACCCGGGAAAGAATTTGTGAGTGGGGGGTTTAGTGGGACTGGAGATATGAGTGTGAGTAGGGGGGGGGTTTGTGGAATTGGGGATATGGGTGCGAGTGGGGGTGGGTGGGACTGAGGATGTGGGTATGAGTGGGGGGGTTAGTGGAACTGGGGATATGGCGGTGAGTGGGACTGCGGATATGGGTGTGAGTGGGGGTTAGTGGGACTGGGGATATGGGTGTGACTGGGGAGTGGGTGAGTCTGGGGATATGTGTGTGGGGGGGTTGGTGGGACTGGGGATATGGGGGTGAGTGGGGTGCTAGTGGGACTGGGGATATGTGTGAGAGTGTGGGTGGGTGGGACTGGGGATATGGGTGTGAGGGGGGGTTAGAAGGAGTGGGGATATGGGTGTGAGTGGGGGGGTTGTTGGGACTAGGGATATGGGTGTGAGTGGGGATGGGTGGGACTGGGGATATGGGTGAGAGTGGGGGGGAGGGTTAGTGGAACTGGGGATATAGGGGTGAATGGGGTGTTAGTGGGACTGGGGATATGGGTGTCAGTGGGGCGTTAGTGGGTCTGGGGATATAGGGCTGAATGGGGTGTTAGTGGGACTGGGGATATAGGGGTGAATGGAGTGTTAGTGGGACTGGGGATATGGGAGTGAGTGGGGGATTAGTGGGACTGGGGATATAGGGCTGAATGGGGTGTTAGTGGGACTAGGGATATGGGTGTCAGTGGGGTGTTAGTGGGTCTGGGGATATGGGAGTGAGTGATGGATGTGAGGGAATGTGGATATGCGTGTGAGTGGGGGGTTAGTGGGACTGGGGATATCTGGGTGAGCAGGGGGTGTGTGGGACTGGGGATATTGATGTTAGTAGGGGTCAGTGGGACTGGGGATATGGGTGTGAGTGGGGGGTGGGTGGGTCTAAGGACATGGATGTGAGGGGGGGTGGTGGGACTGGGATATGGGTGAGAGTGGGGTGTTAGCGGGACTGGGGATATTGGTGAGAGTGGGGTGTAGGTAGGACTGGGGATATGGGTGTGAATGGAGGGTTAATGGGGCTGGGTATATGGGTGTGAGTGGGGGGTGGGTGGGACTGGGGATATGGGTGTGAGTGGGGGGTTAGTGGGACTGGGGATATGAGTGTGAGTGGGGGTGGGTGGGACTGGGGAAATGGATGTGAGTGGGTGTGGGTGGGACTGGTGATATAGGGGTGAGTCGGGGGTTAGTGGGGCTGAGGATGTGGGTGTGAGTGGGGGTGAGTGGGAATGGGGATATGGATGTGAGTGGGGGTGGGTGCGACTGTGGATATGGCTCTGAGTGGGGGTGGGTGCGACTGGGGATATGGGTGTGAGTGGGGCGGGGCTTAGTGGGACTGGGGATATGGGTGTGAGTGGGGCGGGGCTTAGTGGGACTGGGGATATGGGTGTGAGTGGGGGGGGTTAGTGGGACTGGGGATATGGGTGTGAGTGGGTGGGTTAGTGGAATTGGGGATATGGCTGTGAGTAGGGTGTTCGTGGGACTGGAGATATGGGTGTGAGTTGGGGGGTGACTGGGACTGGGATATTGGTGTTAGTGGGGGTCAGTGGGACTGGGGATATGGGTGTGAGTGGGGGGGTTCGTGGGACTGGGGATATGGGTGTGAGTGGGGGTGGGTGGAACTGGGTATATGGGTGTGAGTGGGGGGGTTAGCGGGACTGGGGATATGAGTGTGAGTGGGGGGTGGGTGGGTGGGACCAGGGAAATGAGTGTGAGTGGGGGGGTTAGTGGGACTGGGGATATGGGTGTGAGTGAGGGGGTTAGTGGAATTGGGGATATGGGTGCGAGTGGGGGTGGGTGGGACTGGGGATGTGGGTGTGAGTCAGAGGTTAGTGGGACTGGGGATATGTGTGTGAGTGGGACTGTGGATATGTGTGTGAGTGGGGGGTTAGTGGGATTGGGGATATGGCGGTGAGTGGGACTGTGGATATGGGTGTGAGTGGGGGGTTAGTGGGATTGGGGATATGGCAGTGAGTGGGACTGTGGATATGGGTGTGATTGGGGATATGGGTGTGACTGGGGGGTGGGTGGGTCTAGGGATATGGGTGTGAGGTGGGGGTTGGTGGCACTGGGGATATGGGGGTGAGTGGGGGTGGGTGGGACTGGGGATATGGGTGTGAGTGGGGGCGTTAGTGGGACTGGGGATATGGATGTGAGTGGGGGTTAGTGGCACAGGGGATATGGGTGTGAGTGGGTGGGTTAGCGGGACTGGGGATATGGGTGTGACTGGGGGGTGGGTGGGTCTAGGGATATGGGTGTGGGGGGGGTGGGTGGGACTGGGGATATGGGTGTGAGGGGGGGTTAGAAGGAGTGGGGATATGGGTGTGAGTGGGGTGGTTGTTGGGACTAGGGATATGGGTGTGAGTGGGGGTGGGTGGGACTGGGGATATGGGTGAGAGTGGGGGGATTAGTGGGACTGGGGATATGGGAGTGACTGGGGGGTGTGAGTGACTATGGATATGGCTGTGAGTGGGGGGTGTGAGGGACTGTGGAGATGGGTGTGAGTGGGAGGTGTGAGGGACTGTGGATATGGGTGTGAGTGGGGGATTAGTGGGACTGGGGATATGGGAGTGACTGGGGGGTGTGAGTGACTATGGATATGGCTGTGAGTGGGGGGTGTGAGGGACTGTGGAGATGGGTGTGAGTGGGGGGTGTGAGGGACTGTGGAGATGGGTGTGAGTGGGAGGTGTGAGGGACTGTGGATATGGGTGTGAGTGGGGGATTAGTGGAACTGGGGATATGGGTGTGAATGGGGTGTTAGTGGGACTGGGGATATGGATATGAGTGGGGTGTTCGTGGGTCTGAGGATATGGGAGTGAGTGGTGGATGTGAGGGAATGTGGATATGCGTGTGAGTGGGGGGTTAGTGGGACTGGGGATATCTGGGTGAGCAGGGGGTGTGTGGGACTGGGAATATTGGTGTTAGGGGGGTCAGTGGGACTGGGGATATGGGTGGGAGTGGGGGGTGGGTGGGTCTGAGGACATGGATGTTCGTGGGGGGGTTAGCAGGACTGGGGATATTGGTGTGAGTGGGGTGTTGGTACGACTGGGGATATGGGTGTGAGTGGGAGGTTAGTGGGGCTGGGGATATGGGTGTGAGTGGGGGGTTAGTGGGACTGTGGATATGGGTGTGAGTGGGTGGGGTTAGTGGGACTGGGGATATGGGTGAGAGTTGGGGTGGGTGGGTCTGAGGACATCGATGTGAGTGGGGGGTGGGTGGGACTGGGATATGGGTGTGAGTCGGGGGTTAGTGGGACTGGGGATATTGGTGTGAGTAGGGTGTAGGTAGGACTGGGGATATGGGTGTGAATGGAGGGTTAATGGGGCTGGGGATGTGAGTGGGGGGTTAGTGGGACTGGGGATATAGGTGTGAGTGGGGGGTTAGTGGGACTGTGGATATGGGTGTGAGTGGGTGGGGTTAGTAGGACTGGGGATATGGGTGTGAGTGGGGGGTTAGTGGGACTGGGGATATGGGTGAGAGTTGGGGGTGGGTGGTACGGGGATATGGGTGTGAGTGGGGGGTGGGTGGGACTGGGATATGGGTGTGAGTCGGGGGTTAGTGGGACTGGGGATATTGGTGTGAGTAGGGTGTAGGTAGGACTGGGGATATGGGTGTGAATGGAGGGTTAATGGTGCTGGGGATGTGAGTGGGGGGTTAGTGGGACTGGGGATATGGGTGTGAGTGGGGGTGGGTGGGACTAGGGATATGGGTGAGAGTGAGGGGTGAGTGGGACTGGAGATATGGGTATTAGTGGAGGGGTTAGTGGGACTGGGGATATGGGTGAGAGTTGGGGGTGGGTGGTACGGGGATATGGGTGTGAGTGGGGTGGTGCGTGGGACAGGGACATGGGTGTGAGTGGGGTTCGGTGGGACAGGGCATATGGGAGTGAGTGGGGGGTTAGTGGGACTGGGGATATGGGTGTGAGTGGGGGGTTAGTGAAACTGGGGGTATGGGTGTTAGTGGGGGTGAGTGGGACAGGGGATATGGGATTGAGTGGGGGGTGGGTGAGACTGGGGATATGGGTGTGAGGGGGGGGTTAGTGGGACTGGGGATATGGGTGTGAGTGGGGGAGTTAGTGGGACTGGGGATATGGCTGTGAGTAGGGTGTTAGTGGGACTGGGGATATGGGAGTGAGTGGTGGATGTGAGGGAATGTGGATATGCGTGTGAGTGGGGTGGTGAGTGGGACTGGGGATATGGGTGTGAGTAGGGGGTTAGTGGGACTGGGGATATGGGAGTGAGTGGTGGATGTGAGGGAATGTGGATATGCGTGTGAGTGGGGGGTGTTAGTGGGACTGGGGATATCTGGGTGAGCAGGGGGTGTGTGGGACTGGGATATTGGTGTTAGTGGGGGTCAGTGGGACTGGGGATATGGGTGTTTGTGGGGGGTTAGTGGGTCTGGGGATATGGGAGTGAGTGGTGGATGTGAGGAAATGTGGATATGCGTGTGAGTGGGGGGGTTAGTGGGACTGGGGATATCTGGGTGAGCAGGGTGTGTGTGGGACTGGGGATATGGGTGTGAGTGGGGGTCAATGGGACTGGGGATATGGGTGTGAGTGGGGGATGGTGAGTGGGACTGGAGAAGGGCGTAGTGAGTGAGAGACAGAAACATCGGGAATACCTGGAGGCCCTTCGGCCCTTCAAGCCTTTCCACTGTCCAATATGATCCTGGTTGATCATCCAACCCCTGCTTCCTACACCATACCCTTTGATCACTTTCGCCCTCGGAACTGTACCGAGTCACAGCGATATCAAGCACAGAAACAGACCCTTCGGTCCAACCCGTCCATGCTGACCAGATATTCCAACCCAATCTAGTTCCACCTGCCAACACCCGGCCCATATCCCTCCAAACCCTTCCTATTCATATACCCATCCAAATGCCTTTTAAATGTTGTAATTGTACCAGCCTCCACCACTTCCTCTGGCAGCTCATTCCATACACACACCACCCTCTGTGTGAAAAAGTTGCCCCTTAGGTCCCTTTTAAATCTTTCCCCTCTCACCCTAAACCTATGCCCTCTAGTTCTGGACTCCCCCTGGTCTTTGGGAACGTCCTTCCTGCGTTGTCCCTGTGCCGTCCTGTCAGAGCTTCGTAGATTCCTGTGAGATTCCACGTCCCCCCCCCCCCCACCTTGTTCCTCTGAACTGTGGAGAATATAATGCTCATCGATTCGTCAGCAGAATGAGCGGCGATCCCATTGAGACAGACTCGATTCTGCAGGGTTTTGATGGGCTCAATTCTGAAAGGTTTCTCTCCCCCTGGCTGGGGGAGGGGAGGGGGGGGGGCGGATCTAGAACACACGGTGAGGGTGGGGGATCCTTTCAGAAGGTCTTAGACAAGGGGCCGCACAGGAAACTGCTCAATAAGATAAGAGCCCATGGTGTGAGGGGCAAGGTACTGCCATGGAGAGAGGATTGGCTGACGGGCAGAAGGCCGAGAGTGGGGATAAAGGGGTCTTTTTCAGGATGACAGTGGGTGACTGGTGGGGTTCCACAAGGGGTCAGTGTTGGCACCACAATTATTCATGTTGTACATTAGTGATCTGGGTGAAGGAACAGAGGGCATTGGTGCTCAGTTTGCCGATGAACATTCCTGATGAAGGGCTTTTGCCCGAAACGCCAACTCTCCTGCCCCTCTGATGCCACACTCTCGACTCTGATCGCCAGCATCTGCAGTCCTCGCTTTCTCCCTGCAGAAGGACTTGGACTGGCGAGGGGAGTGGGCAAAGAATAGAGTCAGTCATCTCGTCATGCAGCACGGAAACATAACCCTTCGGCCCAACCAGTCCGTGCCAACCCGAATCCCAAACGAAGCTAGTCCCACCCGCCTGCTCCTGGCCCATCTCCCTCCAACCCTTTCCTGTTCATGTCCTGATCCAAATGTCTTTTAAATGTTGTAATCGAACCCACATCCACCACTTCCTCAGGAAGTTATGCACTTTGTTAGGAAGAATAGAGGCACAGACTATTTTCTAAACGGGGAAAGGCGTCAGAAATCTGAAGCACAGAGGGACTTGGGAGTCCCAGTTCAGGATTCCCTTCAGGTTAATATGCAGGTTCAGTTGGCAGTTAGGAAGGTAAATGCAATGTTAGCGTTCATTGTGAGAGGGTTAGAATACAAGAGCAGGGATGTACTGCTGAGGCTGTATAAGGCTCCTGTCAGACCATATTTGGAATATTATGAGCAGTGTTGGGCCCTGTATCGAGGGAAGGATGTGCGGGCCTTGGAGGGGGTTTACAAGAATGATCCTGGGGATGAGGGGCTTGTCGTATGAGGAGGGGTTGGGGACTCTGGGTGTGTACTCGATGGGGCTTGGAATGATGAGGGGAATCTGATTACAGAATACTGAGAGGCCTGGACAGAGTGGACATGGAGAAGGTGTTTCCACTCGGAGGAGAGACTGGGACCCGAGGGCACAGCCTCAGAGTGAGGGAGGACCCTTTAGTACGGAGATAGGGAGGAAGTCCTTCAGCCAGAGGGTGGGGAAATCTGTGGGACCCATTGCTGCAGAGAGCTGTGGAGGCCGGGTCACTGAGTGTGTTTAAGACAGAGATGGATTAATAATGGGATCAAGGATTACAGGGAGAAGGCAGGGGAATGAGGCTGAGAAACATAACAGCCATGATCGAATGGCAGAGCAGACCCGATGGGCCGAATGGCCTAAATCGGCCCTTATATTTGCCCACCTGATGATCTTTCGGGTGCAATCTCAGGATAAAGGGGGGATCATTTCAGACTAAGGAACAGAGACAGGGCGGTGGGGAGGGGAATCTTTGGAAATCTCTATCCCAGAGGCGAGCTGGGATCCACTTGCCCAGGAAAAACATTCAGTGCTCCTGTCCACAAAGGAGTGAGGTGCTCAATGAGGCCATTCAGCCTGTTACGCTTGGCCTAGTACTAACCCCCGCCTCTTCAGAAGGACCTTTTCACAATGTTACCAGCAACTATTTCCATCATCGTCTGTGTCTGTGTGTGTGTGTGCGTGTGAGAGAGTGTGTGTATGAGAGTGTGAGTGAGAGAGAGAGAGTGTGTGTGTGAGAGAGAGAGTGTGAGTGAGTGAGCGAGCGTGTGTGTGTGAGAGAGAGAGTGTGAGTGAGTGAGCGAGCGTGTGTGTGTGAGTGAGTGAGCGAGCGTGTGTGTGTGAGAGAGAGAGTGTGAGTGAGTGAGCGAGCGTGTGTGTGTGAGAGAGAGAGTGTGAGTGAGTGAGCGAGCGTGTGTGTGTGAGAGAGAGTGTGAGTGTGTGAGAGAGAGTGTGTGTGTGTGTGTGAGAGTGTGTGTGAGAGAGAGAGTGTGTGTGACAGTGTGAGAGAGAGTGTGTGTGTGTGTGAGAGTGTGTGTGACAGTGTGAGAGTGTGTGTGTATGTGTGTATGAATGTGTGCGTGTGTGAGAGAGTGTGTGTGAATGAGTGAGTGTGTGTATTTGTGTGAGTGTGTGTGTGCGAGCGAGTGTGTATTTGTGTGTGTGTGAGAGAGAGACTGTGTTTGTGTGCGAGCGAGAGTGTGTGTGTGTGTGTGTGCAAGCAAGCTTGTGTGTGTGACAGAGAGTGTGCATGTGTGAGAGAGATAGTGTTTGTGTGTGTGTGAGAGTGTGTGAAAGAGTGAGTGAGCGAGCATGTGTGTGTGAGAGAGAGAGAAAGTGTGAGTGAGTGTGTGCGTGTGTGTGAGAGAGAGTGTGTGCGTGTGAGAGAGAGTGTTTGTGTGTGTGTGCGCATGTGCGTGGCGTGAGAGAGAGAGAGAGAGAGAGAGTGTGTCTGTGTGTGTGTGAATGAATGTGTGCATGAGTGAGCGTGTGTGTGAGAGAGAGGGATTGCGTGTGTGTGTTTGAGTGAGTGTGTGTGTGTATGTGTGTGTGTGTGTCTGGCATTCGATCTAACATAGCAGTAAATTCATTTCCAAATGCTTGGGTCTTTGCTGGCCAAGCCACTGCCTCCATGTTCCATTCTCTGGCTCCCGTAAGTTCAAAATAACCATGAGTCAAATGAAAAGTCTGAAAGGTGGGTTTTTTGCCAGTTCCCATTGCGACTGCTCGGCCAGCTCACTGCTCACTTGGAACATGTCCAGTCCAGCCATCGAATGGGACGCCCAGAATATATGTTCACATCATAATTAGCTCCTTGCACTTTATGAATACGATAACAATATACCACAGGGCTCTGATCAAAACAGCCCAATCAGTTAGCTTTATGATTTTGGGGCAGCATTTGAAGATAAAATCAACGCGAACCCTTGGGGTTTCTGAATGCACTGCCAGAGTTGGCTTCACACCGATCAGTACCTGCAGTGGAAACTGTGGGTCCTCTCAAAACATGACACTCTTGCAATTCTGTCCGGGTTCTGAGAGAGTGTGAAGCCTGGAGGGAGACCCTCCTTTTCCAGCCATGCCAACGTTCCGGGCTATTGTCCGGACCCCACTCCTTTTCGGGAGCTGATGGGACTTGAACATCAGACTCGGAGGTAGGGACACCAAGACTGGAGGGACCGTGGACAGTGAGGAAGGTGAGCTGAGATAACAAAGGGAGCTTCATCGAATGGGTCAATGGGCTGAGGAGTGGCAGATGGAGTTTAATTTGGATCGATGCGAGGTATGCAAAACAAACCAGGGCAGGACTTAAACAATTAAAAGTAAGGCCTTGGATAGTGTGGGGCTGGAAAAGCATAGCAGGCCAGGCAGCATCCGAGGAGCAGGAGAGTCAACCTTTCAAGCCCCACATTCCTGACGAAGGGCTTTTGCCCGAAAAGTGGATTCGCCTGCTCCTCGGATGCTGCCTGACCTGCTGCGCTTTTCCAGCACCACTCTCTCGACTCTGGTCTCCAGCATCTGCAGTGCTCACTTTCTCCTTGGTTACTGTTGTAGAACAGAGAGACCTAGGGGTTTGGGAACATCATCCTTTGAAGTTTGTATCACATATAGACAGGGGGGTTAAGAAGGTGTGTAGCACACTGGCCTTCATTGCTCAGCCCTTTGAGTGTAGGAGTATGGGACGTCATGTTGAGGTTGTACAGGACATTGGTGAGGTCTCGTCTGGAGAACTGTGTGCAGTTCTCGTCGCCCTGTTACAGGAAGGATATTATTAAGCTGGAGAGGGTTCAGAACAGATTGACCAGGATGTTGCCGGAAATGGGGGAGGTTTGAGTTAGAAGGAGAGGCTGGATAGGCTGGGACTTTTTTCACTTGAGCATCGGAGGTTGAGGAGTGACCAGAGAGAGGTTTATGAACTCATGAGGGGTCCAGGTAAATGACAGGCGTCTTTTCCCTCGGGTGGGGGATTTGAAGAGGGGCAACTTTTTTTCTTAAACACAGAGAGTGGTTACCGTGTGGAATGAAGGAAGGGGTGCAGTTAAAAGACATTTGGATGAACAGGAAAGGGTTGGAGGGAGATGGGCCTGGAGCAGGCAGGTGGGACGAGCTCCTTTTGGGCTGAGGGTCTGCATGGATTGGTTGGACCGAAGGGTCTGTTTCCACACTGCAGCCACGCGAACACTGTGTGCATTGCCTGTGGTTGGAGTGGACTCAGTTGAGATGTTCAGATTATTAAGTCAGGACAGGGCGAGGGGATAAACAAGCATTCAACATGGCCGCCTAGTCTCGAGTGCAGCTATTTGTTATCGCTTAATGATTAATGCAGTGAGTTCGATCCTCTGGGTGAAGGCTACAAGTTTCAATGTCAACACGAAAAACAAGGACGTTTGGCTAATAGAAACCCACAGTCGTTAATCATTCCACAGAAATCGCCTCAGGGGTAACTGGGGGCTCAGCCCTTTCATATCCGGGTGACACAGCATATGGAGCTGCTGCAGTCAGGAGATATCCTAATAACTGATCCAGTCTGAACAAAAGCAAAATCGTCAGGCAGAGAGGAAAGGGGGCACCGCTCGGCCTGTCAGCTTTCCATGCCAGCCCATCCCACAGCCATTTCCCTCTTCCCATAGTGCGCCCATTCCCTCGGATTGGACTTGGTCCCCTCACACTCTGAAGCAAGCCCGGTGCACGCCCTCACCGCCCGGAAAAGAAGGCCGTTTCCCCTCGCATCGCTGTTGCTTCACCCGCCGATCGCCCGCAAGCAGTGTTGCCAACCGGACTGCTCTCTCCCTGCCTATTCTGCCCAGTTCCTTCACGATTTGGAACACCTTGGATGAAATCTCCCTTTGGAGTGCAGCCATATTGCCCCACGGACCTGAACCTTCTCACCATCTGAGCCATCCTTACCGTGGAACAAAGCTGGCATCTCAGGATCCCTGAGGAATGCACATTCAGACTTCTGTTTTGACTGGGAGGCTGTTTACCCATCATGCTTCAGTTTGACCCTTAAAATGGCCTGCCTTAACTAGGTCCCAACTCCGCCCTATGCAAATCTAAGTTGGTACCAAACGTAACTCTGGGCAGGTTTCCATTTAAAACACCGTGCAGGAGGATGTGGTTCAGGGCTCAGTTAGGCAAGGCTCAGAGGCAGGGGTCTTCAAAATGTGAATGACTCATTGAGTGTGGTGATGGAGAGGGCTCTGCCAGTCTGAGTACTCCTTGGCACCATCCCAACAGCCAGCCTTGCAGCGATGGATATGCAAACAGGCTGGCAGTGCCAACCCTGTGGCTGCCCACGGGAAGGTGTCACTTTACTGGGCGGGGCATCTCAGCATGGCTTCATCTTGGGGTAAGGGCACCAGTCGACAATTACCCAGGCATCGATGTGAAGCTGCCCAGTTTCTCGTACCCTCTGTTAGTGCACGTTCACCTCTGTGTACGGAAAGAGGCTTGTGGGTATCAGGGAGGTGGCACTGAGCATCTCTTGCACATGCCAGATCCCCCCTGTTCTCCACAGACCAGGCCATACCCATGGGAAAGCCCATGTTGGGTCCTTAACATGAATAGGAATCTGAGATCGTGTTTGTAAGTCCTTCATAAGTTGGAAGTGTGTAAATCGGACACTGCCCATGTCCAAGTCCCCAATATCCCAACTTTAAGACCCCAAAACAACAGGGAGCGCAAACCCAGTCTCTGTACTTCACAACAAGAATTAACAAAAGGTCTTTAGATTCCAGTTACAGGTGAACAATTCATTTCAATTCAATTAACTCTACAAATTGAAATTCAAAACTCTTATAAGCTCGCCCTTACACAAACACACATGAACACGCACACATACAGGCACACAGAGACACACATACAGACATACAGAGAAATACGCACAGACACACATACAGGCACACAGAGAAACACATACAGACACACAGAGACACACATACAGGCACACAGAGAAACACACACAGACACACACTCATACATTCACATACGGCATAGACACACACACACTCGTATACTCACACACACTCAACACGGGGACACACACTCAGTCAACACAGACACACACACTCTCTCTCTCTCACACACACACACACACTCTTACACATACCACACATTGATTTACACATGGACACACGCACACATACAAACTCTCACACGGACACAGACACACACACAGACAAACATAAACAGGAAAATATGAAAACATGAGTCGTGGGAGGAGCGGTGGGGGGATCTAGGAAAACAATTTTGTAGCTTTTGTTCCCATGATCTGTTGGGTTGGTTCTTGCTAATCGGAAGGTTTCTCCTCACCATTTCTGCTCTCGGACGCTTCCACTGGTTTGTAAGAGGCACAGGGTGGCTGCTTCACTGAGGAACCATCTCTACCTTATCCAATTCAAAGTCACAGTTTGCATTTATTGCTGAAGGAAAGGTAAATTGGTTTTCATCAGGTTTACAGTAACTTCTTGTAGAGAAGAGAGAGGGAGTTTTCTGGTTAGTTCAGACCTGCTGGTTTCTCTTCTGGTCTGACAAAGCTGCTCTTGGTCTTGTTCACAGCCCAAGCTGACAACCAATTGCATCACTGGCAGGGAGAGAACCTTTGTCATTAGTTTGGTTACTGGTCTCTAGTCAACAATCAGTTTCACTTCTAAATAGGTAAAAACAATGACTGCAGATACTAAAAACCAGATTCTGAATTAGTGGTGCTGGAGGAGCACAGCAGTTCAGGCAGCATCACTTCTAAATAGCCCTGTGTCTGCACGTCACTAGAATCAACCACTTCACAAACCGGGTCCACCATAGGCATCACATTCCTTACTGTCTAACCATGCAGCCATCCTTGGAGAGATCCCTGGTTTTCAAAACCCTCGGTTCTCGTTTCAGTCCACAGTTTTACAAAGCACAGGAAGAAAAAGTCCCAGCCTTCACAGTTTTGAAACGGACTTGTTGACCTCAGTTCTCTTCTTTCTGATGTCCTCCATCCCAACATTTTGTGAAGACACAACATTCGCCACACAGCCATCTGCGTTGATCTGAGGATAGAAAAATCTCATGAATTGTGATTTGCCCTTATCTTGGCATCTGGTACCATCTGTGGCATTTCTGTCTCACTGTGCTGCTGCCGACGTTGACCCTCCCTGAGGGACGCGTCCACCTCCATCTGCTGCAGAAGGCCTTAGGCCTGAGATTACCTGTAGGCCTCCTGCCTACACCCCTGTGGGCATTGCCACAGCAACCATGCCGGGAGTGTTCCTTGCAATGGCGGTCGCTCAGAAACGACTTGGGAATCCCGGGACCGACTCCTGCTCCATTTGGAATGTGAGCCGTTGGAATGGGGGGCACACTTCGGGTCTCCCCGGAATTGTCAGCAAACTCCCCCCCCCACCCATCCCCGCAACCCCCCCGCTCCCCCATCCACCCCTCCCCCGGCCCCTCAGGGGATTGGAGTCTAGCCTCTCCTCCCCTGAGGGGGCCTGGCTCAACCCACCCTCAGCTCCTTTCCGGAGGCACTCAGAGACTAGGGTCACACGTGAACACACCAGAATGGCCTTCGCTGTACTAGCCCAATGTGAGGCGTGGGCCTGCTCTCTGGCGCAGTGACCAGGGAGAGACCGGGGCATGAGCTGCATGAATTGTGGAGGAGAGCATGTCAAGGGATAAGCCAGTAATTTTATCTGTAACTGGACAGGGATTCCAGTGCTGTTTTCCTGGGAATACTTGAACCATGTGTAAATATTAAGAAAAATCCCTAATTGGTGATTTATGATACTGGGAAGAGCGGCCAGCTGTGTACTACAGTGTAGCGAGGAATCCTTATCTATTCAGACTAATCCCACTGACTCACCATTAAAACTGAGATCCTCGAATTCCTGCCAGAGCTTGTGAAAGTGACACAGGCTGCCAAACTGGGTCATTTGTAGGGTGGGTACACAGAGGGCATCCTCTTGTTCAAAACCCACTCCAATTGTGGCTCCTCGAATTGCCAAAGGAGACCGTTGAGTCCAACGGACTGTGCCAGCTCTCGATGAGGGTGTTCCCAGTCAGCCCTCGGCCCTCACCTCTTCACCGCCGGGTCTGGTTCTGCGGCGAAAGCCTGCCGTGAATTCTCGCACCGGCGTGCCCCCACCCCGTTCCAATGGCTCACGTTCCAAATGAAGCAGGAGTTGGTCCCAGGGTTCTCAAGTCGTTGCTAAGCGACCGTTAGCACTCTGGCAGTGCGGTGGGTGGAGGCAGCCCACAGGGGTTAAGGCCCGAGGCCTGCAGGTAATCTGAGGCCTAAGGCCTTCTGCAAAAGATAGAGGTGGATGTGTCCCTCAGGGAGCATCGACTTTTGCTATCAATAAAGGACGCAAGTTAAAAACAAGATCAATTTATTTTCGTAAACAAGCTATTCAGAGATACTATTACACACCTCTGGAGTAAGTGGGACTTCAACCCAGGCCTCCTGGTCCAGGGATGGGGACATTACCACGAGAGCAACCTCAAAGGTCGCTTGCTCAGCTCTAATGTAAACGAGATGCCGGGCTTCCTAAATTCACGAGCATAGCTTGTAAGTCAGAGAGTCACAGAAACGTACGGCACAGAAACAGACCCTTCGGTCCAACTTGTCCATGCTGACCAGATATCCTACATTAATCTCATCCCATTTCCCAGCACCTGGCCCATATCCCTCCAAACCCTTCCTATTCATATACCCATCCAGATGCCTTTTAAATGCTGTAATTGTACCAGCCTCCACCACATCCTCTGGCAGCTCATTCCATACACGTACCACCCTCTGTGTGAAAACATTGCCCCTTTAGGTCCCTTTTATATCTTTCCCCTCTCACCCTAAACCTATGCCCTCTAGTTCTGGACTCCCCCACCCTAGGGGAAAAGACTTTGCCTATTTATCCTATCCATGCCCCTCATAATTTTGTAAACCTCTATGAGGTCACCCCTCAGTCTCCGATGCTCCAGGGAAAACAGCCCCAGCCTGTTCAGCTTCTCCCTGTAGCTCAGATCCTCCAACCCTGGCAACATCCTTGTAAATCTTTTCTGAACCCTTTCAAGTTTCACAACATCTTTCCGATAGGAAGGAGACCAGAATTGCACGCAATATTCCAACAGTTGCCTAACCAATGTCCTGTACAACCGCAACATGACCTCCCAACTCCTGTACTCAATACTCTGACCAATAAAGGAAAGCATACAAAACACCTATTTGCAAGCACCTGGCCCATAGTCCTCGACATGAGGCATGAGAGTCTGTTTAACGTTACAATTCCTACCGTGTGGAAACAGGCCATTCAACCCAACAAGTCCACACTGACCCTCCGAAGAGTAACCCACCCAGACCCGTTCCCCTACCCTATAGTTACCCCTGACTAATGCACCTAACACTATGGGACAATTTAGCACGGCCAATCCACCCTAACCTGCACATCCCTGGGCACTATGGGACAATTTAGCACGGCCAATCCACCCTAACCTGCGCATCCCTGGGCACTATGGGACAATTTAGCACGGCCAATCCACCCTAACCTGCACATCCCTGGGCACTATGGGACAATTTAGCATGGCCAATCCACCCTAACCTGCACATCCCTGGACACTATGGGACAATTTAGCATGGCCAATCCACCCTAACCCTGCACATTCCTGGGCACTATGGGACAATTTAGCATGGCCAATCCACCCTAACCTACACATCCCAGGGCTCTATGGGACAATTTAGCATGGGCAATCCACCCTAACCTGCACATCCCTGGGCACTATGGGACAATTTAGCATGGCCAATCCACCCTAACCTACACATCCCAGGGCTCTATGGGACAATTTAGCATGGCCAATCCACCCTAACCTGCACATCCCTGGGCACTATGGGACAATTTAGCATGGCCAATCCACCCTAACCCTGCACATCCCTGGGCACTATGGGACAATTTAGCATGGCCAATCCACCCTAACCTACACATCCCAGGGCTCTATGGGACAATTTAGCATGGCCAATCCACCCTAACCTGCACATCCCTGGGCACTATGGGATAATTTAGCATGGCCAATCCACCCTAACCTGCACATCCCTGGGCACTATGGGACAATTTAGCATGGCCAATCCACCCTAACCCTGCACATCACTGGGCACGATGGGACAATTTAGCATGGCCAATCCACCCTAACCCTGCACATCCCTGGGCACTATGGGACAATTTAGCATGGCCAATCCACCCTAACCCTGCACATCACTGGGCACGATGGGACAATTTAGCATGGCCAATCCACCCTAACCGTGCACATCCCTGGGCACTATGGGACAATTTAGCATGGCCAATCCACCCTAACCCTGCACATCCCTGGGCACTACGGGACAATTTAGCATGGCCAATCCACCCTAACCCTGCACATCTTTGGATTGTGTGAGGAAACCCACACAGACACGGGGAGAATGTGCAAACTCCACACAGACAGTCGCCCGAGGCTGGAATTGAAGCCAGGTCCCTGGCGCTGGGAGGCAGCAGTGCTAACCACTGAGCCACTGTGCCACCCTCACCAGCAGGTTGAGGGGGATGGTGAACCTTTAAGAGTTAAAGATTAACTTTGCCTCTCTCTCGGTTCTCAGGCAGTCATGTTACCTCCCAGCTGACAGAACTCAGCACAGTCAGGGGAATGGGTCTCTCAGCCTTTCTCACAGAAGGCTGCTGGCGGAGCATTCCCCGTGTGTGAGCTAAAGAGGCTCGTGCGTCTGTCATTCGTTACTGTTGCTCCCCAACTCCCACACGGCCCACGTGTGGGACTGCCGAGGGCAAAGGTCAACTTGTTTCCTACTCCGACCAGCTGTAGTAGTCCCCATGGTATTTCCCAAAACCTCGCACAATGAACTACATGCCTCTGTCTAATATTAGCAGCAATGCACTGGGAACAGGCTTCCCTTTACCCTGGCCCCTGACACTTTAATTCCGAATGAGGTACGGCAGTGTGGAAAATTAATTCGAGCCAATATTCCACAGCAAATGCAGAGCCACGGTCGTAACAGGGGTCGAAATGAAGGAATTCGTGTCAATACGGCGATAGCTCATACACTGAAGGAATGTTCAATGAATGCAAATGGTGTTTTATACTGCTGGGAAAATCAGGGATTCATGAGTGAGATTGATCAATCATAGAACGTAGAACATTCCAGCGCAGTCCAGGCCCTTCGGCCCTTGATGTCGTGCCGACCTGTGAAACCGATCTGAAACCCCATCGAACCAATACTATCCTACTTTCATCCATATGTTTATCCAATGCCCATTTAAATGCCCTTAAAGTTGGCGAGTCTACTACTGTTGTAGGCAGGGCGTTCCACTACTCTCTGAGTAAAGAAACTACCTCTGACATCTGTCCTATATCTATCACCCCTCAATTCAAAGCTCTGTCCCCTCGTGTTAGCCATCGCCATCCGAGGAAAAAGGCTCTCCCTGCCCACCCTATCTAATCCTCTGATTATGTTATATGTCTCAATTAAGTCAGCTCTCAACCTTCTTCTCTCTAACAAAAACAGCCTCAAGGCCCTCAGCCTTTCCTCGTAAGACCTTCCCTCCATACCAGGCAATATCCGAGTAAATCTCCTCTGAGCCCTTTCCAAGGCTTCCACATCCTTCCGATAATGCGGTGACCAGAACTGTATGTAATACTCCAAGTGCGGCCGCACCAGAGTTTTGTACAGCTGTGACATGACCTCGTGGCTCCAAAACTCAATTGCTCTCCCAATAAAAGCGAGCACAGCGTCCGTCTTCTGAACAACCCTTCTTAATGAGCACTAATTTCTCCTTGTGCTGGAAATTGTTGTGCTCATTGGTCATTTGTGCTTGTGCTAATGACTGCAAGACAAAAAAAAACACTTGTCTCTCTTTCAGCAAGTTTAAAGCCCTGGTTGGCTTGCAAGTTCAGATTGTCACTGTTCAGGCAGACACAGGGGCACTCGTGACCAGGTACAGCGAGAGACACAAATTCAGGTCTCACTTCAGACCTTTACGGCAAGGGGGTGAGTTAACAGGCCTGAGGAGGACTTGCTCGAATTGTACAATTCAGCAAGGAGACCTGCGCTGGAGACAGTGTGGTGAGAGCTGTGTGCAGTGTTCCCTGAGGTGAGACGGTTGTTCGACAAGGAAAGTAAATCACCTCGATGCTTAGTGGAATTTAGAATTCAGAAGGGGAGCCCGAGGGCTGATACTGAGAGTTTGCCTCCCCCTGAGAGCAGGAGAAGTCAAATGGTTCATGGCAGCGCAGATAGAGCTCTCACTGCTCATACAGCATGGAGAGTGACGGTGCAGATAGAGCTCTCACTGCTCATACAGCATGGAGAGTGACGGTGCAGATAGAGCTCTCACTGCTCATACAGCATGGAGAGTGACGGTGCAGATAGAGCTCTCACTGCTCTTACAGCATGGAGAGTGACGGTGCAGATAGAGTTCTCACTGCTCATACAGCATGGAGAGTGACGGTGCAGATAGAGCTCTCACTGCTCATACAGCATGGAGAGTGACGGTGCAGATAGAGCTCTCACTGATCATACAGCATGGAGAGTGACGTTGCAGATAGAGCTCTCACTGCTCACATAGCATGGAGAGTGACGGTGCAGATAGAGCTCTCAGTGCACATACAGCATGGAGAGTGACAGTGCAGATAGAGCTCTCACTGCTCATACAGCATGGAGAGTGACGGTGCAGATAGAGCTCTCACTGCTCATAGAGCATGGAGAGTACCCGTGCAGATAGAGTTCTCACTGCTCATACAGCATGGACAGAGACGGTGCAGATAGAGCTCTCACTGCTCATACAGCATGGAGAGTGACGGTGCAGATAGAGCTCTCACTGCTCATACAGCATGGAGAGTGACGGTGCAGATAGAGCTCTCACTGCACATACAGCATGGAGAGTGACGGTGCAGATAGAGCTCTCACTGCTCATACAGCATGGAGAGTGACCGTGCAGATAGAGCTCTCACTGCTCATACAGCATGGAGAGTGACCGTGCAGATAGAGTTCTCACTGCTCATACAGCATGGAGAGTGACGGTGCAGATAGAGCTCTCACTGCACATACAGCATGGAGAGTGACGGTGCAGATAGAGCTCTCACTGCACATACAGCATGGAGTGACGGTGCAGATAGAGCTCTCACTGCTCATACAGCATGGAGAGTGACGGTGCAGATAGAGCTCTCACTGCACATACAGCATGGAGAGTGTTGGTGCAGATAGAACTCTCACTGCTCATACAGCATGGAGAGTGACGGTGCAGATAGAGTTCTCACTGCTCATACAGCATGGAGAGTGACCGTGCAGATAGAGCTCTCACTGCACATACAGCATGGAGAGTGACCGTGCAGATAGAGCTCTCACTGCACATACAGCATGGAGAGTGAGGGTGCAGATAGAGCTGTCACTGCTCATACAGCATGGAGAGTGACGGTGCAGATAGAGCTCTCACTGCACATACAGCATGGAGAGTGACCGTGCAGATAGAGCTCTCACTGCACATACAGCATGGAGAGTGACGGTGCAGATAGAGCTCTCACTGCACATACAGCATGGAGAGTGACCGTGCAGATAGAGCTCTCAATGCACATACAGCATGGAGAGTGACGGTGCAGATAGAGTTCTCACTGCTCATACAGCATGGAGAGTGACCGTGCAGATAGCGCTCTCACTGCTCTTACAGCATGGAGAGTGACCGTGCAGATAGCGCTCTCACTGCTCTTACAGCATGGAGAGTGACCGTGCAGATAGCGCTCTCACTGCTCTTAAAGCATGGAGAGTGACGGTGCAGATAGAGCTCTCACTGCACATACAGCATGGAGAGTGACGGTGCAGATAGAGTTCTGACTGCACATACAGCATGGAGAGTGATGGTGCAGATAGAGCTCTCACTGCTCATACAGCATGGAGAGTGACGGTGCAGATAGAGCTCTCACTGCTCATACAGCATGGAGAGTGATGGTGCAGATAGAGCTCTCACTGCTCATACAGCATGGAGAGTGACGGTGCAGATAGAGCTCTCACTGCTCATACAGCATGGAGAGTGACGGTGCAGATAGAGTTCTCACTGCTCATACAGCATGGAGAGTGACGGTGCAGATAGAGTTCTCACTGCTCATACAGCATGGAGAGTGATGGTGCAGATAGAGCTCTCACTGCTCATACAGCATGGAGAGTGACTGTGCAGATAGAGCTCTCACTGTTCATACAGCATGGAGAGTGACGGTGCAGATAGAGCTCTCACTGCTCATACAGCATGGAGAGTGACCGTGCAGATAGAGCTCTCACTGCTCATACAGCATGGAATGACCGTGCAGATAGAGCTCTCACTGCTCATACAGCATGGAGGGTGACGGTGCAGATAGAGCTCTCACTGCTCATACAGCATGGAGAGTGACGGTGCAGATAGAGCTCTCACTGCACATACAGCATGGAGAGTGACGGTGCAGATAGAGCTCTCACTGCACATACAGCATGGAGAGTGACGGTGCAGATAGAGCTCTCACTGCTCATACAGCATGGAGAGTGACGGTGCAGATAGAGCTCTCACTGCACATACAGCATGGAGAGTGACGGTGCAGATAGCGCTCTCATTGCACACACAGCATGGAGAGTGACGGTGCAGATAGAGCTCTCACTGCACACACAGCATGGAGAGTGACGGTGCAGATAGAGCTCTCACTGCTCATACAGCATGGAGAGTGACGGTGCAGATAGAGCTCTCACTGCTCATACAGCATGGAGAGTGACCGTGCAGATAGAGTTCTCACTGCTCATTCAGCATGGAGAGTGACGGTGCAGATAGCGCTCTCACTGCTCATACAGCATGGAGAGTGACGGTGCAGATAGAGTTCTCACTGCTCATACAGCATGGAGAATGACCGTGCAGATAGAGTTCTCACTGCTCATACAGCATGGAGAGTGACGGTGCAGATAGAGCTCTCACTGCACATACAGCATGGTGAGTGACGGTGCAGATAGAGTTCTCACTGCTCATACAGCATGGAGAGTGACGGTGCAGATAGAGCTCTCACTGCTCATACAGCATGGAGAGTGACGGTGCAGACAGAGCTCTCACTGCACATACAGCATGGAGAGTGACGGTGCAGATAGAGCTCTCACTGCACATACAGCATGGAGAGTGACGGTGCAGATAGAGTTCTCACTGCTCAAACAGCATGGAGAGTGACGGTGCAGATAGAGTTCTCACTGCTCATACAGCATGGAGAGTGACGGTGCAGATAGAGTTCTGACTGCACATACAGCATGGAGAGTGACCGTGCAGATAGAGTTCTCACTGCTCATACAGCATGGAGAGTGACGGTGCAGATAGAGCTCTCACTGCTCATACAGCATGGAGAGTGACGGTGCAGATAGAGCTCTCACTGCTCATACAGCATGGAGAGTGACCGTGCAGATAGAGTTCTCACTGCACATACAGCATGGAGAGTGACCGTGCAGATAGAGTTCTCACTGCACATACAGCATGGAGTGACAGTGCAGATAGAGCTCTCACTGCACATACAGCATGGAGAGTGACGGTGCAGATAGTGCTCTCACTGCTCATACAGCATGGAATGACCGTGCAGATAGAGCTGTCACTGCTCATACAGCATGGAGAGTGACGGTGCAGATAGAGCTCTCACTGCTCATACAGCATGGAGTGACCGTGCAGATAGAGCTCTCACTGCTCAAACAGCATGGAGAGTGACGGTGCAGATAGTGCTCTCACTGCTCATACAGCATGGAGAGTGACGGTACAGATAGAGTTCTCACTGCACATACAGCATGGAGAGTGACCGTGCAGATAGTGCTCTCACTGCTCATACAGCATGGAGAGTGACGGTGCAGATAGAGCTCTCACTGCTCATACAGCATGGAGAGTGACCGTGCAGATAGTGCTCTCACTGCTCATACAGCATGGAGAGTGACGGTGCAGATAGAGCTCTCACTGCTCATACAGCATGGAGAGTGACCGTGCAGATAGTGCTCTCACTGCTCATACAGCATGGAGAGTGACGGTGCAGATAGAGCTCTCACTGCACATACAGCATGGAGAGTGACCGTACAGATAGAGCTCTCACTGCTCATACAGCATGGAGAGTGACGGTGCAGATAGAGCTCTCACTGCACATACAGCATGGAGAGTGACGGTGCAGATAGCGCTCTCACTGCGCACACAGCATGGAGAGTGACGGTGCAGATAGAGCTCTCACTGCTCATACAGCATGGAGAGTGACCGTGCAGATAGAGCTCTCACTGCTCATACAGCATGGAGAGTGACGGTGCAGATAGAGCTCTCACTGCTCATACAGCATGGAGAGTGACGGTGCAGATAGAGCTCTCACTGCTCATACAGCATGGAGTGACCGTGCAGATAGAGCTCTCACTGCTCATACAGCATGGAGAGTGACGGTGCAGATAGAGCTCTCACTGCTCATACAGCATGGAGAGTGACGGTGCAGATAGAGTTCTCACTGCTCATACAGCATGGAGAGTGACCGTGCAGATAGTGCTCTCACTGCTCAAACAGCATGGAGAGTGACCGTGCAGATAGTGCTCTCACTGCTCATACAGCATGGAGAGTGACCGTGCAGATAGAGCTCTCACTGCACATACTGCATGGAGAGTGACCGTGCAGATAGAGTTCTCACTGCTCAT
This sequence comes from Chiloscyllium plagiosum, assembly GCF_037043375.1. Lineage (NCBI taxonomy): Eukaryota > Metazoa > Chordata > Chondrichthyes > Orectolobiformes > Hemiscylliidae > Chiloscyllium > Chiloscyllium plagiosum. The sequence continues at coordinate 10,169,223 of NW_028270191.1, forward strand.
ACAGCATGGAGAGTGACCGTGCAGATAGAGCTCTCACTGCTCATACAGCATGGAGAGTTACGGTGCAGATAGAGCTCTCACTGCTCATACAGCATGGAGAGTGACCGTGCAGATAGAGCTCTCACTGCTCATACAGCATGGAGAGTGACGGTGCAGATAGAGCTCTCACTGCTCATACAGCATGGAGAGTGACCGTGCAGATAAAGTTCTCACTGCTCATTCAGCATGGAGAGTGACGGTGCAGATAGCGCTCTCACTGCTCATACAGCATGGAGAATGAACGTGCAGATAGAGTTCTCACTGCTCATACAGCATGGAGAGTGACGGTGCAGATAGAGCTCTCACTGCACATACAGCATGGAGAGTGACGGTGCTGATAGAGCTCTCACTGCTCATACAGCATGGAGAGTGACCGTGCAGATAGAGTTCTCACTGCTCATACAGCATGGAGAGTGACGGTGCAGATAGAGCTCTCACTGCACATACAGCATGGAGAGTGATGTGCAGATAGAGTTCTCACTGCTCATACAGCATGGAGAGTGACCGTGCAGATAGAGCTCTCACTGCACATACAGCATGGAGAGTGACGGTGCAGATAGAGCTCTCACTGCTCAGACAGCATGGAGAGTGACGGTGCAGATAGAGCTCTCACTGCTCATACAGCATGGAGAGTGACGGTGCAGATAGAGCTCTCACTGCTCATACAGCATGGAGAGTGACGGTGCAGATAGAGCTCTCACTGCTCATACAGCATGGAGAGTGACCGTGCAGATAGAGTTCTCACTGCACATACAGCATGGAGAGTGACGGTGCAGATAGAGCTCTCACTGCTCATACAGCATGGAGAGTGACGGTGCAGATAGAGTTCAGACTGCACATACTGCATGGAGAGTGACGGTGCAGATAGAGTTCTCACTGCACATACAGCATGGAGACTGACAGTGCAGATAGAGCTCTCACTGCACATACAGCATGGAGAGTGACGGTGCAGATAGAGCTCTCACTGCTCATACAGCATGGAGAGTGACCGTGCAGATAGAGCTCTCACTGCACATACAGCATGGAGAGTGACCGTGCAGATAGAGTTCTCACTGCTCATACATCATGGAGAGTGACGGTGCAGATAGAGCTCTCACTGCACATAAAACAATGGGAGTGACCGTGCAGATAGAGCTCTCACTGCTCATACAGCATGGAGAGTGACGGTGCAGATAGAGCTCTCACTGCACATACAGCATGGAGAGTGACGGTGCAGATAGAGTTCTCACTGCTCATACAGCATGGAGAGTGACGGTGCAGATAGAGCTCTCACTGCTCATACAGCATGGAGAGTGACGGTGCAGATAGAGCTCTCACTTCTCATACACCGTGGAGAGTGACGGTGCAGACAGAGCTCTCACTGCACAGACAGCATGGAGAGTGACGGTGCAGATAGAGTTCTCACTGCTCATACAGCATGGAGAGTGACGGTGCAGATAGAGCTCTCACTGCTCATACAGCATGGAGAGTGACGGTGCAGACAGAGCTCTCACTGCACAGACAGCATGGAGAGTGACGGTGCAGATAGAGCTCTCACTGCTCATACAGCATGGAGAGTGACCGTGCAGATAGAGCTTTCACTGCTCATACAGCATGGAGAGTGACGGTGCAGATAGAGCTCTCACTGCTCATACAGCATGGAGAGTGACGGTGCAGATAGAGCTCTCACTGCTCATACAGCATGGAGAGTGACGGTGCAGATAGAGTTCTCACTGCTCATACAGCATGAAGAGTGACGGTGCAGATAGAGCTCTCACTGCACATACAGCATGGAGAGTGACGGTGCAGATATAGTTCTCACTGCTCATACAGCATGGAGAGTGACGGTGCAGATAGAGTTTTCACTGCTCATACAGCATGGAGAGTGACGGTGCAGATAGAGCTCTCACTGCTCATACAGCATGGAGAGTGACGGTGCAGATAGAGTTCTCACTGCTCATACAGCATGGAGAGTGACGGTGCAGATAGAGCTCTCACTGCTCATACAGCATGGAGAGTGACGGTGCAGATAGAGTTCTCACTGCTCATACAGCATGAAGAGTGACGGTGCAGATAGAGCTCTCACTGCACATACAGCATGGAGAGTGACGGTGCAGATAGAGCTCTCACTGCTCATACAGCATGGAGAGTGACGGTGCAGATAGAGTTCTCACTGCACATACAGCATGGAGAGTGACGGTGCAGATAGAGCTCTCACTGCTCATACAGCATGGAGAGTGACGGTGCAGATAGAGCTCTCACTGCTCTTACAGCATGGAGAGTGACGGTGCAGATAGAGCTCTCACTGCTCATACAGCATGGAAGGTGACGGTGCAGATAGAGCTCTCACTGCTCATACAGCATGGAGAGTGACGGTGCAGATAGAGCTCTCACTGCTCATACAGCATGGAGAGTGACGGTGCAGATAGAGTTCTCACTGCACATACAGCATGGAGAGTGACGGTGCAGATAGAGCTCTCACTGCTCATACAGCATGGAGAGTGACGGTGCAGATAGAGCTCTCACTGCTCATACAGCATGGAGGGTGACGGTGCAGATAGAGCTCTCACTGCTCTTACAGCATGGAGAGTGACGGTGCAGATAGAGCTCTCACTGCTCATACAGCATGGAGAGTGACCGTGCAGATAGAGCTCTCACTGCTCATACAGCATGGAGAGTGACGGTGCGGATAGAGCTCTCACTGCTCATACAGCATGGAGAGTGACGGTGCAGATAGAGCTCTCACTGCTCATACAGCATGGAGAGTGACCGTGCAGATAGAGCTCTCACTGCTCAGACAGCATGGAGAGTGACGGTGCAGATAGAGTTCTCACTGCTCATACAGCATGGAGAGTGACGGTGCAGATAGAGTTCTCACTGCTCATACAGCATGGAGAGTGACAGTGCAGATAGAACTCTCACTGCTCATACAGCATGGAGAGTGACGGTGCAGATAGAGTTCTCACTGCACATACAGCATGGAGAGTGACGGTGCACATAGAGCTCTCACTGCTCATACAACATAGAGAGTGACGGTGCAGATAGAGCTCTCACTGCTCATACAGCATGGAGAGTGACGGTGCGGATAGAGCTCTCACTGCTCATACAGCATGGAGAGTGACGGTGCAGATAGAACTCTCACTGCTCATACAGCATGGAGAGTGACGGTGCAGATAGAGTTCTCACTGCACATACAGCATGGAGAGTGACGGTGCACATAGAGCTCTCACTGCTCATACAACATAGAGAGTGACGGTGCAGATAGAGCTCTCACTGCTCATACAGCATGGAGAGTGACGGTGCAGATAAAGCTCTCACTGCTCATACAGCATGGAGAGTGACGGTGCAGATAGAGTTCTCACTTCTCATGCAGCATGGAGAGTGACGGTGCAGATAGAGCGCTCACTGCTCATACAGCATGGAGAGTGACGGTGCAGATAGAGCTCTCACTGCTCATACAGCATGGAGAGTGACGGTGCAGATAGAGCTCTCACTGCTCATACAGCATGGAGAGTGACGGTGCAGATAGAGCTCTCACTGCTCATACAGCATGGAGAGTGTCGGTGCAGATAGAGCTCTCACTGCTCATACAGCATGGAGAGTGAACGTGCAGATAGAGTTCTCACTGCACATACAGCATGGAGAGTGACCGTGCAGATAGAGCTCTCACTGCTCATACAGCATGGAGAGTGACGGTGCAGATAGAGCTCTCACTGCTCATACAGCATGGAGAGTGACGGTGCAGATAGAGCTCTCACTGCTCATACAGCATGGAGAGTGACCGTGCAGATAGAGCTCTCACTGCACATACAGCATGGAGAGTGACGGTGCAGATAGAGCTCTCACTGCTCATACAGCATGGAGAGTGACCGTTCAGATAGAGTTCTCACTGCACATACAGCATGGAGAGTGACGGTGCAGATAGAGTTCTCACTGCACATACAGCATGGAGAGTGACGGTGCAGATAGAGTTCTCACTGCACATACAGCATGGAGAGTGACGGTGCAGATAGAGTTCTCACTGCACATACAGCATGGAGAGTGACGGTGCAGATAGAGTCTCACTGCTCATACAGCATGGAGAGTGACCGTTCAGATAGAGTTCTCACTGCTCATACAGCATGGAGTGTGAGCGTGCAGATAGAGCTTTCACTGCTCATACAGCATGGAGAGTGACGGTGCAGATAGAGCTCTCACTGCACATACAGCATGGAGAGTGACGGTGCAGATAGAGCTCTCACTGCTCATACAGCATGGAGAGTGACGGTGCAGATAGAGCTCTCACTGCTCTTACAGCATGGAGAGTGACGGTGCAGATAGCGCTCTCACTGCTCATACAGCATGGAGAGTGACCGTGCAGATAGAGCTCTCACTGCTCATACAGCATGGAGAGTGACGGTGCAGATAGAGTTCTCACTGCTCATACAGCATGGAGAGTGACGGTGCGGATAGAGCTCTCACTGCTCATACAGCATGGAGAGTGACGGTGCAGATAGAGCTCTCACTGCTCATACAGCATGGAGAGTGACCGTGCAGATAGAGCTCTCACTGCTCAGACAGCATGGAGAGTGACGGTGCAGATAGAGTTCTCACTTCTCATGCAGCATGGAGAGTGACGGTGCAGATAGAGCTCTCACTGCTCATACAGCATGGAGAGTGACGGTGCAGATTGAGCTCTCACTGCTCATACAGCATGGAGAGTGACGGTGCAGATAGAGCTCTCACTGCTCATACAGCATGGAGTGACCGTGCAGATAGAGCTCTCACTGCTCATACAGCATGGAGAGTGACGGTGCAGATAGAGCTCTCACTGCTCATACAGCATGGAGAGTGACGGTGCAGATAGAGTTCTCACTGCTCATACAGCATGGAGAGTGACGGTGCAGATAGAACTCTCACTGCTCATACAGCATGGAGAGTGACGGTGCAGATAGAGTTCACACTTCTCATACAGCATGGACAGTGACAGTGCAGATAGAGTTCTCACTGCACATACAGCATGGAGGGTGACGGTGCAGATAGAGCTCTCACTGCTCATACAGCATGGAGAGTGACGGTGCAGATAGAGTTCTCACTGCACATACAGCATGGAGAGTGACGGTGCAGATAGAGCTCTCACTGCTCATACAGCATGGAGAGTGACCGTGCAGATAGAGTTCTCACTGCACATACAGCATGGAGAGTGACGGTGCAGATAGAGTTCTCACTGCACATACAGCATGGAGAGTGACCGTGCAGATAGAGTTCTCACTGCACATACAGCATGGAGAGTGACCGTGCAGATAGAGCTCTCACTGCTCATACAGCATGGAGAGTGACGGTGCAGATAGAGCTCTCACTGCTCATACAGCATGGAGAGTGACCGTGCAGATAGAGTTCTCACTGCACATACAGCATGGAGAGTGACCGTGCAGATAGAGCTCTCACTGCTCATACAGCATGGAGAGTGACGGTGCAGATAGAGCTCTCACTGCTCATACAGCATGGAGAGTGACGGTGCAGATAGAGCTCTCACTGCTCATACAGCATGGAGAGTGACGGTGCAGATAGAGCTCTCACTGCTCATACAGCATGGAGAGTGACGGTGCAGATAGAGTTCTCACTTCTCATGCAGCATGGAGAGTGACGGTGCAGATAGAGCTCTCACTGCTCATACAGCATGGAGAGTGACGGTGCAGATAGAGCTCTCACTGCTCATACAGCATGGAGAGTGACGGTGCAGATAGAGCTCTCACTGCTCATACAGCATGGAGAGTGTCGGTGCAGATAGAACTCTCACTGCTCATACAGCATGGAGAGTGACGGTGCAGATAGAGCTCTCACTGCTCATACAGCATGGAGAGTGACGGTGCAGATAGAGTTCTCACTGCTCATACAGCATGGAGAGTGACGGTGCAGATAGAACTCTCACTGCTCATACAGCATGGAGAGTGACGGTGCAGATAGAGTTCACACTTCTCATACAGCATGGAGAGTGACAGTGCAGATAGAGTTCTCACTGCACATACAGCATGGAGAGTGACGGTGCAGATAGAGCTCTCACTGCTCATACAGCATGGAGAGTGACGGTGCAGATAGAGCTCTCACTGCTCATACAGCATGGAGAGTGACCGTGCAGATAGAGTTCTCACTGCACATACAGCATGGAGAGTGACCGTGCAGATAGAGCTCTCACTGCTCATACAGCATGGAGAGTGACGGTGCAGATAGAGCTCTCACTGCTCATACAGCATGGAGAGTGACGGTGCAGATAGAGCTCTCACTGCTCATTCAGCATGGAGAGTGACCGTGCAGATAGAGTTCTCACTGCACATACAGCATGGAGAGTGACGGTGCAGATAGAGCTCTCACTGCTCATACAGCATGGAGAGTGACCGTGCAGATAGTGCTCTCACTGCTCATACAGCATGGAGAGTGACCGTGCAGATAGAGTTTTCACTGCTCATACAGCATGGAGAGTGACGGTGCAGATAGAGCTCTCACTGCTCATACAGCATGGAGAGTGACGGTGCAGATAGAGTTCTCACTGCTCATACAGCATGGAGAGTGACGGTGCAGATAGAGCTCTCACTGCTCATACAGCATGGAGAGTGACGGTGCAGATAGAGTTCTCACTGCTCATACAGCATGAAGAGTGACGGTGCAGATAGAGCTCTCACTGCACATACAGCATGGAGAGTGACGGTGCAGATAGAGCTCTCACTGCTCATACAGCATGGAGAGTGACGGTGCAGATAGAGTTCTCACTGCACATACAGCATGGAGAGTGACGGTGCAGATAGAGCTCTCACTGCTCATACAGCATGGAGAGTGACGGTGCAGATAGAGCTCTCACTGCTCTTACAGCATGGAGAGTGACGGTGCAGATAGAGCTCTCACTGCTCATACAGCATGGAGAGTGACCGTGCAGATAGAGCTCTCACTGCTCATACAGCATGGAGAGTGACGGTGCAGATAGAGTTCTCACTGCTCATACAGCATGGAGAGTGACGGTGCGGATAGAGCTCTCACTGCTCATACAGCATGGAGAGTGACGGTGCAGATAGAGCTCTCACTGCTCATACAGCATGGAGAGTGACCGTGCAGATAGAGCTCTCACTGCTCAGACAGCATGGAGAGTGACGGTGCAGATAGAGTTCTCACTGCTCATACAGCATGGAGAGTGACGGTGCAGATAGAGTTCTCACTGCTCATACAGCATGGAGAGTGACAGTGCAGATAGAACTCTCACTGCTCATACAGCATGGAGAGTGACGGTGCAGATAGAGTTCTCACTGCACATACAGCATGGAGAGTGACGGTGCACATAGAGCTCTCACTGCTCATACAACATAGAGAGTGACGGTGCAGATAGAGCTCTCACTGCTCATACAGCATGGAGAGTGACGGTGCAGATAAACCTCTCACTGCTCATACAGCATGGAGAGTGACGGTGCAGATAGAGTTCTCACTTCTCATGCAGCATGGAGAGTGACGGTGCAGATAGAGCTCTCACTGCTCATACAGCATGGAGAGTGACGGTGCAGATAGAGCTCTCACTGCTCATACAGCATGGAGAGTGACGGTGCAGATAGAGCTCTCACTGCTCATACAGCATGGAGAGTGACGGTGCAGATAGAGCTCTCACTGCTCATACAGCATGGAGAGTGACGGTGCAGATAGAGCTCTCACTGCTCATACAGCATGGAGAGTGACGGTGCAGATAGAGCTCTCACTGCTCATACAGCATGGAGAGTGTCGGTGCAGATAGAGCTCTCACTGCTCATACAGCATGGAGAGTGAACGTGCAGATAGAGTTCTCACTGCACATACAGCATGGAGAGTGACCGTGCAGATAGAGCTCTCACTGCTCATACAGCATGGAGAGTGACGGTGCAGATAGAGCTCTCACTGCTCATACAGCATGGAGAGTGACGGTGCAGATAGAGCTCTCACTGCTCATACAGCATGGAGAGTGACCGTGCAGATAGAGCTCTCACTGCACATACAGCATGGAGAGTGACGGTGCAGATAGAGCTCTCACTGCTCATACAGCATGGAGAGTGACCGTTCAGATAGAGTTCTCACTGCACATACAGCATGGAGAGTGACGGTGCAGATAGAGTTCTCACTGCACATACAGCATGGAGAGTGACGGTGCAGATAGAGCTCTCACTGCTCATACAGCATGGAGAGTGACGGTGCAGATAGAGTTCTCACTGCACATACAGCATGGAGAGTGACGGTGCAGATAGAGTCTCACTGCTCATACAGCATGGAGAGTGACGGTGCAGGTAGAGCTCTCAATGCACATACAGCATGGAGAGTGACGGTGCAGATAGAGCTCTCACTGCTCATACAGCATGGAGAGTGACCGTTCAGATAGAGTTCTCACTGCTCATACAGCATGGAGTGTGAGCGTGCAGATAGAGCTTTCACTGCTCATACAGCATGGAGAGTGACGGTGCAGATAGAGCTCTCACTGCACATACAGCATGGAGAGTGACGGTGCAGATAGAGCTCTCACTGCTCATACAGCATGGAGAGTGACGGTGCAGATAGAGCTCTCACTGCTCTTACAGCATGGAGAGTGACGGTGCAGATAGAGCTCTCACTGCTCATACAGCATGGAGAGTGACGGTGCAGATAGAGCTCTCACTGCTCATACAGCATGGAGAGTGACGGTGCAGATAGAGTTCTCACTGCTCATACAGCATGGAGAGTGACGGTGCGGATAGAGCTCTCACTGCTCATACAGCATGGAGAGTGACGGTGCAGATAGAGCTCTCACTGCTCATACAGCATGGAGAGTGACCGTGCAGATAGAGCTCTCACTGCTCAGACAGCATGGAGAGTGACGGTGCAGATAGAGTTCTCACTGCACATACAGCATGGAGAGTGACCGTGCAGATAGAGCTCTCACTGCTCATACAGCATGGAGAGTGACGGTGCAGATAGAGCTCTCACTGCTCATACAGCATGGAGAGTGACGGTGCAGATAGAGCTCTCACTGCTCATACAGCATGGAGAGTGACCGTGCAGATAGAGCTCTCACTGCACATACAGCATGGAGAGTGACGGTGCAGATAGAGCTCTCACTGCTCATACAGCATGGAGAGTGACCGTTCAGATAGAGTTCTCACTGCACATACAGCATGGAGAGTGACGGTGCAGATAGAGTTCTCACTGCACATACAGCATGGAGAGTGACGGTGCAGATAGAGTTCTCACTGCACATACAGCATGGAGAGTGACGGTGCAGATAGAGTCTCACTGCTCATACAGCATGGAGAGTGACGGTGCAGATAGAGCTCTCACTGCACATACAGCATGGAGAGTGACGGTGCAGATAGAGCTCTCACTGCTCATACAGCATGGAGAGTGACGGTGCAGGTAGAGCTCTCAATGCACATACAGCATGGAGAGTGACGGTGCAGATAGAGCTCTCACTGCTCATACAGCATGGAGAGTGACCGTTCAGATAGAGTTCTCACTGCTCATACAGCATGGAGAGTGACCGTGCAGATAGAGCTCTCACTGCTCATACAGCATGGAGAGTGACGGTGCAGATAGAGCTCTCACTGCTCATACAGCATGGAGAGTGACGGTGCAGATAGAGCTCTCACTGCTCATACAGCATGGAGAGTGACGGTGCAGATAGAGCTCTCACTGCTCATACAGCATGGAGAGTGACGGTGCAGATAGAGTTCTCACTTCTCATGCAGCATGGAGAGTGACGGTGCAGATAGAGCTCTCACTGCTCATACAGCATGGAGAGTGACGGTGCAGATAGAGCTCTCACTGCTCATACAGCATGGAGAGTGACGGTGCAGATAGAGCTCTCACTGCTCATACAGCATGGAGAGTGTCGGTGCAGATAGAACTCTCACTGCTCATACAGCATGGAGAGTGACGGTGCAGATAGAGCTCTCACTGCTCATACAGCATGGAGAGTGACGGTGCAGATAGAGTTCTCACTGCTCATACAGCATGGAGAGTGACGGTGCAGATAGAACTCTCACTGCTCATACAGCATGGAGAGTGACGGTGCAGATAGAGTTCACACTTCTCATACAGCATGGAGAGTGACAGTGCAGATAGAGTTCTCACTGCACATACAGCATGGAGAGTGACGGTGCAGATAGAGCTCTCACTGCTCATACAGCATGGAGAGTGACGGTGCAGATAGAGCTCTCACTGCTCATACAGCATGGAGAGTGACCGTGCAGATAGAGTTCTCACTGCACATACAGCATGGAGAGTGACCGTGCAGATAGAGCTCTCACTGCTCATACAGCATGGAGAGTGACGGTGCAGATAGAGCTCTCACTGCTCATACAGCATGGAGAGTGAGGGTGCAGATAGAGCTCTCACTGCTCATTCAGCATGGAGAGTGACCGTGCAGATAGAGTTCTCACTGCTCATACAGCATGGAGAGTGAGGGTGCAGATAGAGCTCTCACTGCTCATACAGCATGGAGAGTGACGGTGCAGATAGAGCTCTCACTGCTCATACAGCATGGAGAGTGACGGTGCAGATAGAGCTCTCACTGCACATACAGCATGGAGAGTGACGGTGTAGATAGAGCTCTCACTGCACATACAGCATGGAGAGTGACGGTGCAGATAGAGCTCTCACTGCACATACAGCATGGAGAGTGACGGTGCAGATAGAGCTCTCACTGCACATACAGCATGGAGAGTGACGGTGCAGATAGAGTCTCACTGCTCATACAGCATGGAGAGTGACGGTGCAGGTAGAGCTCTTAATGCACATACAGCATGGAGAGTGACGGTGCAGATAGAGCTCTCACTGCTCATACAGCATGGAGAGTGACGGTGTAGATAGAGCTCTCACTGCACATACAGCATGGAGAGTGACGGTGCAGATAGAGCTCTCACTGCACATACAGCATGGAGAGTGACGGTGCAGATAGAGTCTCACTGCTCATACAGCATGGAGAGTGACGGTGCAGGTAGAGCTCTTAATGCACATACAGCATGGAGAGTGATGGTGCAGATAGAGTTCTCACTGCTCATACAGCATGGAGAGTGACCGTGCAGATAGAGCTCTCACTGCTCATACAGCATGGAGAGTGACGGTGCAGATAGAGCTCTCACTGCTCATACAGCATGGAGAGTGACGGTGCAGATAGAGCTCTGACTGCTCATACAGCATGGAGAGTGACCGTGCAGATAGAGTTCTCACTGCTCATACAGCATGGAGAGTGACAGTGCATATAGAGCTCTCACTGCTCATACAGCATGGAGAGTGACGGTGCAGGTTGAGCTCTCAATGCACATACAGCATGGAGAGTGACGGTGCAGATAGAGCTCTCACTGCTCATACAGCATGGAGAGTGACGGTGCAGATAGAGCTCTCACTGCTCATACAGCATGGAGAGTGACCGTGCAGATAGAGTTCTCACTGCTCATACAGCATGGAGAGTGACGGTGCAGATAGAGCTCTCACTGCTCATACAGCATGGAGAGTGACGGTGCAGATAGAGTTCTCACTGCTCATACAGCATGGAGAGTGACGGTGCAGATAGAGCTCTCACTGCACATACAGCATGGAGAGTGACGGTGTAGATACAGCTCTCACTGCACATACAGCATGGAGAGTGACCGTGCAGATAGAGTTCTCACTGCTCATTCAGCATGGAGAGTGACCGTGCAGATAGAGTTCTCACTGCTCATACAGCATGGAGAGTGACGGTGCAGATAGAGTTCTCACTGCTCATACAGCATGGAGAGTGACGGTGCAGATAGAGCTCTCACTGCTCATACAGCATGGAGAGTGACGGTGCAGATAGAGCTCTCACTGCACATACAGCATGGAGAGTGACGGTGTAGATACAGCTCTCACTGCACATACAGCATGGAGAGTGACCGTGCAGATAGAGTTCTCACTGCTCATACAGTATGGAGTGACCGTGCAGATGGAGTTCTCACTGCGCATACAGCATGGTGAGTGACCGTGCAGATAGAGCTCTCAATGCACATACAGCATGGAGAGTGACGGTGCAAATAGAGCTCTCACTGCTCATACAGCATGGAGAATGACGGTGCAGATAGAGCTCTCACTGCTCATACAGCATGGAGTGACCGTGCAGATTGAGTTCTCACTGCTCATACAGCATGGAGAGTGACGGTGCAGATAGAGTTCTCACTGCTCATACAGCATGGAGAGTGACGGTGCAGATAGAGTTCTCACTGCTCATACAGCATGGAGAGTGACGGTGCAGATAGAGCTCTCACTGCTCATACAGCATAGAGAGTGACGGTGCAGATAGAGTTCTCACTGCACATACAGCATGGAGAGTGACGGTGCAGATAGAGCTCTCACTGCTCATACAGCATGGAGAGTGACGGTGCAGATAGAGCTCTCACTGTTCATACAGCATGGAGAGTGACGGTGCAGATAGAGTTCTCACTGCTCATACAGCATGGAGAGTGACGGTGCAGATAGAGCTCTCACTGCTCATACAGCATGGAGAGTGACGGTGCAGATAGAGTTCTCACTGCTCATACAGCATGGAGAGTGACGGTGCAGATAGAGTTCTCACTGCTCATACAGCATGGAGAGTGATGGTGCAGATAGTGCTCTCACTGCTCATACAGCATGGAGAGTGACGGTGCAGATAGAGCTCTCACTGCTCATACAGCATGGAGAGTGACGGTGCAGATAGAGCTCTCACTGCTCATACAGCATAGAGAGTGACGGTGCAGATAGAGCTCTCACTGCACATACAGCATGGAGAGTGGCGGTGCAGATAGAGCTCTCACTGCTAATACAGCATGGAGAGTGACGGTGCAGATAGAGCTCTCACTGCTCATACAACATGGAGAGTGACGGTGCAGATAGAGCTCTCACTGCACATACAGCATGGAGAGTGACGGTGCAGATAGAGCTCTCACTGCACATACAGCATGGAGAGTGCCGGTGCAGATAGAGTTCTCACTGCTCAAACAGCATGGAGAGTGACGGTGCAGATAGAGTTCTCACTGCACATACAGCATGGAGAGTGACGGTGCAGATAGAGCTCTCACTGTTCATACAGCATGGAGAGTGACCGTGCAGATAGAGTTCTCACTGCTCATACAGCATGGAGAGTGACGGTGCAGATAGAGTTCTCACTGCTCATACAGCATGGAGAGTGACGGTGCAGATAGAGCTCTCACTGCACATACAGCATGGAGAGTGATGGTGCAGATAGAGCTCTCACTGCTCATACAGCATGGAGAGTGACGGTGCAGATAGAGCTCTCACTGTTCATACAGCATGGAGAGTGACGGTGCAGATAGAGTTCTCACTGCTCATACAGCATGGAGAGTGACGGTGCAGATAGAGTTCTCACTGCTCATACAGCATGGAGAGTGACGGTGCAGATAGAGCTCTCACTGCACATACAGCATGGAGAGTGATGGTGCAGATAGAGCTCTCACTGCACATACAGCATGGAGAGTGACGGTGCAGATAGAGCTCTCACTGCACATACAGCATGGGGAGTGACCGTGCAGATAGAGCTCTCACTGCTCATACAGCATGGAGAGTAACGGTGCAGATAGAGCTCTCACTGCACATACAGCATGGAGAGTGACAGTGCAGATAGAGTTCTCACTGCTCATACAGCATGGAGAGTGACGGTGTAGATACAGCTCTCACTGCACATACAGCATGGAGAGTGACCGTGCAGATAGAGTTCTCACTGCTCATTCAGCATGGAGAGTGACCGTGCAGATAGAGTTCTCACTGCTCATACAGCATGGAGAGTGACGGTGCAGATAGAGTTCTCACTGCTCATACAGCATGGAGAGTGACGGTGCAGATAGAGCTCTCACTGCACATACAGCATGGAGAGTGACGGTGTAGATACAGCTCTCACTGCACATACAGCATGGAGAGTGACCGTGCAGATAGAGTTCTCACTGCTCATACAGTATGGAGTGACCGTGCAGATGGAGTTCTCACTGCGCATACAGCATGGTGAGTGACCGTGCAGATAGAGTTCTCACTGCTCATACAGCATGGAGAGTGACGGTGCAAATAGAGCTCTCACTGCTCATACAGCATGGAGAATGACGGTGCAGATAGAGCTCTCACTGCTCATACAGCATGGAGTGACCGTGCAGATAGAGTTCTCACTGCTCATACAGCATGGAGAGTGACGGTGCAGATAGAGTTCTCACTGCTCATACAGCATGGAGAGTGACGGTGCAGATAGAGTTCTCACTGCTCATACAGCATGGAGAGTGACGGTGCAGATAGAGCTCTCACTGCTCATACAGCATAGAGAGTGACGGTGCAGATAGAGTTCTCACTGCACATACAGCATGGAGAGTGACGGTGCAGATAGAGCTCTCACTGCTCATACAGCATGGAGAGTGAGGGTGCAGATAGAGCTCTCACTGCTCATACAGCATGGAGAGTGACGGTGCAGATAGAGCTCTCACTGTTCATACAGCATGGAGAGTGACGGTGCAGATAGAGTTCTCACTGCTCATACAGCATGGAGAGTGACGGTGCAGATAGAGCTCTCACTGCTCATACAGCATGGAGAGTGACGGTGCAGATAGAGTTCTCACTGCTCATACAGCATGGAGAGTGATGGTGCAGATAGTGCTCTCACTGCTCATACAGCATGGAGAGTGACGGTGCAGATAGAGCTCTCACTGCTCATACAGCATGGAGAGTGACGGTGCAGATAGAGCTCTCACTGCTCATACAGCATAGAGAGTGACGGTGCAGATAGAGCTCTCACTGCTCATACAACATGGAGAGTGACGGTGCAGATAGAGCTCTCACTGCACATACAGCATGGAGAGTGACGGTGCAGATAGAGCTCTCACTGCTCATACAGCATGGAGACTGTCGGTGCAGATAGAGCTCTCACTGTTCATACAGCATGGAGAGTGACCGTGCAGATAGAGTTCTCACTGCTCATACAGCATGGAGAGTGACGGTGCAGATAGAGTTCTCACTGCTCATACAGCATGGAGAGTGACGGTGCAGATAGAGCTCTCACTGCACATACAGCATGGAGAGTGATGGTGCAGATAGAGCTCTCACTGCTCATACAGCATGGAGAGTGACGGTGCAGATAGAGCTCTCACTGTTCATACAGCATGGAGAGTGACGGTGCAGATAGAGTTCTCACTGCTCATACAGCATGGAGAGTGACGGTGCAGATAGAGTTCTCACTGCTCATACAGCATGGAGAGTGACGGTGCAGATAGAGCTCTCACTGCACATACAGCATGGAGAGTGATGGTGCAGATAGAGCTCTCACTGCACATACAGCATGGAG
The DNA here is from genome assembly GCF_037043375.1 of Chiloscyllium plagiosum. Lineage (NCBI taxonomy): Eukaryota > Metazoa > Chordata > Chondrichthyes > Orectolobiformes > Hemiscylliidae > Chiloscyllium > Chiloscyllium plagiosum. The sequence goes on from NW_028270191.1 coordinate 10,184,530, forward strand.
AGTGACGGTGCAGATAGAGCTCTCACTGCACATACAGCATGGGGAGTGACCGTGCAGATAGAGCTCTCACTGCTCATACAGCATGGAGAGTAACGGTGCAGATAGAGCTCTCACTGCACATACAGCATGGAGAGTGACAGTGCAGATAGAGTTCTCACTGCTCATACAGCATGGAGAGTGACGGTGCAGATAGAGCTCTCACTGCTCATACAGCATGGAGAGTGACCGTGCAGATAGAGTTCTCACTGCACATACAGCATGGAGAGTGACGGTGCAGATAGAGCGCTCACTGCTCATACAGCATGGAGAGTGACGGTGCAGATAGAGCTCTCACTGCTCATACAGCATGGAGAGTGACCGTGCAGATAGAGCTCTCACTGCACATACAGCATGGAGAGTGACCGTGCAGATAGAGCTCTGACTGCTCATACAGCATGGAGAGTGACGGTGCAGATAGAGCTCTCACTGCACATACAGCATGGAGAGTGACGGTGCAGATAGAGCTCTGACTGCTCATACAGCATGGAGAGTGACGGTGCAGATAGAGCTCTCACTGCACATACAGCATGGAGAGTGACGGTGCAGATAGAGTTCTCACTACTCATACAGCATGGAGAGTGACGGTGCAGATAGAGTTCTCACTGCACATACAGCATGGAGAGTGACCGTGCAGATAGAGTTTTCACTGCTCATACAGCATGGAGAGTGACCGTGCAGATAGAGCTCTCACTGCACATACAGCATGGAGAGTGACCGTGCAGATAGAGTTCTCACTGCACGTACAGCATGGAGTGACGGTGCAGATAGAGCTCTCACTGCTCATACAGCATGGAGAGTGACGGTGCAGATAGAGCTCTCACTGCTCATACAGCATGGAGAGTGACGGTGCAGATAGAACTCTCACTGCTCATACAGCATGGAGAGTGACGGTGCAGATAGAGCTCTCACTGCTCATACTGCATGGAGAGTGACGTTGCAGATAGAGCTCTCACTGCTCATACAGCATGGAGAGTGACGGTGCAGATAGAGCTCTCACTGCACATACAGCATGGAGAGTGACGGTGCAGATAGAGCTCTGACTGCTCATACAGCATGGAGAGTGACGGTGCAGATAGAGCTCTCACTGCACATACAGCATGGAGAGTGACGGTGCAGATAGAGTTCTCACTACTCATACAGCATGGAGAGTGACGGTGCAGATAGAGTTCTCACTGCACATACAGCATGGAGAGTGACCGTGCAGATAGAGTTTTCACTGCTCATACAGCATGGAGAGTGACCGTGCAGATAGAGCTCTCACTGCACATACAGCATGGAGAGTGACCGTGCAGATAGAGTTCTCACTGCACATACAGCATGGAGTGACGGTGCAGATAGAGCTCTCACTGCTCATACAGCATGGAGAGTGACGGTGCAGATAGAACTCTCACTGCTCATACAGCATGGAGAGTGACGGTGCAGATAGAACTCTCACTGCTCATACAGCATGGAGAGTGACGGTGCAGATAGAGCTCTCACTGCTCATACTGCATGGAGAGTGACGTTGCAGATAGAGCTCTCACTGCTCATACAGCATGGAGAGTGACGGTGCAGATAGAGCTCTCACTGCACATACAGCATGGAGAGTGACGGTGCAAATAGAGTTCTCACTGCACATACAGCATGGAGAGTGACGGTGCAGATAGAGCTCTGACTGCTCATACAGCATGGAGAGTGACGGTGCAGATAGAGCTCTCACTGCTCATACAGCATGGAGAGTGTCGGTGCAGATAGAGCTCTCACTTCTCATACAGCATGGAGAGTGACGGTGCAGATAGAGCTCTGACTGCTCATACAGCATGGAGAGTGACGGTGCAGATAGAGCTCTCACTGCTCATACAGCATGGAGAGTGACGGTGCAGATAGAACTCTCACTGCTCATACAGCATGGTGAGTGACGGTGCAGATAGAGCTCTCACTGCTCAAACTGCATGGAGAGTGATAGTGCAGATAGAGCTCTCACTGCTCATACAGCATGGAGAGTGACGGTGCAGATAGAGCTCTCACTGCTCATACAGCATGGAGAGTGACCGTGCAGATAGAGCTCTCACTGCACATACAGCATGGAGAGTGACCGTGCAGATAGAGCTCTCACTGCTCATACAGCATGGAGAGTGACGGTGCAGATAGAGTTCTTACTGCTCATACAGCATGGAGAGTGACGGTGCAGATAGAGCTTTCACTGCTCATACAGCATGGAGAGTGACGGTGCAGATAGAGCTCTCACTGCACATACAGCATGGAGAGTGACGGTGCAGATAGAGTTTTCAATGCTCATACAGCATGGAGAGTGACGGTGCAGATAGAGTTCTTACTGCTCATACAGCATGGAGAGTGACGGTGCAGATAGAGCTTTCACTGCTCATACAGCATGGAGAGTGACGGTGCAGATAGAGCTCTCACTGCTCATACAGCATGGAGAGTGACGGTGCAGATAGAGTTCTTACTGCTCATACAGCATGGAGAGTGACGGTGCAGATGGAGCTTTCACTGCTCATACAGCATGGAGAGTGACGGTGCAGATAGAGCTCTCACTGCTCATACAGCATGGAGAGTGACGGTGCAGATAGAGCTTTCACTGCTCATACAGCATGGAGAATGACGGTGCAGATAGAGCTCTCACTGCTCATACAGCATGGAGAGTGACCGTGCAGATAGAGCTCTCACTGCACATACAGCATGGAGAGTGACGGTGCAGATAGAGTTTTCAATGCTCATACAGCATGGAGAGTGACGGTGCAGATAGAGCTCTCACTGCACATACAGCATGGAGAGTGACGGTGCAGATAGAGCTCTCACTGCACATACAGCATGGAGAGTGACGGTGCAGATAGAGCTCTCACTGCTCATACAGCATGGAGAGTGACGGTGCAGATAGAGTTCTCACTGCTCATACAGCATGGAGTGACGGTGCAGATAGAGCTTTCACTGCTCATTCAGCATGGAGAGTGACGGTGCAGATAGAGCTCTCACTGCACATACAGCATGGAGAGTGACAGTGCAGATAGAGTTTTCAATGCTCATACAGCATGGAGAGTGACGGTGCAGATAGAGCTCTCACTGCACATACAGCATGGAGAGTGACGGTGCAGATAGAGCTCTCACTGCACATACAGCATGGAGAGTGACGGTGCAGATAGAGTTCTCACTGCTCATACAGCATGGAGAGTGACGGTGCAGATAGAGCTCTCACTGCACATACAGCATGGAGAGTGACGGTGCAGATAGAGTTCTCACTGCTCATACAGCATGGAGAGTGACGGTGCAGATAGAGCTCTCACTGATCATACAGCATGGAGAGTGACGGTGCAGATCGAGCTCTCACTGCACATACAGCATGGAGAGTGACGGTGCAGATAGAGCTCTCACTGCACATACAGCATGGAGAGTAACCGTGCAGATAGAGCTCTCACTGCTCATACAGCATGGAGAGTGACGGTGCAGATAGAGCTCTCACTGCTCATACAGCATGGAGAGTGACGGTGCAGATAGAGCTCTCACTGCTCATACAGCATGGAGAGTGACGGTGCAGATAGAGTTCTCACTGCTCATACAGCATGGAGAGTGACGGTGCAGATAGAGCTCTGACTGCTCATACAGCATGGAGAGTGACGGTGCAGATAGAGCTCTCACTGCTCATACAGCATGGAGAGTGACGGTGCAGATAGAGCTCTCACTGCTCATACAGCATGGACAGAGACGGTGCAGATAGAGCTCTCACTGCTCATTCAGCATGGAGAGTGACGGTGCAGATAGAGCTCTGACTGCTCATGCAGCATGGAGAGTGACGGTGCAGATAGAGCTCTGACTGCTCATACAGCATGGAGAGTGACGGTGCAGATAGAGCTCTGACTGCTCATACAGCATGGAGAGTGACGGTGCAGATAGAGCTCTCACTGCTCATACAGCATGGACAGAGACGGTGCAGATAGAGCTCTGACTGCTCATACAGCATGGACAGAGACGGTGCAGATAGAGCTCTGACTGCTCATACAGCATGGAGAGTGACGGTGCAGATAGAGCTCTGACTGCTCATACAGCATGGAGAGTGACGGTGCAGATAGAGCTCTGACTGCTCATACAGCATGGACAGAGACGGTGCAGATAGAGCTCTCACTGCTCATACAGCATGGAGAGTGACGGTGCAGATCGAGCTCTCACTGCTCATACAGCATGGAGAGTGACGGTGCAGATAGATCTCTGACTGCTCATACAGCATGGAGAGTGACGGTGCAGATAGAGCTCTCACTGCTCATACAGCATGGGGAGTGACGGTGCAGATAGAGCTTTCACTGCTCATACAGCATGGAGAGTGACGGTGCAGATAGAGCTCTCACTGCTCATACAGCATGGAGCGTGACGGTGCAGATAGAGTTCTCACTGTTCATACAGCATGGAGAGTGACGGTGCAGATAGAGCTCTCACTGCTCATACAACATGGAGAGTGACGGTGCAGATAGAGCTCTCACTGCTCATACAGCATGGAGAGTGACAGTGCAGATAGAGGTCTCACTGCTCATACAACATGGAGAGTGACGGTGCAGATAGAGCTCTCACTGCTCATACAGCATGGAGAGTGACGGTGCAGATAGACCTCTCACTGCTCATACAGCATGGAGAGTGACAGTGCAGATAGAGGTCTCACTGCTCATACTGCATGGAGAGTGACGGTGCAGATAGCGTTCTCACTGCTCATACAACATGGAGAGTGACGGTGCAGATAGAGCTCTCACTGCTCATACAGCATGGAGAGTGACGGTGCAGATAGAGCTCTCACTGCTCATACAGCTTTGGAGAGTGACCGTGCAGATAGAGTTCTCACTGCTCATACAGCATGGAGAGTGACGGTGCAGATAGAGTTCTCACTGCACATACAGCATTGGGAGTGACCGTGCAGATAGAGTTCTCACTGCTCATACAGCATGGAGAGTGTCGGTGCAGATAGAGCTCTCACTTCTCATACAGCATGGAGAGTGACGGTGCAGATAGAGCTCTCACTGCTCATACAGCATGGAGAGTGACGGTGCAGATAGAGCTCTCACTGCTCATACAGCATGGAGAGTGACGGTGCAGATAGTGCTCTCACTGCTCATACAGCATGGAGAGTGACCGTGCAGATAGAGTTCTCACTGCTCATACAGCATGGAGAGTGACGGTGCAGATAGAGCTCTCACTGCACATACAGCATGGAGAGTGACGGTGCAGATAGAGCTCTCACTGCACATACAGCATGGAGAGTGACGGTGCAGATAGAGCTCTCACTGCTCATACAGCATGGAGAGTGACGGTGCAGATAGAGTTCTCACTGCTCATACAGCATGGAGAGTGAGGGTGCAGATAGAGTTCTCACTGCTCATACAGCATGGAGAGTGACGGTGCAGATAGAGCTCTCACTGCTCATACAGCATGGAGACTGACGGTGCAGATAGAGCTCTCACTGCTCATACAGCATGGAGAGTGACCGTGCAGATAGAGTTCTCACTGCTCATACAGCATGGAGAGTGACGGTGCAGATAGAGTTCTCACTGCACATACAGCATTGGGAGTGACCGTGCAGATAGAGTTCTCACTGCTCATACAGCATGGAGAGTGTCGGTGCAGATAGAGCTCTCACTTCTCATACAGCATGGAGAGTGACGGTGCAGATAGAGCTCTCACTGCTCATACAGCATGGAGAGTGACGGTGCAGATAGAGCTCTCACTGCTCATACAGCATGGAGAGTGACGGTGCAGATAGAGCTTTCACTGCTCATACAGCATAGAGAGTGACGGTGCAGATAGAGCTCTCACTGCACATACAGCATGGAGAGTGATGGTGCAGATAGAGCTCTCACTGCTAATACAGCATGGAGAGTGACGGTGCAGATAGAGCTCTCACTGCTCATACAGCATGGAGAGTGACGGTGCAGATAGAGCTCTCACTGCACATACAGCATGGAGAGTGCCGGTGCAGATAGAGTTCTCACTGCTCAAACAGCATGGAGAGTGACGGTGCAGATAGAGTTCTCACTGCACATACAGCATGGAGACTGTCGGTGCAGATAGAGCTCTCACTGCACATACAGCATGGAGAGTGCCGGTGCAGATAGAGCTCTCACTGTTCATACAGCATGGAGAGTGACGGTGCAGATAGAGTTCTCACTGCTCATACAGCATGGAGAGTGACGGTGCAGATAGAGCTCTCACTGCACATACAGCATGGAGAGTGATGGTGCAGATAGAGCTCTCACTGCACATACAGCATGGAGAGTGACGGTGCAGATAGAGCTCTCACTGCACATACAGCATGGGGAGTGACCGTGCAGATAGAGCTCTCACTGCACATACAGCATGGAGAGTGACAGTGCAGATAGAGTTCTCACTGCTCATACAGCATGGAGAGTGACGGTGCAGATAGAGCTCTCACTGCTCATACAGCATGGAGAGTGACCGTGCAGATAGAGTTCTCACTGCACATACAGCATGGAGAGTGACGGTGCAGATAGAGCGCTCACTGCTCATACAGCATGGAGAGTGACGGTGCAGATAGAGCTCTCACTGCTCATACAGCATGGAGAGTGACCGTGCAGATAGAGCTCTCACTGCACATACAGCATGGAGAGTGACCGTGCAGATAGAGCTCTGACTGCTCATACAGCATGGAGAGTGACGGTGCAGATAGAGCTCTCACTGCACATACAGCATGGAGAGTGACGGTGCAGATAGAGCTCTGACTGCTCATACAGCATGGAGAGTGACGGTGCAGATAGAGCTCTCACTGCACATACAGCATGGAGAGTGACGGTGCAGATAGAGTTCTCACTACTCATACAGCATGGAGAGTGACGGTGCAGATAGAGTTCTCACTGCACATACAGCATGGAGAGTGACCGTGCAGATAGAGTTTTCACTGCTCATACAGCATGGAGAGTGACCGTGCAGATAGAGCTCTCACTGCACATACAGCATGGAGAGTGACCGTGCAGATAGAGTTCTCACTGAACGTACAGCATGGAGTGACGGTGCAGATAGAGCTCTCACTGCTCATACAGCATGGAGAGTGACGGTGCAGATAGAGCTCTCACTGCTCATACAGCATGGAGAGTGACGGTGCAGATAGAACTCTCACTGCTCATACAGCATGGAGAGTGACGGTGCAGATAGAGCTCTCACTGCTCATACTGCATGGAGAGTGACGTTGCAGATAGAGCTCTCACTGCTCATACAGCATGGAGAGTGACGGTGCAGATAGAGCTCTCACTGCACATACAGCATGGAGAGTGACGGTGCAGATAGAGCTCTGACTGCTCATACAGCATGGAGAGTGACGGTGCAGATAGAGCTCTCACTGCACATACAGCATGGAGAGTGACGGTGCAGATAGAGTTCTCACTACTCATACAGCATGGAGAGTGACGGTGCAGATAGAGTTCTCACTGCACATACAGCATGGAGAGTGACCGTGCAGATAGAGTTTTCACTGCTCATACAGCATGGAGAGTGACCGTGCAGATAGAGCTCTCACTGCACATACAGCATGGAGAGTGACCGTGCAGATAGAGTTCTCACTGCACATACAGCATGGAGTGACGGTGCAGATAGAGCTCTCACTGCTCATACAGCATGGAGAGTGACGGTGCAGATAGAGCTCTCACTGCTCATACAGCATGGAGAGTGACGGTGCAGATAGAACTCTCACTGCTCATACAGCATGGAGAGTGACGGTGCAGATAGAGCTCTCACTGCTCATACTGCATGGAGAGTGACGTTGCAGATAGAGCTCTCACTGCTCATACAGCATGGAGAGTGACGGTGCAGATAGAGCTCTCACTGCACATACAGCATGGAGAGTGACGGTGCAAATAGAGTTCTCACTGCACATACAGCATGGAGAGTGACGGTGCAGATAGAGCTCTGACTGCTCTTACAGCATGGAGAGTGACGGTGCAGATAGAGCTCTCACTGCTCATACAGCATGGAGAGTGTCGGTGCAGATAGAGCTCTCACTTCTCATACAGCATGGAGAGTGACGGTGCAGATAGAGCTCTGACTGCTCATACAGCATGGAGAGTGACGGTGCAGATAGAGCTCTCACTGCTCATACAGCATGGAGAGTGACGGTGCAGATAGAACTCTCACTGCTCATACAGCATGGAGAGTGACGGTGCAGATAGAGTTTTCAATGCTCATACAGCATGGAGAGTGACGGTGCAGATAGAGCTCTGACTGCTCTTACAGCATGGAGAGTGACGGTGCAGATAGAGCTCTCACTGCTCATACAGCATGGAGAGTGTCGGTGCAGATAGAGCTCTCACTTCTCATACAGCATGGAGAGTGACGGTGCAGATAGAGCTCTGACTGCTCATACAGCATGGAGAGTGACGGTGCAGATAGAGCTCTCACTGCTCATACAGCATGGAGAGTGACGGTGCAGATAGAACTCTCACTGCTCATACAGCATGGAGAGTGACGGTGCAGATAGAGTTTTCAATGCTCATACAGCATGGTGAGTGACGGTGCAGATAGAGCTCTCACTGCTCAAACTGCATGGAGAGTGATAGTGCAGATAGAGTTCTCACTGCACATACAGCATGGAGAGTGACGGTGCAGATAGAGCTCTCACTGCTCATACAGCATGGAGAGTGACGGTGCAGATAGAGTTCTTACTGCTCATACAGCATGGAGAGTGACGGTGCAGATAGAGTTCTTACTGCTCATACAGCATGGAGAGTGACCGTGCAGATAGAGCTCTCACTGCACATACAGCATGGAGAGTGACGGTGCAGATAGAGCTCTCACTGCACATACAGCATGGAGAGTGACGGTGCAGATAGAGTTCTTACTGCTCATACAGCATGGAGAGTGACGGTGCAGATAGAGTTCTTACTGCTCATACAGCATGGAGAGTGACGGTGCAGATAGAGCTTTCACTGCTCATACAGCATGGAGAGTGACGGTGCAGATAGAGCTCTCACTGCACATACAGCATGGAGAGTGACGGTGCAGATAGAGTTTTCAATGCTCATACAGCATGGAGAGTGACGGTGCAGATAGAGCTCTCACTGCTCATACAGCATGGAGAGTGACGGTGCAGATAGAGCTCTCACTGCACATACAGCATGGAGAGTGACGGTGCAGATAGAGTTCTTACTGCTCATACAGCATGGAGAGTGACGGTGCAGATAGAGCTTTCACTGCTCATACAGCATGGAGAGTGACGGTGCAGATAGAGCTCTCACTGCTCATACAGCATGGAGAGTGACGGTGCAGATAGAGCATTCACTGCTCATACAGCATGGAGAATGACGGTGCAGATAGAGCTCTCACTGCTCATACAGCATGGAGAGTGACGGTGCAGATAGAGCTCTCACTGCACATACAGCATGGAGAGTGACGGTGCAGATAGAGCTCTCACTGCTCATACAGCATGGAGAGTGACGGTGCAGATAGAGTTCTCACTGCTCATACAGCATGGAGAGTGACGGTGCAGATAGAGCTCTCACTGATCATACAGCATGGAGAGTGACGGTGCAGATAGAGCTCTCACTGCTCATACAACATGGAGAGTGACGGTGCAGATCGAGCTCTCACTGCACATACAGCATGGAGAGTGACGGTGCAGATAGAGCTCTCACTGCTCATACAGCATGGAGAGTAACCGTGCAGATAGAGCTCTCACTGCTCATACAGCATGGAGAGTGACGGTGCAGATAGAGCTCTGACTGCTCATACAGCATGGAGAGTGACGGTGCAGATAGAGCTCTCACTGCTCATACAGCATGGAGAGTGACGGTGCAGATAGAGTTCTCACTGCTCATACAGCATGGAGAGTGACGGTGCAGATAGAGCTCTGACTGCTCATACAGCATGGAGAGTGACGGTGCAGATAGAGCTCTGACTGCTCATACAGCATGGAGAGTGACGGTGCAGATAGAGCTCTCACTGCTCATACAGCATGGACAGAGACGGTGCAGATAGAGCTCTCACTGCTCATTCAGCATGGAGAGTGACGGTGCAGATAGAGCTCTGACTGCTCATGCAGCATGGAGAGTGACGGTGCAGATAGAGCTCTGACTGCTCATACAGCATGGACAGAGACGGTGCAGATAGAGCTCTCACTGCTCATACAGCATGGAGAGTGAGGGTGCAGATAGAGCTCTGACTGCTCATACAGCATGGACAGAGACGGTGCAGATAGAGCTCTGACTGCTCATACAGCATGGACAGAGACGGTGCAGATAGAGCTCTCACTGCACATACAGCATGGAGAGTGACGGTGCAGATCGAGCTCTCACTGCTCATACAGCATGGAGAGTGACGGTGCAGATAGATCTCTGACTGCTCATACAGCATGGAGAGTGACGGTGCAGATAGAGCTCTCACTGCACATACAGCATGGAGAGTGACGGTGCAGATAGAGCTTTCACTGCTCATACAGCATGGAGAGTGACGGTGCAGATAGAGTTCTCACTGTTCATACAGCATGGAGAGTGACGGTGCAGATAGAGCTCTCACTGCTCATACAACATGGAGAGTGACGGTGCAGATAGAGCTCTCACTGCACATACAGCATGGAGAGTGACGGTGCAGATAGAGCTCTCACTGCTCATACAGCATGGGGAGTGACGGTGCAGATAGAGCTCTCACTGCACATACAGCATGGAGAGTGACGGTGCAGATAGAGCTCTCACTGCTCATACAGCATGGGGAGTGACGGTGCAGATAGAGCTCTCACTGCTCATACAGCATGGAGAGTGACGGTGCAGATAGAGCTCTCACTGCTCATACAGCATGGAGAGTGACGGTGCAGATAGAGTTCTCACTGCTCATACAGCATGGAGAGTGACAGTGCAGATAGAGGTCTCACTGCACATACAGCATGGAGAGTGACGGTGCAGATAGAGTTCTCACTGCTCATACAGCATGGAGAGTGACAGTGCAGATAGAGGTCTCACTGCACATACAGCATGGAGAGTGACCGTGCAGATAGAGTTCTCACTGCTCATACAGCATGGAGAGTGACGGTGCAGATAGAGTTCTCACTGCACATACAGCATGGAGAGTGACGGTGCAGATAGAGTTCTCACTGCTCATACAGCATGGAGAGTGACGGTGCAGATAGAGCTCTCACTGCTCATACAGCATGGAGAGTGACGGTGCAGATAGAGCTCTCACTGCTCATACAGCATGGAGAGTGACCGTGCAGATAGAGTTCTCACTGCTCATACAGCATGGAGAGTGACGGTGCAGATAGAGTTCTCACTGCACATACAGCATGGAGAGTGACGGTGCAGATAGAGTTCTCACTGCTCATACAGCATGGAGAGTGACCGTGCAGATAGAGCTCTCACTGCTCATACAGCATGGAGAGTGACGGTGCAGATAGAGCTCTCACTGCTCATACAGCATGGAGAGTGACGGTGCAGATAGAGCTCTCACTGCTCATACAGCATGGAGAGTGACCGTGCAGATAGAGTTCTCACTGCTCATACAGCATGGAGAGTGACGGTGCAGATAGAGTTCTCACTGCACATACAGCATTGGGAGTGACCGTGCAGATAGAGCTCTCACTGCTCATACAGCATGGAGAGTGACGGTGCAGATAGAGCTCTCACTGCTCATACAGCATGGAGAGTGACGGTGCAGATAGAACTCTCACTGCACATACAGCATGGTGAGTGACCGTGCAGATAGAGTTCTCACTGCTCATACAGCATGGAGAGTGACGGTGCAGATAGAGTTCTCACTGCACATACAGCATGGAGAGTGACGGTGCAGATAGAGCTCTCACTGCTCATACAGCATGGAGAGTGACGGTGCAGATAGAGCTCTCACTGCTCATACAGCATGGAGAGTGACGGTGCAGATAGAGTTCTCACTTCTCATACAGCATGGAGAGTGACGGTGCAGATAGAGCTCTCACTTCTCATACAGCATGGAGAGTGACGGTGCAGATAGAGCTCTCACTTCTCATACAGCATGGAGAGTGACGGTGCAGATAGAGCTCTCACTGCTCATACAGCATGGAGAGTGACGGTGCAGATAGAGCTCTCACTGCTCTTACAGCATGGAGAGTGACCGTGCAGATAGAGTTCTCACTGCTCATACAGCATGGAGAGTGACGGTGCAGATAGAGTTCTCACTGCACATACAGCATGGAGAGTGACGGTGCAGATAGAGCTCTCACTGCTCATACAGCATGGAGAGTGACGGTGCAGATAGAGCTCTCACTGCTCATACAGCATGGAGAGTGACGGTGCAGATAGAGCTCTCACTGCTCATACAGCATGGAGAGTGACGGTGCAGATAGAGTTCTCACTTCTCATACAGCATGGAGAGTGACGGTGCAGATAGAGCTCTCACTTCTCATACAGCATGGAGAGTGACGGTGCAGATATGGTCTGATGGCTCTTTGAGCATAGCAAGTTGCAGTGTTGCCATCCCTTTTCTCACTTTCAGTGTTACACTTGCAACTGCATTCACTGGAATGACTGCACCCACAGGGAGTTGTGGAAAGTCACTCCTTCTGTTGTTATCGCTTTTGGGGAGTGGCATGCAGGCTCCCACGTCCGTTCATTGTTTTACCCATTTCCCATTTTTTGAATATTTTTTCATTGCTTACAATAGTGGTCTTAATTTCAATACTTTTATGAGCCCTCAGATTACCTTTTCTTGCTGCAGTATAATATATCTCTTCCACTAAGGACACTTTGGCAAAATATTTTTGCATGACTGTTGTTTTCCCTCACCTTCATGGCCGGGCAGAACTGTGCGTGGACCGATAGCATGTCACTTTTGTGTTAACCTCCTCTCATGGAACAACATTAGTTACTCTTGATGTAGGTTTGCTCGCTGTGCTGGAAGGTTCTGTTTCAGACGTTTCATCACCATACTCGGTAACGTCTTCAGTGAGCCTCCGAACGACACACTGGTGGTGTAGCCCACTTTCTATTTGTGTGTTTAGGTTTCCTGGAGTTGGTGATGTCATTTCCTGTGGTGACGTCGTTTCCTGTGTTGGTGACATCATGTCCTGCCCCTTTTCTCAGGCGGTGGTAGATGGGGTCTAACTCGATGTGTTTGTTGATAGAGTTCCGGTTGGAATGCCAGGCTTCTAGGAATTCTGGTGCGGGTCTCTGTTTGGCTTGCCCTAGGATGGATGTGTTGTCCCAGTGGAAGTGGTGTCCTTCCTTATCTGTATGTGAGGATACTATTTACTCTCCTCCATGTTCATCAACTCACAACCAGGTTGCACAAAGCCCTGCTTGCAGTATCAGTGTTAGCGAACCACGTTTTGGCTTAGCTGCTGTCACATCCTTGGTGATCTAACTTGACAGGGCATAGGTCTAACTTGACCTATGCCCTGCTTGTTAACGAAGAGAGCCCCAAACCAAAATTACCAGCTCACTCTGCTGCTTGGCATTTTCAACGGGCACTTTGATGCATGGCTCATTAATTTAAATGATGAGCTTAGTGCTTTGGAGTATCCTCTGTCTGAACTGCAGGTTTACTGTCACTGTCAAACCTTATCTTTTTGAACCGTGTTCAGTAACTCACCATCCCCCAACCTGACTGAGAGAAAGCCATCCTGTTGTAAACGTTGTTAGAGATGATCTTTCTGGTTCTCGTTAGTTTGCTCCTGTATTCCTCACAACCTCCCCTCCACACCCCCGACCTCACCCCACCCCACCCCCAACCTTTAACGAATGTTTTGGCTGTTCTTTCCAACCTTATAAGGTTAATCAAATCCTCAGAACTTTTGACCACTCTTTGCCAAATTACCAGTCTAATCACCGAATCTAACGCTTCCCCTTAACTCCTTCGGTCAGCCACAGATAGATCGTTCTTGCTAACTTATCCATTGTTAATGGAAGCATTTTTTTGTGGAATATTTAAAGTCTTTTGTTTAGAAGTATTCATTTACCTAACACCTAGTCTATTTCCCAATCGGAGCAAGCTCACCTTTCGGACTAATCGCATTGGCTTTGATGAAGTTCAGGATTCTCGTTTGGAGCTGGAATATGTCACAAACATTTGAAAGAAATTCAATGACATTATGACCACCTTTTACCAGAGATACAATTGTGTCGTGCTCACTTTTTACCAGAGATACAGTTGTGTCGTGCTCACTTTTTACCAGCGATACAATTGTGTCGTGCTCACTTTTTACCAGCGATACAATTGTGTCGTGGTCACTTTTTACCAGAGATACAGTTGTGTCGTGCTCACTTTTTACCAGGGATACAATTGTGTCGTGGTCACTTTTTACCAGAGATACAGTTGTGTCGTGCTCACTTTTTACCAGCGATACAACTGTGTCATGGTCACTTTTTACCAGAGATACAGTTGTGTCGTACTCACTTTTTACCAGCGATACAATTGTGTCATGGTCACTTTTTACCAGAGATACAGTTGTGTCGTGATCACTTTTTACCAGCGATACAATTGTGTCATGGTCACTTTTTACCAGCGATACAATTGTATCGTGCTCACTTTTTACCAGCGATACAATTGTGTCGTGCTCATTTTTTACCAGCGATACAATTGTGACGTGGTCACTTTTTACCAGCGAGACAATTGTGTCGTGATCGCTTTTTACCAGAGATACAATTGTGTTCTGGTCACTTTTTACCAGCGAGACAATTGTGACGTGGTCACTTTTTACCAGCGAGACAATTGTGTCGTGATCGCTTTTTACCAGAGATACAATTGTGTCGTGGTCACTTTTTACCAGAGATACAATTGTGTCGTGATCGCTTTTTACCAGCGATACAATTGTGTCATGGTCACTTTTTACCAGCGATACAATTGTGTCTTGATCACTTTTTACCAGCGATAAAATTGTGTCGTGGTCACTTTTTACCAGAGATACAATTGTATCGTGCTCACTTTTTACCAGCGATACAATTGTGTCGTGCTCATTTTTTACCAGCGATACAATTGTGTTCTGGTCACTTTTTACCAGCGATAAAATTGTGTTATGATCACTTTTTACCAGACACAATTGTGTCGTGATCACTATTTACCAGAGATACAATTGTGTTGTGCTCACTTTTTACCAGAGACACAATTGTGTCGTGCTCACTTTTTACCAGCGATACAATTGTGTTCTGGTCACTTTTTACCAGCGATAAAATTGTGTTGTGATCACTTTTTACCAGCGACACTGTTGTGTTATGATCACATTTTACCAGCGACACAATTGTGTCGTGGTCACTTTTTACCAGGGGTACAATTGTGTCGTGCTCACTTTTTACCAGAGATACAATTGTGTTATGATCACTTTTTACCAGAGATACAATTGTGTTGTGGTCACTTTTTACCAGAGATACAATTGTGTTGTGGTCACTTTTTACCAGAGATACAATTGTGTCGTGCTCACTTTTTACCAGCGATACAATTGTGTTGTGCTCACTTTTTACCAGAGACACAATTGTGTCGTGCTCACTTTTTACCAGCGATACAATTGTGTTCTGGTCACTTTTTACCAGCGATAAAATTGTGTTGTGATCACTTTTTACCAGCGAGACAATTGTGACGTGGTCACTTTTTACCAGAGACACAATTGTGTTGTGCTCACTTTTTACCAGCGATACAATTGTGTCGTGCTCACTTTTTACCAGCGATAAAATTGTGTCGTGATCGCTTTTTACCAGCGATACAATTGTGTCATGGTCACTTTTTACCAGCGATACAATTGTGTCGTGCTCACTTTTTACCAGCGATACAATTGTGTCATGGTCACTTTTTACCAGCGATACAATTGTGTCGTGATCACTTTTTACCAGCGATACAATTGTGTCGTGGTCACTTTTTACCAGAGATACAGTTGTGCCGTGCTCACTTTTTACCAGTGATACAATTGTGTCATGGTCACTTTTTACCAGCGATACAATTGTGTCTTGATCACTTTTTACCAGCGATAAAATTGTGTCGTGGTCACTTTTTACCAGCGAGACAATTGTGACGTGGTCACTTTTTACCAGAGATACAATTGTATCGTGCTCACTTTTTACCAGCGATACAATTGTGTCGTGCTCACTTTTTACCAGCGATAAAATTGTGTCGTGATCGCTTTTTACCAGAGACACAATTGTGTCGTGCTCACTTTTTACCAGCGATACAATTGTGTTCTGGTCACTTTTTACCAGCGATAAAATTGTGTTATGATCACTTTTTACCAGACACAATTGTGTCGTGATCACTGTTTACCAGAGATACAATTGTGTTGTGCTCACTTTTTACCAGAGACACAATTGTGTCGTGCTCACTTTTTACCAGCGATACAATTGTGTTCTGGTCACTTTTTACCAGCGATACAATTGTGTCGTGCTCACTTTTTACCAGAGACACAATTGTGTCGTGGTTACATTTTTACCAGTGATACAATTGTGTCGTGCTCACTTTTTACCAGAGATACAATTGTGTTGTGGTCACCTTTTACCAGCGAGACTATTGTTTCGTGGTCACTTTTTTACCAGCGATACAATTGTGTCGTGCTCACATTTTACCAGAGATACAATTGTGTTGTGGTCACCTTTTACCAGAGATACAATTGTGTCGTGGTCACTTTTTACCAGAGATACAATTGTGTCGTGCTCACTGTTTACCAGAGATACAATTGTGTTATGATCACTTTTTACCAGCGATACAATTGTGTCGTGCTCACTGTTTACCAGTGATACAATTGTGTTATGATCACTTTTTACCAGAGATACAATTGTGTTATGATCACTTTTTACCAGAAATACAATTGTGTCGTGTTCACCTTTTACCTGCGATACAATTGTGTCGTGCTCACTTTTTACCTGCGATACAATTATGTTGTGCTCACTTTTTATCAGAGATATAATTGTGTTATGATCACTTTTTACCAGAGATACAATTGTGTCGTGCTCACTTTTTATCAGAGATACAATTGTGTCGTGGTCTCTTTTTACCAGTGACACAATTGTGTCGTGGTCACTTTTTACCAGAGATACAATTGTGTCATGATCACTTTTTACCAGAGATACAATTGTGTTATGATGATCACTTTTTACCAGAGATACAATTGTGTCGTGGTCACTTTTTTCCAGAGATACAATTGTGTCGTAATCACTTTTTACCAGCGATACAATTGTGTTGTGCTCATTTTTTACCAGAGATACAATTGTGTCGTGATCAATTTTTACCAGCGATACAATTGTGTTATGATCACTTTTTGCCAGCGATACAATTGTGTCATGCTCACATTTTACCACAGATGCAATTGTGTCGTGGTCACTTTTTACCAGAGATCCAATTGTGTCGTATTCACTTTTTACCAGAGATACAATTGTGCTGTGCTCACTTTTTACCAGCGATACAATTGTGTCGTAGTAACTTTTTGCCAGTGATACAATTGTGTCGTGGTCACTTTTTAACAGTGATACAATTGTGTCAAAGTCACTTTTTATCAGAGATACAATTGTGTTGTGATCACTTTTTACCAGCGATAAAATTGTGTTATGATCACTTTTTACCAGAGATACAATTGTGTCGTGGTCACTTTTTACCAGAGATACATTGTGTCATGTTCACCTTTTACCTGCGATACAATTGTATCATGCTCACTTTTTACCAGAGATACAATTATGTTGTGCTCACTTTCTATCAGAGATATACTTGTTTTATGACCACTTTTTACCAGAGATACAATTGTGTCGTGGTCACTTTTTACCAGAGATACAATTGTGTTATGATCACTTTTTACCAGCAATACAATTGTGTCATGGTCACTTTTTACCAGAGATACAATTGTGTTATGATCACTTTTTACCAGCGACACTGTTGTGTTATGATCACATTTTACCAGCGACACAATTGTGTCGTGGTCACTTTTTACCAGGGGTACAATTGTGTCGTGCTCACTTTTTACCAGAGATACAATTGTGTTATGATCACTTTTTACCAGAGATACAATTGTGTTGTGGTCACTTTTTACCAGAGATACAATTGTGTTGTGGTCACTTTTTACCAGAGATACAATTGTGTCGTGCTCACTTTTTACCAGCGATACAATTGTGTTGTGCTCACTTTTTACCAGAGACACAATTGTGTCGTGCTCACTTTTTACCAGCGATACAATTGTGTTCTGGTCACTTTTTACCAGCGATAAAATTGTGTTGTGATCACTTTTTACCAGCGAGACAATTGTGACGTGGTCACTTTTTACCAGAGACACAATTGTGTTGTGCTCACTTTTTACCAGCGATACAATTGTGTCGTGCTCACTTTTTACCAGCGATAAAATTGTGTCGTGATCGCTTTTTACCAGCGATACAATTGTGTCATGGTCACTTTTTACCAGCGATACAATTGTGTCGTGCTCACTTTTTACCAGCGATACAATTGTGTCATGGTCACTTTTTACCAGCGTTACAATTGTGTCGTGATCACTTTTTACCAGCGATACAATTGTGTCGTGGTCACTTTTTACCAGAGATACAGTTGTGTCGTGCTCACTTTTTACCAGTGATACAATTGTGTCATGGTCACTTTTTACCAGCGATACAATTGTGTCTTGATCACTTTTTACCAGCGATAAAATTGTGTCGTGGTCACTTTTTACCAGCGAGACAATTGTGACGTGGTCACTTTTTACCAGAGATACAATTGTATCGTGCTCACTTTTTACCAGCGATACAATTGTGTCGTGCTCACTTTTTACCAGCGATAAAATTGTGTCGTGATCGCTTTTTACCAGAGACACAATTGTGTCGTGCTCACTTTTTACCAGCGATACAATTGTGTTCTGGTCACTTTTTACCAGAGATACAGTTGTGTCGTGCTCACTTTTTACCAGCGATAAAATTGTGTCGTGGTCACTTTTTACCAGCGAGACAATTGTGACGTGGTCACTTTTTACC
The DNA here is from genome assembly GCF_037043375.1 of Chiloscyllium plagiosum. Taxonomy (NCBI): domain Eukaryota; kingdom Metazoa; phylum Chordata; class Chondrichthyes; order Orectolobiformes; family Hemiscylliidae; genus Chiloscyllium; species Chiloscyllium plagiosum. The sequence goes on from NW_028270191.1 coordinate 10,203,435, forward strand.
AGAGATACAATTGTATCGTGCTCACTTTTTACCAGCGATACAATTGTGTCGTGCTCACTTTTTACCAGCGATAAAATTGTGTCGTGATCGCTTTTTACCAGAGACACAATTGTGTCGTGCTCACTTTTTACCAGCGATACAATTGTGTTCTGGTCACTTTTTACCAGCGATAAAATTGTGTTATGATCACTTTTTACCAGACACAATTGTGTCGTGATCACTGTTTACCAGAGATACAATTGTGTTGTGCTCACTTTTTACCAGAGACACAATTGTGTCGTGCTCACTTTTTACCAGCGATACAATTGTGTTCTGGTCACTTTTTACCAGCGATACAATTGTGTCGTGCTCACTTTTTACCAGAGACACAATTGTGTCGTGGTTACATTTTTACCAGTGATACAATTGTGTCGTGCTCACTTTTTACCAGAGATACAATTGTGTTGTGGTCACCTTTTACCAGCGAGACTATTGTTTCGTGGTCACTTTTTTACCAGCGATACAATTGTGTCGTGCTCACATTTTACCAGAGATACAATTGTGTTGTGGTCACCTTTTACCAGAGATACAATTGTGTCGTGGTCACTTTTTACCAGAGATACAATTGTGTCGTGCTCACTGTTTACCAGAGATACAATTGTGTTATGATCACTTTTTACCAGCGATACAATTGTGTCGTGGTCTCTTTTTACCCAAGGTACAATTGTGTTATGATCACTTTTTACCAGAGATACAATTGTGTCGTGCTCACTGTTTACCAGTGATACAATTGTGTTATGATCACTTTTTACCAGAGATACAATTGTGTTATGATCACTTTTTACCAGAAATACAATTGTGTCGTGTTCACCTTTTACCTGCGATACAATTGTGTCGTGCTCACTTTTTACCTGCGATACAATTATGTTGTGCTCACTTTTTATCAGAGATATAATTGTGTTATGATCACTTTTTACCAGAGATACAATTGTGTCGTGCTCACTTTTTACCAGCGATACAATTGTGTTGTGCTCACTTTTTACCAGAGACACAATTGTGTCGTGCTCACTTTTTACCAGCGATACAATTGTGTTCTGGTCACTTTTTACCAGCGATAAAATTGTGTTGTGATCACTTTTTACCAGCGATACAATTGTGTTGTGCTCATTTTTTACCAGAGATACAATTGTGTCGTGATCAATTTTTACCAGCGATACAATTGTGTTATGATCACTTTTTGCCAGCGATACAATTGTGTCATGCTCACATTTTACCACAGATGCAATTGTGTCGTGGTCACTTTTTACCAGAGATCCAATTGTGTCGTATTCACTTTTTACCAGAGATACAATTGTGCTGTGCTCACTTTTTACCAGCGATACAATTGTGTCGTAGTAACTTTTTGCCAGTGATACAATTGTGTCGTGGTCACTTTTTAACAGTGATACAATTGTGTCAAAGTCACTTTTTATCAGAGATACAATTGTGTTGTGATCACTTTTTACCAGCGATAAAATTGTGTTATGATCACTTTTTACCAGAGATACAATTGTGTCGTGGTCACTTTTTACCAGAGATACATTGTGTCATGTTCACCTTTTACCTGCGATACAATTGTATCATGCTCACTTTTTACCAGAGATACAATTATGTTGTGCTCACTTTCTATCAGAGATATACTTGTTTTATGACCACTTTTTACCAGAGATACAATTGTGTCGTGGTCACTTTTTACCAGAGATACAATTGTGTTATGATCACTTTTTACCAGCAATACAATTGTGTCGTGGTCACTTTTTACCAGAGATACAATTGTGTTATGATCACTTTTTACCAGCGACACTGTTGTGTTATGATCACATTTTACCAGCGACACAATTGTGTCGTGGTCACTTTTTACCAGGGGTACAATTGTGTCGTGCTCACTTTTTACCAGAGATACAATTGTGTTATGATCACTTTTTACCAGAGATACAATTGTGTTGTGGTCACTTTTTACCAGCGATACAATTGTGTTGTGGTCACTTTTTACCAGAGATACAATTGTGTTGTGGTCACTTTTTACCAGAGATACAATTGTGTCGTGCTCACTTTTTACCAGCGATACAATTGTGTTGTGCTCACTTTTTACCAGAGACACAATTGTGTCGTGCTCACTTTTTACCAGCGATACAATTGTGTTCTGGTCACTTTTTACCAGCGATAAAATTGTGTTGTGATCACTTTTTACCAGCGAGACAATTGTGACGTGGTCACTTTTTACCAGAGACACAATTGTGTTGTGCTCACTTTTTACCAGCGATACAATTGTGTCGTGCTCACTTTTTACCAGCGATAAAATTGTGTCGTGATCGCTTTTTACCAGCGATACAATTGTGTCATGGTCACTTTTTACCAGCGATACAATTGTGTCGTGCTCACTTTTTACCAGCGATACAATTGTGTCATGGTCACTTTTTACCAGCGTTACAATTGTGTCGTGATCACTTTTTACCAGCGATACAATTGTGTCGTGGTCACTTTTTACCAGAGATACAGTTGTGTCGTGCTCACTTTTTACCAGTGATACAATTGTGTCATGGTCACTTTTTACCAGCGATACAATTGTGTCTTGATCACTTTTTACCAGCGATAAAATTGTGTCGTGGTCACTTTTTACCAGCGAGACAATTGTGACGTGGTCACTTTTTACCAGAGATACAATTGTATCGTGCTCACTTTTTACCAGCGATACAATTGTGTCGTGCTCACTTTTTACCAGCGATAAAATTGTGTCGTGATCGCTTTTTACCAGAGACACAATTGTGTCGTGCTCACTTTTTACCAGCGATACAATTGTGTTCTGGTCACTTTTTACCAGAGATACAGTTGTGTCGTGCTCACTTTTTACCAGCGATAAAATTGTGTCGTGGTCACTTTTTACCAGCGAGACAATTGTGACGTGGTCACTTTTTACCAGAGATACAATTGTATCGTGCTCACTTTTTACCAGCGATACAATTGTGTCGTGCTCACTTTTTACCAGCGATAAAATTGTGTCGTGATCGCTTTTTACCAGAGACACAATTGTGTCGTGCTCACTTTTTACCAGCGATACAATTGTGTTCTGGTCACTTTTTACCAGCGATAAAATTGTGTTATGATCACTTTTTACCAGACACAATTGTGTCGTGATCACTGTTTACCAGAGATACAATTGTGTTGTGCTCACTTTTTACCAGAGACACAATTGTGTCGTGCTCACTTTTTACCAGCGATACAATTGTGTTCTGGTCACTTTTTACCAGCGATACAATTGTGTCGTGCTCACTTTTTACCAGAGACACAATTGTGTCGTGGTTACATTTTTACCAGTGATACAATTGTGTCGTGCTCACTTTTTACCAGAGATACAATTGTGTTGTGGTCACCTTTTACCAGCGAGACTATTGTTTCGTGGTCACTTTTTTACCAGCGATACAATTGTGTCGTGCTCACATTTTACCAGAGATACAATTGTGTTGTGGTCACCTTTTACCAGAGATACAATTGTGTCGTGGTCACTTTTTACCAGAGATACAATTGTGTCGTGCTCACTGTTTACCAGAGATACAATTGTGTTATGATCACTTTTTACCAGCGATACAATTGTGTCGTGGTCTCTTTTTACCCAAGGTACAATTGTGTTATGATCACTTTTTACCAGAGATACAATTGTGTCGTGCTCACTGTTTACCAGTGATACAATTGTGTTATGATCACTTTTTACCAGAGATACAATTGTGTTATGATCACTTTTTACCAGAAATACAATTGTGTCGTGTTCACCTTTTACCTGCGATACAATTGTGTCGTGCTCACTTTTTACCTGCGATACAATTATGTTGTGCTCACTTTTTATCAGAGATATAATTGTGTTATGATCACTTTTTACCAGAGATACAATTGTGTCGTGCTCACTTTTTATCAGAGATACAATTGTGTCGTGGTCTCTTTTTACCAGTGACACAATTGTGTCGTGGTCACTTTTTACCAGAGATACAATTGTGTCATGATCACTTTTTACCAGAGATACAATTGTGTTATGATGATCACTTTTTACCAGAGATACAATTGTGTCGTGGTCACTTTTTTCCAGAGATACAATTGTGTCGTAATCACTTTTTACCAGCGATACAATTGTGTTGTGCTCATTTTTTACCAGAGATACAATTGTGTCGTGATCAATTTTTACCAGCGATACAATTGTGTTATGATCACTTTTTGCCAGCGATACAATTGTGTCATGCTCACATTTTACCACAGATGCAATTGTGTCGTGGTCACTTTTTACCAGAGATCCAATTGTGTCGTATTCACTTTTTACCAGAGATACAATTGTGCTGTGCTCACTTTTTACCAGCGATACAATTGTGTCGTAGTAACTTTTTGCCAGTGATACAATTGTGTCGTGGTCACTTTTTAACAGTGATACAATTGTGTCAAAGTCACTTTTTATCAGAGATACAATTGTGTTGTGATCACTTTTTACCAGCGATAAAATTGTGTTATGATCACTTTTTACCAGAGATACAATTGTGTCGTGGTCACTTTTTACCAGAGATACATTGTGTCATGTTCACCTTTTACCTGCGATACAATTGTATCATGCTCACTTTTTACCAGAGATACAATTATGTTGTGCTCACTTTCTATCAGAGATATACTTGTTTTATGACCACTTTTTACCAGAGATACAATTGTGTCGTGGTCACTTTTTACCAGAGATACAATTGTGTTATGATCACTTTTTACCAGCAATACAATTGTGTCGTGGTCACTTTTTACCAGAGATACAATTGTGTTATGATCACTTTTTACCAGCGACACTGTTGTGTTATGATCACATTTTACCAGCGACACAATTGTGTCGTGGTCACTTTTTACCAGGGGTACAATTGTGTCGTGCTCACTTTTTACCAGAGATACAATTGTGTTATGATCACTTTTTACCAGAGATACAATTGTGTTGTGGTCACTTTTTACCAGAGATACAATTGTGTCGTGCTCACTTTTTACCAGCGATACAATTGTGTTATGGTCTCTGAATATTTTCGATGAAAGGTTGTTGACCCAAAATATGAGCTGTTTCTCTTGCTGCCTGACCTGCTGAGGAATCCCAGTATTTTCCGCCTTTACTTCGATGCTTCCCCACCTGGCTTTCTGGAGTTCAACAGACAGGACAGCCACAGAGGGGTTTATTGCTAATACTCTCTCAGAACATTTTCAGAACCTGTTGTATTTGAGACTCCCTCCAGCTGAAAAATGCCCAATCAGCTCTGAGCCCAGGCCCATTCTGATCCCAAGAGACTGCTTGCTCCTGAATGCCAATCTTTGATGTGTCGACTTGGTCGGATGTTCCACTCTGTCAGTTATTTCTGCCTACTTCTTGGAAGCAGCTGAATGCAAGGCTTGGATAGGAAGTGGAGACGGAGAATGCGACTCAGTTCCGTTCATTGTTAATGTGTTCCTCTGTAAACAGCAGCTGCTGCCGGGGCTGAGAAGGTGCCCGAGCCGGTCCTGATGCCAAGCTGCCCGCTCCTGGGTTTAACTAGTGCCAGCAGGCTGGAGTGGTGCCACGTTAAATACGATCTCTGGAAAGCAAAGGGAATTGTCTCCTTAACCTGAGTCTGGGCACTGAGTTCACATCGAGTCAGTTCCACCTCAGCTCACATGAGATCAGAGACCCGGTCTGGAGGACCCTGGGGAAGGGGTGCCCACTTAGCTGCCACATTCTGCTCCCTGGGCGTGGGGATATTATCCAACACAATTAGCAGTTTGTGTGGAATGAGAAATGCTGAGGAATTTGGACGGAATTGGAGGGCTTTCCCACTGGCTGGCACTGCGAGACTGGGCAACAGCGAGGGAACGCAAGTCTGCCGTAGCAATTTGAGAATAAGGACGCTCACTACCAGGAACATAGCAGCAGCTGAAAACAGGGCATGAGCCTGTTTCTCAGCTTGAAAAGATATGGAGTTAAAGGAACACTATCCATGGAAAAGACCGCTTTGGCGAATCTCAGTCTAATAGTCCCTGGGTTGCAATAAAATGTGCCAACAGCCCAACCAGATCCCGTTATGTTTGGCTGTGCCAGGTGTACGAATCCCACCACATTATCCAACTTCGGCATCCTCTCATGCCCGGAACCACGGGTCAAAATTGATGCTGCAGTCAACCTCTGCGTTCTCACTGCTCCCGGGAAATGAAATCTAATTTTTGTTCACTGTTCCCAATAATCCCTCTGAAGCAGAGACCCCTAACCCTGCGAGATTTTAACTCTGGCTCACCAACAACATGGTGGCATGGTGGCACGTTGCTGCTTCCCAGCGCCAGGGATTCTGGTTCGATTCCAGACTGCCTGTGTGGAGTTTGCACGTTCTCCCCGTGTCTGCGTGGGTTTCCTCCGGGTGCTCCGGTGTCCCCCCACAGATGTGCAGGTCAGGGTGGATTGCCCATAGGGCTCAGGGATGTATAGGTTAGGTGCATTAGTCAGGGGTCAAGGTAGAGTGATAGGGTTGGGGAATGGGTTCGGGTGGGTTACTCTTCAGAGGGTCGGTGTGGACTCGTTGGGCCGAGTGGCCTGTTTCCTCACTGTTGGGATTCTCTGAACACTGCCTTTGTGTTTTGGAGAAGGCATAATCTGTGCCTGGGACAGTGGACCGAGGAGTTGCCTTTTCCACAGTACACTTTTCCAACTGTTTCTGCTGGCCTCCCAGGAGGATAACACTGGGAACACTTTAGATCTAATCACTAGTAGCAACAACAAATCCCATGATGACTATCAATGCTGGACCATGTTCCATTGGGACTCCGTCACAAATATCTTTTTTAGGTATCCTGCCTCTTCAGTGTCCTGCCTTATTTAGTCCTTTCCCTGATCATGTAGCTGATGAAACACGGAGGCAAGTGAGAGCTTTTTGAGAGCGTTATCATCATTCACTGTTATGAATAAACAGCAATGTATAGGGAGACTGGGACTATAAATGGAGATGTTTCGACTCAGGAGCAGCTAACAAATAAGAACTTGGCAGAAGGAAGGAAACTGTTTGCAATCACAAAAGAAAATCCAGACGCCTTGATCTTCCTGCAGATCATGTTTATGATGAGATTGGTCGGGGGCCAATTACGAAGAGCACTGACTCTGTCTAATGCAACGCTGGGTTTTTCCTGATCGGGAGCTGTGACAGAATTTCCGTTGCTGCTTGCTCCAGTGTGTGAGTGAGAGGAGAAACAAGGAGCAATGAGAAACCAGTCATATTAGGAAGTAACGGACAGCGTGGTCTGGTCTTCAGTTTCGAAGTTTATGAGATGATTCAGGCCAGTGTGTATTATTCACCAGTTTCGAATGAGTAACTCTTTAACTCTTGCCTAGTAGCTCACCAAGAGCAGAAAGCTAAAAGCCTTGATCAGAGGTATTGGCTGGGGACAATGGAATGGCAGCAGAAGTGGGCGAACAATAAAGGCAACCCAGCAGTGCCACAGAACCAACCAGTGCCAATTCACATGCCATGTAAGGCCAGATTGGGACAAACATATAGTCCTGACCTCTGAAAATCATGAAGGGCATGAGACAATCAGAAGCGTCGCGAATCGGCCCAGTTTCCACTGAATTCAATGTTGTCAGGATGCTTATCCGACACGGCGAAATGCTGCCTTAATGGCATGGGCATTCACTGCGACCTTATCTCTGGAGTGCAGCACTTTGTCCACCCGTATATACACTGAGCATTCATCGCATTGGATTGGATTTGCGGACAGGACTTCAGCAGACACTATTCCACATTAGTCGGCGAGATCCTGCTCGGTGAATGGGCTGGGTATCGTAGAATCAGAGAATCCCTACAGGCCATTCAGCCCAACAAGTCCACACCGACCCTCTGAAGAGCCACCCAGACCCATTCCCCTACTCTATTACCATACAGTAATAACCTGCACATCCCTGGGCACTATGGGACAATTTAGCATGGCCAGCCCACCCTAACCTGCACAACTCTGGGCACTATGGGACAATTTATCATGGCCAATCCACCCTAACCTGCACATCCCTGGGCACTATGGGACAATTTAGCATGGCCAGCCCACCCAAACCTGCACAACTCTGGGCACTATGGGACAATTTAGCACGGCCAATCCACCCTAACCTGCACATCCCTGGGCACTATGGGTAATTTAGCATGGCCAATCCACCCTAACCTGCACATCCCTGGACACTATGGGACAATTTAGCACAGCCAATCCACCCTAACCCGCACATCCCTGGGCACTATGGGAGATTTAGCATGTCCAATCCACCCTAACCTGCACATCCCTGGGCACTATGGGACAATTTAGCATGGCCAATCCACCCTAACCTGCACATCCCTGGGCACTATGGGACAATTTAGCATGGCCAGTCCACCCTAACCTGCACATCCCTGGACACTATGGGACAATTTAGCACAGCCAATCCACCCTAACCTGCACATCCCTGGGCACTATGGGTAATTTAGCATGGCCAATCCACCCTAACCCGCACATCCCTGGGCACTATGGGTAATTTAGCATGGCCAAACTACCCTAACCTGCACATCCCTGGACACTATGGGACAATTTAGCATGGCCAGCCCACCCTAGCCTGCACATCCCTGGGCACTATGGGACAATTTAGCATTGCCAGCCCACCCTAACCTGCACATCCCTGGGCACTATGGGACAATTTAGCATGGCCAATCCACCCTAACCTGTACATCCATGGGCACTATGGGTAATTTAGCACGGCCAATCCACCCTAACCTACACATCCCTGGACACTATGGGACAATTTAGCACAGCCAATCCACCCTAACCCGCACATCCCTGGGCACTATGGGTAATTTAGCATGGCCAATCCACCCTAACCTGCACATCCCTGGGCACTATGGGTAATTTAGCATGGCCAATCCACCCTAACCTGCACATCCCTGGGCACTATGGGACAATTTAGCATGGCCAATCCACCCTAACCTGCACATCCCTGGGCACTATGGGTAATTTAGCATGGCCAATCCACCCTAACCTGCACATCCCTGGGCACTATGGGTAATTTAGCATGGCCAATCCACCCTAACCTGCACATCCCTGGGCACTATGGGACAATTTAGCATGGCCAATCCACCCTAACCTGCACATGCCTGGACACTATGGGACAATTTAGCATGGCCAATCCACCCTAACCTGCACATCCCTGGGCACTATGGGTAATTTAGCATGGCCAATCCACCCTAACCTGCACATCCCTGGGCACTATGGGACAATTTAGCATGGCCAATCCACCCTAACCTGCATATCCCTGGGCACTATGGGTAATTTAGCATGACCAATACACCCTAACCTGCACATCCCTGGGCACTATGGGTAATTTAGCATGGCCAATCCACCCTAACCTGCACATCCCTGGGCACTATGGGTAATTTAGCATGGCCAATCCACCCTAACCTGCACATCCCTGGGCACTATGGGACAATTTAGCATGGCCAATCCACCCTAACCTGCATATCCCTGGGCACCTTGGGTAATTTAGCATGACCAATACACCCTAACCTGCACATCCCTGGGCACTATGGGTAATTTAACATGGCCAATCCACCCTAACCTGCACATCCCTGGGCACTATGGGACAATGTAGCATGGCCAATCCACCCTAATCTGCACATCCCTGGGCACTATGGGACAATGTAGCATGGTCAATCCACCCTAACCTGCACATCCCTGGGCACTCTGGGACAATTTAGCACGGCCAATCCACCCTAACCTGCACATCCCTGGGCACTATGGGACAATTTAGCATGGCCAGCCCACCCTAACCTGCACATCCCTGGGCACTGTGGGACAATTTAGCATGGCCTATCCACCCTAACCTGCACATCCCTGGGCACTATGGGACAATTTAGCATGGCCAGCCCACCCTAACCTACACATCCCTGGACACTATGGGACAATTTAGCATGGCCAATCCACCCTAACCTGCACATCTTTGGGTTGTGGGAGGAAACTGGAGCACCCGGAGGAAACCCACGCAGACACAGGGAGAATGTGCAAACTCCACACAGACTGTCGCCTGAAGCTGGAATCGAACCCGGGTCCCTGGCGCTGTGTATGTTGCAGCTAGTTCAGGATCACAGTTTTCCAGGAATTGAGCCAGGATGCTCTCGGCCCATGAACTCTGATGTACCCCCTGCCCAAGTATCAGACGCAGTCAACTGAATTGGCTGCAAATTGATAACTGTGTTCAATGATAATGAAGGTCACCATATTGGACCCTGTACTACTCCATGATATTACATTACACACGTATTACATCAATTATAATCCATTACATGGTAGCATAGTGGAGTGTAACATAACGCAAGGCAGAGTGTGGTGCTGGAAAAGCACAGCAGGTCAGGTAGCATGTGAGGAGCAGGAAAATCAGGATTCTTCTGCTCCTCGGATGCTGCCTGACCTGCTGTGCTTTTCCAGCACCACCCTCTCGACTCTGATTGCCTGAATCTGCCATCCTCACTTTCTTCCATGATATTATATTACACTGTAGTAGATTCTATTACACTCCATTATATTGTATTACATTACACAGTATTAGACTCTATTACACACCACTGTACTGTATTATATTACGCTGTATTAGATTCTATTACACACCACTATACTGTATTACATTACTCAGTATTAGACTCTATTACACACCACTAGACTGTATTACATTACGCAGTATTAGACTCTATTACACACCACTAGACTGTATTACATTACGCAGTATTAGACTCTATTACACACCACTATACTGTATTATATTACGCTGTATTAGACTCTATTACACACCACTATACTGTATTATATTACGCTGTATTAGATTCTATTACACACCACTATACTGTATTATATTACGCTGTATTAGATTCTATTACACTCCACTGTACTATATTACATACTCTGTGTTTGACTCTGTAACACTCCACTATACTGTATTACTTTACACTGTCTAACACACTATTACACTCCACTATATTACATTACATTGTATTAAACACGGTTACCTTCCATTCTATCACATTACATAGTGTTAGAGTCGATTACCATCCATTATATTACATTACGCTGTATTAGACTCTGTAACACTCCACTATACTGTATTACCTTACACTGTATTAGACACTATTACACTCCATTATTTTACATTAAACTGTATTAAACTCAGTTACCTTCCATTATATTACATTACGCTGTATTAGACATGATTAAAGTCCATTATATTACATTACCCTGTCTTAGATTCGATTACCATCCATTATATTACATTACGCCATGTTAGAGTCGATTACATCCATTATATTACATTACACTGTGTTAGACTCGATTACCATCCATTATATTACATCACTGTGTTAGACTCGATTACCATCCATTATATTACATCACACTGTGTTAGACTCGATTACCATCCATTATATTATAATACACTGTGTTAGACTCGATTACCATCCATTATATTACATTACACTGTGTTAGACTCGATTACCATCCATTATATTACATCACACTGTGTTAGACTCGATTACCATCCATTATATTACATCACACTGTGTTAGACTCGATTACCATCCATTATATTATAATACACTGTGTTAGACTCGATTACCATCCATTATATTACATTACACTGTGTTAGACTCGATTACCATCCATTATATTACATTACACTGTGTTAGACTCGATTACCATCCATTATATTACATTACACTGTGTTAGACTCGATTACCATCCATTATATTATAATACACTGTGTTAGACTCGATTACCATCCATTATATTATAATACACTGTGTTAGACTCGATTACCATCCATTATATTATATCACACTGTGTTAGACTCGATTACCATCCATTATATTATAATACACTGTGTTAGACTCGATTACCATCCATTATATTACATCACACTGTGTTAGACTCGATTACCATCCATTATATTATAATACACTGTGTTAGACTCGATTACCATCCATTATATTACATCACACTGTGTTAGACTCGATTACCATCCATTATATTATAATACACTGTGTTAGACTCGATTACCATCCATTATATTACATCACACTGTGTTAGACTCGATTACCATCCATTATATTATAATACACTGTGTTAGACTCGATTACCATCCATTATATTATAATACACTGTGTTAGACTCGATTACCATCCATTATATTACATCACACTGTGTTAGACTCGATTACCATCCATTATATTATAATACACTGTGTTAGACTCGATTACCATCCATTATATTATAATACACTGTGTTAGACTCGATTACCATCCATTATATTATATCACACTGTGTTAGACTCGATTACCATCCATTATATTATAATACACTGTGTTAGACTCGATTACCATCCATTATATTACATCACACTGTGTTAGACTCGATTACCATCAATTATATTACATTACACTGTGTTAGACTCGACTGCCATCCATTATATTACATTACACTGTATTAGACTCAATTACCATCCATTATATTACTTTACACTGTATTAGACCTGATTACCATCCATTATATTACATTGCACTGTATTAGACTCGATTACCACCCATTATATTACATTACACTGTGTTAGACTCGATTACCATCCATTATATTACATCACACTGTGTTAGACTCGATTACCATCCATTATATTACATTATGCTGTATTAGACTATTTAACTCCACTATACTGTATTATATTACACTGTATTAGGCTCTGTAACATCACATTCCACTATAATGTATTGCATTTCACTGTATTAGACTCTATTACACTCCACTATATTACATTACACCATATTAAACTCGATTACCGTCCATTATATTACATTACACTGTATTAGACTCGATTGCCATCCATTACGTTACAGTACGCTGTATTAGACTCGATTTCACTCCACTATAGTATATTACATTACACTGTATTAGACTCTATTACACTCCACTATATTACATTACACTGTATTAGATCTGATTACGATCCATTATAGTACATTACACTGTGTTAGACTCAATTACCATACATTATATTACATCACACTGTATTAGATTCAATTACCATCTATTACATTATATTACACTGTAGTAGACTCGATTACACTCCACTGTACTGTATTACATTACACTGTATTAGACTCTATCCCACATGATTTTATTACATGGGAGCATATTAAACATCATTACACTCCACTATATTGTATTACATGAGAGTGTAATAGACTCTATCAGACTCCACTATACTGTATTACATTACCACTGTTTTTGACTCTATAACACTCCACTATGCTGTACTACCTAACACTGTGTTCGACTGCATTAAACACTACTGTACTGTATTTCATTACAATGCATTAGACTCTATTACGCTCCATTATATTATATTACACTGTATTAGAATCTACCCTCCACAATGTTACATTACACTGTATTAGACTCTATTACGCTCCATTATATTACACTGTATTAGAATCTACTCCCCACCACAATGTTATGGTACACTGTATTAGACTCTATTACACTCCATTATATTATATTACACTGTAGTATTATCTACTATACTCTAAAATGTTACATTAAACTATATTAGACTCTATTACACTCCATAATATTACACTGTATTAGAATCTGCTACACTCCATTATATTACATTACGCTGTGTTAGCCTCTATTACACTCCATTATATTACATTACACTGTATTAGCCTCTATTACACTCCATTATATTATATTACACTGTATTATGCCTGACTGTACTCCACAATGTTGCATTACACTGCATGAGACACAATTATACTCCATTATACTATGTTACACTGTATTAGACTCTGTTACACTCCAATATATTATAATACACTGTATTCGAATCTATTACCCTCCAAAATGTTACATTACACTGTATTAGGCCCTATTATACTCCACAATGTTGCATTACATTGGATGAGACTCAATTATACTCCATTATATTACATTACACTGTAGTAGACTCTATTATACTCCATTACATTACACTGTATTAGACTCTGTAATACTCTGTAATATTAGATTCCACTGCAGTAGAATCGGTTATATTCTGCTATGTTAAAATTACATTGTAGTAGTCTCTATTACACTCCACTATATTTCAATACACTACTTTAGACGCAGTTAAACTCCACTATATTTTATTACCTTGTTTGAGACTCGATTCCACTCCATTAAATTACATTACATGGTATTAAACTCTATTACACTCCACAAAATGTTACATTACACTGTTATAGATGCTACTGCACTCCACGATATCACATTACACTGTATTAGACTCGGTTACCATCCATTATATTACACTGTATTAAAATCTGCTACACTTCACAATGTTACATTGCACTGTATTAGACTCTATTATACTCCATTATATTAAATTACACTGTATTAGAATCTACTACACTCCACAATGCTACATTGCACTGTATTAGACTCTATTATCCTCCATTATATTAAATTACACTGTATTAGAATCTACTACACTCCACAATGTTACATTGCACTGTATTAGACTCTATTATCCTCCATTATATTAAATTACACTGTATTAGAATCTACTACACTCCACAATGTTACATTGCACTGTATTAGACTCTATTATACTCCATTATATTAAATTACACTGTATTAGAATCTACTACACTCCACAATGTTACATTGCACTGTATTAGACTCTATTATCCTCCATTATATTAAATTACACTGTATTAGAATCTACTACACTCCACAATGTTTCATTGCACTGTATTAGACTCTATTATACTCCATTATATTAAATTACACTGTATTAGAATCTACTACACTCCACAATGTTTCATTGCACTGTATTAGACTCTATTATACTCCATTATATTAAATTACACTGTATTAGAATCTACTACACTCCACAATGTTTCATTGCACTGCATTAGACTCTATTATACTCCATTATATTAAATTACACTGTATTAGAATCTACTACACTCCACAATGTTACATTGCACTGCATTAGACTCTATTATACTCCATTATATTAAATTACACTGTATTAGAATCTACTACACTCCACAATGTTTCATTGCACTGTATTAGACTCTATTATACTCCATTATATTAAATTACACTGTATTAGAATCTACTACACTCCACAATGTTTCATTGCACTGTATTAGACTCTATTATACTCCATTATATTAAATTACACTGTATTAGAATCTACTACACTCCACAATGTTACATTGCACTGTATTAGACTCTATTATACTCCATTATATTAAATTACACTGTATTAGAATCTACTACACTCCACAATGTTACATTGCACTGTATTAGACTCTATTATACTCCATTATATTAAATTACACTGTATTAGAATCTACTACACTCCACAATGTTTCATTGCACTGTATTAGACTCTATTATCCTCCATTATATTAAATTACACTGTATTAGAATCTACTACACTCCACAATGTTTCATTGCACTGTATTAGACTCTATTATCCTCCATTATATTAAATTACACTGTATTAGAATCTACTACACTCCACAATGTTACATTGCACTGTATTAGACTCTATTATCCTCCATTATATTAAATTACACTGTATTAGAATCTACGACACTCCACAATGTTTCATTGCACTGTATTAGACTCTATTATACTCCATTATATTAAATTACACTGTATTAGAATCTACTACACTCCACAATGTTTCATTGCACTGTATTAGACTCTATTATACTCCATTATATTAAATTACACTGTATTAGAATCTACTACACTCCACAATGTTACATTGCACTGTATTAGACTCTATTATCCTCCATTATATTAAATTACACTGTATTAGAATCTACTACACTCCACAATGTTTCATTGCACTGTATTAGACTCTATTATCCTCCATTATATTAAATTACACTGTATTAGAATCTACTACACTCCACAATGTTACATTGCACTGTATTAGACTCTATTATCCTCCATTATATTAAATTACACTGTATTAGAATCTACGACACTCCACAATGTTTCATTGCACTGTATTAGACTCTATTATGCTCCATTATATTAAATTACACTGTATTAGAATCTACTACACTCCACAATGTTTCATTGCACTGTATTAGACTCCATTCTGCTCCATTATATTAAATTACACTGTATTAGAATCTACTACACTCCACAATGTTTCATTGCACTGTATTAGACTCTATTATACTCCATTATATTAAATTACACTGTATTAGAATCTACTACACTCCACAATGTTTCATTGCACTGTATTAGACTCCATTATGCTCCATTATATTAAATTACACTGTATTAGAATCTACAACCTTGCACAGTTACATTGCACTGAATTAGCCTCTAGTATACTCCATTATATTATATTTCACGATTACGTCCGACTGTACTCCACAATGTTACATTGGATGAGACATAATTACACCCCATTCTATTATATTACACTGTATTAGAATCTACTACACTCCACAATGTTACATTACACTGTATTAGACTCCATTATCCTCCATTATATTATCTTACACTGTATTAGAATCTACAACCTTGCACAATGTTACATTGCACTGTATTAGACTCTATTATACTCCATTATATTATATTACACTGTATTAGAATCTAATACACTCCACAATGTTACATTAGGTAAAAACAATGACTGCAGATGCTGGAAACCAGATTCTGGATTAGAGTGGTGCTGGAAAAGCACAGCAGTTCAGGCAGCATCTGAGGAGCAGTAAAATCAATGTTTCGGGCAAAAGCCCTTCATCAGAAATCAGGTGCAGTCAGGAATAAAGGCAGAGTGCCTGCAGGGTGGAGAGATAAATGAGAGGAGGGTGGGAGTGGGGAGAAAGTAGCATAGAGTACAATAGGTGAATGGGGGTGGGGATGAAGGTGATAGGTCAGGGAGGAGGGTGGAGTGGATAGGTGGAAAAGAAGATAGGCAGGTAGGACAGGTCATGGGGACGGTGCTGAGCTGGATTAGACTGCATTACACTCCACTATGTCACATTACCCTGTATTAGACTGTGTTAGACTCCACTCTATCACGTTGCCCTGTATTAGACTGTGTTACGCTCCACTATATCACATTACACTGTATTAGACTGCGTTACACTCCACTATATCACATTACCCTGTATTAGACTGTGTTAGACTCCGCTATATCACATGACACTGTGTTAGACTGTGTTACACTCCACTATATCACATTACACTGTGTTAGACTGTGTTACACTCCACTATATCACATTACACTGTATTAGACTGTGTTAGACTCCACTATATCACATTACACTGTGTTAGACTGTGTTACACTCCACTATATCACATTACACTGTGTTAGACTGTGTTACACTCCACTATATCACATTACACTGTGTTAGACTGTGTTACACTCCACTATATCACATTACACTGTATTAGACTGTGTTAGACTGCACTATATCACATTACACTGTGTTAGACTGTGTTACACTCCACTATATCACATTACACTGTGTTAGACTGTGTTAGACTCCACTATATCACATTACACTGTATTAGACTGTGTTAGACTCCACTATATCACATTACACTGTGTTAGACTGTGTTACACTCCACTATATCACATTACCCTGTATTAGACTGTGTTAGACTCCACTATATCACATTACACTGTGTTAGACTGTGTTACACTCCACTATATCACATTACACTGTGTTAGACTGTGTTACACTCCACTATATCACATTACACTGTGTTAGACTGTGTTACACTCCACTATATCACATTACACTGTATTAGACTGTGTTACACTCCACTATATCACATTACACTGTATTAGACTGTGTTAGACTCCACTATATCACATTGCACTGTATTAGACTGTGTTAGACTCCACTATATCACATTACACTGTATTAGACTGTGTTACACTCCACTATATCACATTACACTGTATTAGACTGTGTTACACTCCACTATGTCACATTACACTGTATTAGACTGTGTTACACTCCACTATGTCACATTACCCTGTATTAGACTGTGTTAGACTCCACTATATCACATTGCACTGTATTAGACTGTGTTAGACTCCACTATATCACATTACACTGTATTAGACTGTGTTACACTCCACTATGTCACATTACACTGTATTAGACTGTGTTACACTCCACTATGTCACATTACACTGTATTAGACTGTGTTACACTCCACTATATCACATTGCACTGTATTAGACTGTGTTACACTCCACTATATCACATTGCACTGTATTAGACTGTGTTACACTCCACGATATCACATTACACTGTATTAGACTGTGTTACACTCCACTATATCACATTACACTGTATTAGACTGTGTTACACTCCACTATATCACATTACACTGTATTAGACTGTGTTACACTCCACTATATCACATTACACTGTATTAGACTGTGTTACACTCCACTATATCACATTACACTGTATTAGACTGTGTTACACTCCACTATATCACATTACCCTGTATTAGACTGTGTTACACTCCACTATATCACATTACACTATATTAGACTGTGTTACACTCCACTATATCACATTACCCTGTATTAGACTGTGTTACACTCCACTATGTCACATTACACTATATTAGACTGTGTTACACTCCACTATATCACATTACACTGTATTAGACTGTGTTACACTCCACTATGTCACATTACACTATATTAGACTGTGTTACACTCCACTATATCACATTACACTGTGTTAGACTGTGTTACACTCCACTATGTCACATTACACTGTATTAGACTGTGTTACACTCCACTATGTCACATTACACTATATTAGACTGTGTTACACTCCACTATATCACATTACACTGTGTTAGACTGTGTTACACTCCACTATGTCACATTACACTATATTAGACTGTGTTACACTCCACTATATCACATTACACTGTATTAGACTGTGTTACACTCCACTATGTCACATTACACTATATTAGACTGTGTTACACTCCACTATATCACATTACCCTGTATTAGACTGTGTTACACTCCACTATGTCACATTACACTATATTAGACTGTGTTACACTCCACTATGTCACATTACACTGTATTAGACTGTGTTACACTCCACTATGTCACATTACCCTGTATTAGACTGTGTTAGACTCCACTATATCACATTACACTGTGTTAGACTGTGTTACACTCCACTATGTCACATTACCCTGTATTAGACTGTGTTAGACTCCACTATATCACATTACACTGTATTAGACTGTGTTACACTCCACTATATCACATTACACTGTGTTAGACTGTGTTACACTCCACTATATCACATTACACTGTATTAGACTGTGTTACACTCCACTATGTCACATTACACTGTGTTAGACTGTGTTACACTCCACTATATCACATTACACTGTATTAGACTGTGTTACACTCCACTATATCACATTACACTGTGTTAGACTGTGTTACACTCCACTATATCACATTACACTGTATTAGACTGTGTTAGACTCCACTATATCACATTACACTGTGTTAGACTGTGTTACACTCCACTATGTCACATTACACTGTATTAGACTGTGTTACACTCCACTATATCACATTACACTGTATTAGACTGTGTTACACTCCACTATATCACATTACCCTGTGTTAGACTGTGTTACACTCCACTATATCACATTACACTGTATTAGACTGTGTTACACTCCACTATATCACATTACACTGTGTTAGACTGTGTTACACTCCACTATATCACATTACACTGTATTAGACTGTGTTACACTCCACTATATCACATTACCCTGTATTAGACTGTGTTACACTCCACTATATCACATTACACTGTGTTAGACTGTGTTACACTCCACTATATCACATTACCCTGTATTAGACTGTATTACACTCCACTATATCACATTACACTGTATTAGACTGTGTTACACTCCACTATATCACATTACACTGTATTAGACTGTGTTACACTCCACTATGTCACATTACACTATATTAGACTGTGTTACACTCCACTATATCACATTACCCTGTATTAGACTGTGTTACACTCCACTATGTCACATTACACTGTATTAGACTGTGTTACACTCCACTATATCACATTACCCTGTATTAGACTGTGTTACACTCCACTATATCACATTACACTGTATTAGACTGTGTTACACTCCACTATGTCACATTACACTATATTAGACTGTGTTACACTCCACTATATCACATTACCCTGTATTAGACTGTGTTACACTCCACTATGTCACATTACACTGTATTAGACTGTGTTACAGTCCACTATATCACATTACCCTGTATTAGACTGTGTTACACTCCACTATATCACATTACACTGTATTAGACTGTGTTACACTCCACTATGTCACATTACACTATATTAGACTGTGTTACACTCCACTATATCACATTACCCTGTATTAGACTGTGTTACACTCCACTATATCACATTACCCTGTATTAGACTGTGCTAGACTCCACTATATCACATTGCACTGTATTAGACTGTGTTACACTCCACTATATCACATTACACTGTATTAGACTGTGTTACACTCCACTATATCACATTACACTGTATTAGACTGTGTTACACTCCACTATATCACATTACACTATATTAGACTGTGTTACACTCCACTATATCACATTACCCTGTATTAGACTGTGTTACACTCCACTATATCACATTACACTGTATTAGACTGTGTTACACTCCACTATATCACATTACACTGTGTTAGACTGTGTTACACTCCACTATATCACATTACACTGTATTAGACTGTGTTACACTCCACTATATCACATTACACTGTGTTAGACTGTGTTACACTCCACTATATCACATTACACTGTATTAGACTGTGTTACACTCCACTATATCACATTACACTGTGTTAGACTGTGTTACACTCCACTATATCACATTACCCTGTATTAGACTGTGTTACACTCCACTATATCACATTACACTGTATTAGACTGTGTTACACTCCACTATATCACATTACACTGTATTAGACTGTGTTACACTCCACTATATCACATTACACTATATTAGACTGTGTTACACTCCACTATATCACATTACACTGTATTAGACTGTGTTACACTCCACTATATCACATTACACTGTATTAGACTGTGTTACACTCCACTATATCACATTACACTGTATTAGACTGTGTTACACTCCACTATATCACATTTCTTTGTATTAAACTGTGTTACACTCCACTAGATCACATTACACTGTGTTAGACTGTGTTACACTCCACTATATCACATTACACTGTATTAGACTGTGTTACACTCCACTATATCACATTACACTGTATTAGACTGTGTTACACTCCACTATATCACATTACACTATATTAGACTGTGTTACACTCCACTATATCACATTACACTGTATTAGACTGTGTTACACTCCACTATATCACATTACACTGTGTTAGACTGTGTTACACTCCACTATATCACATTACACTGTATTAGACTGTGTTAGACTCCACTATATCACATTACACTGTATTAGACTGTGTTACACTCCACTATATCACATTACACTGTGTTAGACTGTGTTACACTCCACTATATCACATTACACTGTATTAGACTGTGTTACACTCCACTATATCACATTACACTGTATTAGACTGTGTTACACTCCACTATATCACATTACACTATATTAGACTGTGTTACACTCCACTATATCACATTACCCTGTATTAGACTGTGTTACACTCCACTATATCACATTACACTATATTAGACTGTGTTACACTCCACTATATCACACTACCCTGTATTAGACTGTGTTACACTCCACTATATCACATTACACTGTATTAGACTGTGTTACACTCCACTACATCACATTACACTGTATTAGACTGTGTTACACTCCACTATATCACATTACACTGTGTTAGACTGTGTTACACTCCACTATATCACATTACACTGTGTTAGACTGTGTTACACTCCACTATATCACATTACACTGTATTAGACTGTGTTACACTCCACTATATCACATTACACTGTATTAGACTGTGTTATACTCCACTATATCACATTACACTGTATTAGACTGTGTTACACTCCACTATATCACATTACACTGTATTAGACTGTGTTACACTCCACTATATCACATTACACTATATTAGACTGTGTTACACTCCACTATATCACATTACCCTGTATTAGACTGTGTTACACTCCACTATATCACATTACACTGTATTAGACTGTGTTACACTCCACTATATCACATTACACTGTGTTAGACTGTGTTACACTCCACTATATCACATTACACTGTATTAGACTGTGTTACACTCCACTATATCACATTACACTGTGTTAGACTGTGTTACACTCCACTATATCACATTACACTGTATTAGACTGTGTTACACTCCACTATATCACATTACACTGTATTAGACTGTGTTACACTCCACTATATCACATTACACTATATTAGACTGTGTTACACTCCACTATATCACATTACCCTGTATTAGACTGTGTTACACTCCACTATATCACATTACACTATATTAGACTGTGTTACACTCCACTATATCACACTACCCTGTATTAGACTGTGTTACACTCCACTATATCACATTACACTGTATTAGACTGTGTTACACTCCACTACATCACATTACACTGTATTAGACTGTGTTACACTCCACTATATCACATTACACTGTGTTAGACTGTGTTACACTCCACTATATCACATTACACTGTGTTAGACTGTGTTACACTCCACTATGTCACATTACACTGTTTTAGACTGTGTTACACTCCACTATGTCACATTACCCTGTATTAGACTGTGTTACACTCCACTATATCACATTTCTTTCTATTAAACTGTGTTACACTCCACTATATCACATTACGCTGTATTAGACTGTGTTACACTCCACTATATCACATTACACTGTGTTAGACTGTGTTACACTCCACTATATCACATTACACTGTATTAGACTGTGTTACACTCCACTATATCACATTACACTGTGTTAGACTGTGTTACACTCCACTATATCACATTACACTGTGTTAGACTGTGTTACACTCCACTATATCACATTACACTGTATTAGACTGTGTTACACTCCACTATATCACATTTCTTTGTATTAAACTGTGTTACACTCCACTATATCACATTACACTGTATTAGACTGTGTTACACTCCACTATATCACATTACACTATATTAGACTGTGTTACACTCCACTATATCACATTACACTGTATTAGACTGTGTTACACTCCACTATATCACATTACACTATATTAGACTGTGTTACACTCCACTATATCACATTACACTGTATTAGACTGTGTTACACTCCACTATATCACATTACACTGTGTTAGACTGTGTTACACTCCACTATATCACATTTCTTTGTATTAAACTGTGTTACACTCCACTATATCACATTACACTGTATTAGACTGTGTTACACTCCACTATGTCACATTACACTGTATTAGACTGTGTTACACTCCACTATATCACATTACACTGTGTTAGACTGTGTTACACTCCACTATATCACATTACACTGTGTTAGACTGTGTTACACTCCACTATATCACATTACACTGTATTAGACTGTGTTACACTCCACTATATCACATTACACTGTATTAGACTGTGTTACAATCCACTATATCACATTACACTGTTTTAGACTGTGTTACACTCCACTATATCACATTACCCTGTATTAGACTGTGTTACACTCCACTATATCACATTACACTATATTAGACTGTGTTACACTCCACTATGTCACATTACACTGGATTAGACTGTGTTACACTCCACTATATCACATTACACTGTATTAGACTGTGTTACACTCCACTATATCACATTACACTGTATTAGACTGTGTTACACTCCACTATATCACATTACACTGTATTAGACTGTGTTACACTCCACTATATCACATTACACTGTGTTAGACTGTGTTACACTCCACTATATCACATTACACTGTGTTAGACTGTGTTACACTCCACTATATCACATTACACTGTATTAAACTGTGTTACACTCCACTATATCACATTACACTGTATTAGACTGTGTTACACTCCACTATATCACATTACACTGTATTAGACTGTGTTACACTCCACTATATCACATTACACTGTGTTAGACTGTGTTACACTCCACTATATCACATTACCCTGTGTTAGACTGTGTTAGACTCCACTATATCACATTACCCTGTATTAGACTGTGTTAGACTCCACTATATCACATTACCCTGTATTAGACTGTGTTACACTCCAATATATCACATTACACTGTGTTAGACTGTGTTACACTCCACTATATCACATTACACTGTGTTAGACTGTGTTACACTCCACTATGTCACATTACACTGTATTAGACTGTGTTACACTCCACTATATCACATTACACTGTATTAGACTGTGTTACACTCCACTATATCACATTACACTGTGTTAGACTGTGTTACACTCCACGATATCACATTACACTGTATTAGACTGTGTTACACTCCACTATATCACATTACCCTGTATTAGACTGTGTTACACTCCACTATATCACATTACACTGTGTTAGACTGTGTTACACTCCACTATGTCACATTACCCTGTATTAGACTGTGTTACACTCCACTATATCACATTACACTGTGTTAGACTGCGTTACACTCCACTATATCACATTTCTTTGTATTAAACTGTGTTACACTCCACTATATCACATTACACTGTGTTAGACTGTGTTACACTCCACTATATCACATTACACTGTATTAGACTGTGTTACACTCCACTATATCACATTACACTGTATTAGACTGTGTTACACTCCACTATATCACATTACACTGTGTTAGACTGTGTTACACTCCACTATATCACATTACACTGTATTAGACTGTGTTACACTCCACTATATCACATTACCCTGTATTAGACTGTGTTACACTCCACTATATCACATTACACTGTATTAGACTATGTTACACTCCACTATATCACATTACCCTGTATTAGACTGTGTTACACTCCACTATATCACATTACACTGGATTAGACTGTGTTACACTCCACTATATCACATTACCCTGTATTAGACTGTGTTACACTCCACTATATCACATTACACTGTATTAGACTGTGTTACACTCCACTATATCACATTACCCTGTATTAGACTGTGTTACACTCCACTATATCACATTACACTGTGTTAGACTGTGTTACACTCCACTATCTCACATTTCTTTGTATTAAACTGTGTTACACTCCACTATATCACATTACACTGTATTAGACTGTGTTACACTCCACTATATCACATTACCCTGTATTAGACTGTGTTAGACTCCACTATATCACATTACACTGTGTTAGACTGTGTTACACTCCACTATATCACATTTCTTTGTATTAAACTGTGTTACACTCCACTATATCACATTACACTGTATTAGACTGTGTTACACTCCACTATATCACATTACACTGTATTAGACTGTGTTACACTCCACTACATCACATTACCCTGTATTAGACTGTGTTAGACTCCACTATATCACATAACACTGTATTAGACTGTGTTACACTCCACTATGTCACATTACACTATATTAGACTGTGTTACACTCCACTATATCACATTACCCTGTATTAGACTGTGTTACTCTCCACTATATCACATTGCACTGTATTAGACTGTGTTACACTCCACTATATCACATTACACTGTGTTAGACTGTGTTACACTCCACTATATCACATTACACTGTATTAGACTGTGTTAGACTCCACTATATCACATTACACTGTGTTAGACTGTGTTACACTCCACTATATCACATTACACTGTGTTAGACTGTGTTACACTCCACTATATCACATTACACTGTATTAGACTGTGTTAGACTCCACTATATCACATTACACTGTGTTAGACTGTGTTACACTCCACTATATCACATTACCCTGTGTTAGACTGTGTTACACTCCACTATATCACATTACACTGTATTAGACTGTGTTACACTCCACTATATCACATTACACTGTGTTAGACTGTGTTACACTCCACTATATCACATTACACTGTGTTAGACTGTGTTACACTCCACTATATCACATTACACTGTATTAGACTGTGTTAGACTCCACTATATCACATTACACTGTGTTAGACTGTGTTACACTCCACTATATCACATTACACTGTGTTAGACTGTGTTACACTCCACTATGTCACATTACACTGTATTAGACTGTGTTACACTCCACTATGTCACATTACACTGTGTTAGACTGTGTTACACTCCAC
Source organism: Chiloscyllium plagiosum (assembly GCF_037043375.1). Taxonomy (NCBI): domain Eukaryota; kingdom Metazoa; phylum Chordata; class Chondrichthyes; order Orectolobiformes; family Hemiscylliidae; genus Chiloscyllium; species Chiloscyllium plagiosum. The sequence goes on from NW_028270191.1 coordinate 10,229,957, forward strand.
TATATCACATTACACTGTGTTAGACTGTGTTACACTCCACTCTATCACATTACACTGTATTAGACTGTGTTACACTCCACTATATCACATTACACTGTGTTAGACTGTGTTACACTCCACTATATCACATTACACTGTGTTAGACTGTGTTACACTCCACGATATCACATTACACTGTATTAGACTGTGTTAGACTCCACTATATCACATTACACTGTGTTAGACTGTGTTACACTCCACTATATCACATTACACTGTGTTAGACTGTGTTACACTCCACTATATCACATTACACTGTATTAGACTGTGTTAGACTCCACTATATCACATTACACTGTATTAGACTGTGTTACACTCCACTATATCACATTACACTGTGTTAGACTGTGTTACACTCCACTATATCACATTACACTGTGTTAGACTGTGTTACACTCCACTATATCACATTACACTGTATTAAACTGTGTTACACTCCACTATATCACATTACACTGTATTAGACTGTGTTACACTCCACTATATCACATTACACTGTATTAGACTGTGTTACACTCCACTATATCACATTACACTGTGTTAGACTGTGTTACACTCCACTATATCACATTACCCTGTGTTAGACTGTGTTAGACTCCACTATGTCACATTACCCTGTATTAGACTGTGTTAGACTCCACTATATCACATTACCCTGTATTAGACTGTGTTACACTCCAATATATCACATTACACTGTGTTAGACTGTGTTACACTCCACTATATCACATTACACTGTGTTAGACTGTGTTACACTCCACTATGTCACATTACACTGTATTAGACTGTGTTACACTCCACTATATCACATTACACTGTATTAGACTGTGTTACACTCCACTATATCACATTACACTGTGTTAGACTGTGTTACACTCCACGATATCACATTACACTGTATTAGACTGTGTTACACTCCACTATATCACATTACCCTGTATTAGACTGTGTTACACTCCACTATATCACATTACACTGTGTTAGACTGTGTTACACTCCACTATGTCACATTACCCTGTATTAGACTGTGTTACACTCCACTATATCACATTACACTGTGTTAGACTGCGTTACACTCCACTATATCACATTTCTTTGTATTAAACTGTGTTACACTCCACTATATCACATTACACTGTGTTAGACTGTGTTACACTCCACTATATCACATTACACTGTATTAGACTGTGTTACACTCCACTATATCACATTACACTGTATTAGACTGTGTTACACTCCACTATATCACATTACACTGTGTTAGACTGTGTTACACTCCACTATATCACATTACACTGTATTAGACTGTGTTACACTCCACTATATCACATTACCCTGTATTAGACTGTGTTACACTCCACTATATCACATTACACTGTATTAGACTATGTTACACTCCACTATATCACATTACCCTGTATTAGACTGTGTTACACTCCACTATATCACATTACACTGGATTAGACTGTGTTACACTCCACTATATCACATTACCCTGTATTAGACTGTGTTACACTCCACTATATCACATTACACTGTATTAGACTGTGTTACACTCCACTATATCACATTACCCTGTATTAGACTGTGTTACACTCCACTATATCACATTACACTGTGTTAGACTGTGTTACACTCCACTATCTCACATTTCTTTGTATTAAACTGTGTTACACTCCACTATATCACATTACACTGTATTAGACTGTGTTACACTCCACTATATCACATTACCCTGTATTAGACTGTGTTAGACTCCACTATATCACATTACACTGTGTTAGACTGTGTTACACTCCACTATATCACATTTCTTTGTATTAAACTGTGTTACACTCCACTATATCACATTACACTGTATTAGACTGTGTTACACTCCACTATATCACATTACACTGTATTAGACTGTGTTACACTCCACTACATCACATTACCCTGTATTAGACTGTGTTAGACTCCACTATATCACATAACACTGTATTAGACTGTGTTACACTCCACTATGTCACATTACACTATATTAGACTGTGTTACACTCCACTATATCACATTACCCTGTATTAGACTGTGTTACTCTCCACTATATCACATTGCACTGTATTAGACTGTGTTACACTCCACTATATCACATTACACTGTGTTAGACTGTGTTACACTCCACTATATCACATTACACTGTATTAGACTGTGTTAGACTCCACTATATCACATTACACTGTGTTAGACTGTGTTACACTCCACTATATCACATTACACTGTGTTAGACTGTGTTACACTCCACTATATCACATTACACTGTATTAGACTGTGTTAGACTCCACTATATCACATTACACTGTGTTAGACTGTGTTACACTCCACTATATCACATTACCCTGTGTTAGACTGTGTTACACTCCACTATATCACATTACACTGTATTAGACTGTGTTACACTCCACTATATCACATTACACTGTGTTAGACTGTGTTACACTCCACTATATCACATTACACTGTGTTAGACTGTGTTACACTCCACTATATCACATTACACTGTATTAGACTGTGTTAGACTCCACTATATCACATTACACTGTGTTAGACTGTGTTACACTCCACTATATCACATTACACTGTGTTAGACTGTGTTACACTCCACTATGTCACATTACACTGTATTAGACTGTGTTACACTCCACTATGTCACATTACACTGTGTTAGACTGTGTTACACTCCACTATATCACATTACACTGTGTTAGACTGTGTTACACTCCACTCTATCACATTACACTGTATTAGACTGTGTTACACTCCACTATATCACATTACACTGTGTTAGACTGTGTTACACTCCACTATATCACATTACACTGTGTTAGACTGTGTTACACTCCACTATATCACATTACACTGTATTAGACTGTGTTAGACTCCACTATATCACATTACACTGTGTTAGACTGTGTTACACTCCACTATATCACATTACACTGTGTTAGACTGTGTTACACTCCACTATATCACATTACACTGTATTAGACTGTGTTAGACTCCACTATATCACATTACACTGTATTAGACTGTGTTAGACTCCACTATATCACATTACACTGTATTAGACTGTGTTACACTCCACTATATCACATTACCCTGTATTAGACTGTGTTACACTCCACTATATCACATTACACTGTATTAGACTGTGTTACACTCCACTATGTCACATTACACTATATTAGACTGTGTTACACTCCACTATATCACATTACCCTGTATTAGACTGTGTTACACTCCACTATGTCACTTTACACTATATTAGACTGTGTTACACTCCACTATATCACATTACCCTGTATTAGACTGTGTTACACTCCACTATGTCACATTACACTATATTAGACTGTGTTACACTCCACTATATCACATTACCCTGTATTAGACTGTGTTACACTCCACTATGTCACATTACACTATATTAGACTGTGTTACACTCCACTATATCACATTACACTGTATTAGACTGTGTTACACTCCACTATATCACATTACCCTGTATTAGACTGTGTTACACTCCACTATATCACATTACACTATATTAGACTGTGTTACACTCCACTATATCACATTACCCTGTATTAGACTGTGTTACACTCCACTATGTCACATTACACTATATTAGACTGTGTTACACTCCACTATATCACATTACCCTGTATTAGACTGTGTTACACTCCACTATATCACATTTCTTTGTATTAAACTGTGTTACACTCCACTATGTCACATTACACTGTATTAGACTGTGTTACATTCCACTATATCACATTACACTGTATTAGACTGTGTTACACTCCACTATATCACATTACACTATATTAGACTGTGTTACACTCCACTGTATCACATTACACTATATTAGACTGTGTTACACTCCACTATATCACATTACACTGTGTTAGACTGTGTTACACTCCACTATATCACATTACACTGTGTTAGACTGTGTTACACTCCACTATGTCACATTGTACTGTATTAGACTGTGTTAGACTCCACTATATCACATTACACTGTATTAGACTGTGTTACACTCCACTATGTCACATTGCACTGTATTAGACTGTGTTACACTCCACTATATCACATTACACTGTGTTAGACTGTGTTAGACTCCACTATATCACATTACACTGTATTAGACTGTGTTACACTCCACTATGTCACATTACACTATATTAGACTGTGTTACACTCCACTATATCACATTACCCTGTATTAGACTGCGTTACACTCCACTATATCACATTACACTGTATTAGACTGTGTTACACTCCACTATATCACATTACCCTGTATTAGACTGCGTTACACTCCACTATATCACATTACATTGTATGAGACTGTGTTACACTCCACTATATCACATTACACTGTATTAGACTGTGTTACACTCCACTATGTCACATTACACTATATTAGACTGTGTTACACTCCACTATGTCACATTACCCTGTATTAGACTGCGTTACACTCCACTATATCACATTACACTGTATTAGACTGTGTTACACTCCACTATATCACATTACACTGTATTAGACTGTGTTACACTCCACTATGTCACATTACACTATATTAGACTGTGTTACACTCCACTATGTCACATTACCCTGTATTAGACTGTGTTACACTCCACTATGTCACATTACCCTGTATTAGACTGTGTTACACTCCACTATATCACATTACACTATATTAGACTGTGTTACACTCCACTATATCACATTACCCTGTATTAGACTGCGTTACACTCCACTATATCACATTACACTGTATTAGACTGTGTTACACTCCACTATATCACATTACACTGTATTAGACTGTGTTACACTCCACTATGTCACATTACACTATATTAGACTGTGTTACACTCCACTATATCACATTACCCTGTATTAGACTGCGTTACACTCCACTATATCACATTACACTATATTAGACTGTGTTACACTCCACTATATCACATTACACTGTATTAGACTGTGTTACACTCCACTATGTCACATTACACTATATTAGACTGTGTTACACTCCACTATGTCACATTACCCTGTATTAGACTGTGTTACACTCCACTATGTCACATTACACTATATTAGACTGTGTTACACTCCACTATGTCACATTACACTGTATTAGACTGTGTTACACTCCACTATATCACATTACACTATATTAGACTGTGTTACACTCCACTATATCACATTACACTGTATTAGACTGTGTTACACTCCACTATGTCACATTACACTGTATTAGACTGTGTTACACTCCACTATGTCACATTACACTGTATTAGACTGTGTTACACTCCACTATGTCACATTACCCTGTATTAGACTGTGTTACACTCCACTATGTCACATTTCACTATATTAGACTGTGTTACACTCCACTATGTCACATTACACTGTATTAGACTGTGTTACACTCCACTATATCACATTACACTATATTAGACTGTGTTACACTCCATTATATCACATTACACTGTATTAGACTGTGTTACACTCCACTATATCACATTTCACTATATTAGACTGTGTTACACTCCACTATGTCACATTACACTGTATTAGACTGTGTTACACTCCACTATATCACATTACACTATATTAGACTGTGTTACACTCCATTATATCACATTACACTGTATTAGACTGTGTTACACTCCACTATATCACATTACACTATATTAGACTGTGTTACACTCCACTATGTCACATTACACTGTATTAGACTGTGTTACACTCCACTATATCACATTACACTATATTAGACTGTGTTACACTCCACTATATCACATTACACTGTATTAGACTGTGTTACACTCCACTATATCACATTTCTTTGTATTAAACTGTGTTACACTCCACTATATCACATTACACTGTGTTAGACTGTGTTACACTCCACTATATCACATTACACTGTATTAGACTGTGTTACACTCCACTATATCACATTGCCCTGTATTAGACTGTGTTACACTCCACTATATCACATTACACTGTGTTAGACTGTGTTACACTCCACTATATCACATTACACTGTGTTAGACTGTGTTACACTCCACTATATCACATTACACTGTGTTAGACTGTGTTACACTCCACTATATCACATTACACTGTGTTAGACTGTGTTACACTCCACTATATCACATTACACTGTATTAGACTGTGTTACACTCCACTATATCACATTACCCTGTATTAGACTGTGTTACACTCCACTATATCACATTGCACTGTATTAGACTGTGTTACACTCCACTATATCACATTACACTGTGTTAGACTGTGTTACACTCCACTATATCACATTACACTGTGTTAGACTGTGTTCCACTCCACTATATCACATTACACTGTGTTAGACTGTGTTACACTCCACTATGTCACATTACACTATATTAGACTGTGTTACACTCCACTATATCACATTACACTGTGTTAGACTGTGTTACACTCCACTATATCACATTACACTGTGTTAGACTGTGTTACACTCCACTATGTCACATTACACTATATTAGACTGTGTTACACTCCACTATATCACATTACACTGTGTTAGACTGTGTTACACTCCACTATATCACATTACACTGTATTAGACTGTGTTACACTCCACTATATCACATTACACTATATTAGACTGTGTTACACTCCACTATATCACATTACACTGTGTTAGACTGTGTTACACTCCACTATGTCACATTTCTTTGTATTAAACTGTGTTACACTCCACTATATCACATTACACTGTATTAGACTGTGTTACACTCCACTATATCACATTACACTGTGTTAGACTGTGTTACACTCCACTATATCACATTACACTGTGTTAGACTGTGTTACACTCCACTATATCACATTACACTGTGTTAGACTGTGTTACACTCCACTATATCACATTACACTGTGTTAGACTGTGTTACACTCCACTATATCACATTACACTGTGTTAGACTGTGTTACACTCCACTATATCACATTACACTGTGTTAGACTGTGTTACACTCCACTATATCACATTACACTGTGTTAGACTGTGTTACACTCCACTATGTCACATTACACTGTGTTAGACTGTGTTACACTCCACTATATCACATTACACTGTGTTAGACTGTGTTAGACTCCACTATGTCACATTACACTGTATTAGACTGTGTTACACTCCACTATATCACATTACACTATATTAGACTGTGTTACACTCCACTATATCACATTACCCTGTATTAGACTGCGTTACACTCCACTATATCACATTACACTGTATTAGACTGTGTTACACTCCACTATATCACATTGCACTGTATTAGACTGTGTTACACTCCACTATATCACATTACACTGTGTTAGACTGTGTTACACTCCACTATATCACATTACACTGTGTTAGACTGTGTTCCACTCCACTATATCACATTACACTGTGTTAGACTGTGTTACACTCCACTATGTCACATTACACTATATTAGACTGTGTTACACTCCACTATATCACATTACACTGTGTTAGACTGTGTTACACTCCACTATATCACATTACACTGTGTTAGACTGTGTTACACTCCACTATGTCACATTACACTATATTAGACTGTGTTACACTCCACTATATCACATTACACTGTGTTAGACTGTGTTACACTCCACTATATCACATTACACTGTATTAGACTGTGTTACACTCCACTATATCACATTACACTATATTAGACTGTGTTACACTCCACTATATCACATTACACTGTGTTAGACTGTGTTACACTCCACTATATCACATTACACTGTATTAGACTGTGTTACACTCCACTATGTCACATTACACTATATTAGACTGTGTTACACTCCACTATGTCACATTACACTATATTAGACTGTGTTACACTCCACTATGTCACATTACCCTGTATTAGACTGTGTTACACTCCACTATGTCACATTACACTATATTAGACTGTGTTACACTCCACTATATCACATTACACTGTATTAGACTGTGTTACACTCCACTATGTCACATTACACTATATTAGACTGTGTTACACTCCACTATGTCACATTACCCTGTATTAGACTGTGTTACACTCCACTATGTCACATTTCACTATATTAGACTGTGTTACACTCCACTATGTCACATTACACTGTATTAGACTGTGTTACACTCCACTATGTCACATTACACTATATTAGACTGTGTTACACTCCACTATATCACATTACCCTGTATTAGACTGCGTTACACTCCACTATATCACATTACACTGTATTAGACTGTGTTACACTCCACTATATCACATTACACTGTATTAGACTGTGTTACACTCCACTATGTCACATTACACTATATTAGACTGTGTTACACTCCACTATGTCACATTACACTATATTAGACTGTGTTACACTCCACTATGTCACATTACCCTGTATTAGACTGTGTTACACTCCACTATGTCACATTACACTATATTAGACTGTGTTACACTCCACTATATCACATTACACTGTATTAGACTGTGTTACACTCCACTATGTCACATTACACTATATTAGACTGTGTTACACTCCACTATGTCACATTCCCCTGTATTAGACTGTGTTACACTCCACTATGTCACATTACACTATATTAGACTGTGTTACACTCCACTATGTCACATTACACTGTATTAGACTGTGTTACACTCCACTATATCACATTACACTATATTAGACTGTGTTACACTCCACTATATCACATTACACTGTATTAGACTGTGTTACACTCCACTATGTCACATTACACTGTATTAGACTGTGTTACACTCCACTATGTCACATTACACTATATTAGACTGTGTTACACTCCACTATATCACATTACCCTGTATTAGACTGTGTTACACTCCACTATGTCACATTTCACTATATTAGACTGTGTTACACTCCACTATGTCACATTACACTGTATTAGACTGTGTTACACTCCACTATATCACATTACACTATATTAGACTGTGTTACACTCCACTATATCACATTATCCTGTATTAGACTGCGTTACACTCCACTATATCACATTACACTGTGTTAGACTGTGTTACACTCCACTATATCACATTACACTATATTAGACTGTGTTACACTCCACTATGTCACATTACACTGTATTAGACTGTGTTACACTCCACTATATCACATTACACTATATTAGACTGTGTTACACTCCACTATATCACATTACACTGTATTAGACTGTGTTACACTCCACTATGTCACATTTCTTTGTATTAAACTGTGTTACACTCCACTATATCACATTACACTGTGTTAGACTGTGTTAGACTCCACTATATCACATTACACTGTATTAGACTGTGTTACACTCCACTATATCACATTGCCCTGTATTAGACTGTGTTACACTCCACTATATCACATTACACTGTATTAGACTGTGTTACACTCCACTATATCACATTACACTGTGTTAGACTGTGTTACACTCCACTATATCACATTACACTGTGTTAGACTGTGTTACACTCCACTATATCACATTACACTGTATTAGACTGTGTTACACTCCACTATATCACATGACCCTGTATTAGACTGTGTTACACTCCACTATATCACATTGCACTGTATTAGACTGTGTTACACTCCACTATATCACATTACACTGTGTTAGACTGTGTTACACTCCACTATATCACATTACACTGTGTTAGACTGTGTTACACTCCACTATATCACATTACACTGTGTTATACTGTGTTACACTCCACTATGTCACATTGCACTGTATTAGACTGTGTTACACTCCACTATATCACATTACACTGTGTTAGACTGTGTTACACTCCACTATATCACATTACACTGTGTTAGACTGTGTTCCACTCCACTATATCACATTACACTGTGTTAGACTGTGTTACACTCCACTATGTCACATTACACTATATTAGACTGTGTTACACTCCACTATATCACATTACACTGTGTTAGACTGTGTTACACTCCACTATATCACATTACACTGTGTTAGACTGTGTTACACTCCACTATGTCACATTACACTATATTAGACTGTGTTACACTCCACTATATCACATTACACTGTGTTAGACTGTGTTACACTCCACTATATCACATTACACTGTATTAGACTGTGTTACACTCCACTATATCACATTACACTATATTAGACTGTGTTACACTCCACTATATCACATTACACTGTGTTAGACTGTGTTACACTCCACTATGTCACATTTCTTTGTATTAAACTGTGTTACACTCCACTATATCACATTACACTGTATTAGACTGTGTTACACTCCACTATATCACATTACACTGTGTTAGACTGTGTTACACTCCACTATATCACATTACACTGTGTTAGACTGTGTTACACTCCACTATATCACATTACACTGTGTTAGACTGTGTTACACTCCACTATATCACATTACCCTGTGTTAGACTGTGTTACACTCCACTATATCACATTACCCTGTATTAGACTGTGTTACACTCCACTATATCACATTACACTGTGTTAGACTGTGTTACACTCCACTATATCACATTACACTGTATTAGACTGTGTTACACTCCACTATATCACATTACACTGTGTTAGACTGTGTTAGACTCCACTATATCACATTACACTGTGTTAGACTGTGTTACACTCCACTATATCACATTACACTGTATTAGACTGTGTTACACTCCACTATATCACATTACACTGTATTAGACTGTGTTACACTCCACTATATCACATTACACTGTGTTAGACTGTGTTACACTCCACTATATCACATTACACTGTGTTAGACTGTGTTACACTCCACTATATCACATTACACTGTGTTAGACTGTGTTACACTCCACTATATCACATTACACTGTATTAGACTGTGTTACACTCCACTATATCACATTACACTGTGTTAGACTGTGTTAGTCTCCACTATATCACATTACACTGTGTTAGACTGTGCTACACTCCACTATATCACATTACACTGTGTTAGACTGTGTTACACTCCACTATATCACATTACACTGTATTAGACTGTGTTACACTCCACTATATCACATTACACTGTGTTAGACTGTGTTAGACTCCACTATATCACATTACACTGTATTAGACTGTGTTACACTCCACTATATCACATTACACTGTGTTAGACTGTGTTACACTCCACTATGTCACATTTCTTTGTATTAAACTGTGTTAGACTCCACTATATCACATTGCACTGTATTAGGCTACGACAACGGATGAATGGGCACCGCACAACAATCAACAGACAGGAGTGTTCCCTCCCAGTTGGGGAACACTTCAGTGGTCCAGGACATTCAGCCTCGGACCTTCAGTTGACCATCCTCCAAGGTGGACTTCAGGACAGGCAGCAGAGGAAAGTGGCCGAGCAGAGGCTGATAGCTCAGTTCGGTACCCATAGGGAGGGCCTCAACCGGGACCTTGGGTTCATGTCACATTACAGGTGATCACCATTGCACTGCACTACACACACAGATATTCCTACACACACACGCTCTCACACACACACACGGACACACATACACACAGACGCGCACACAGACACCCACACAAACCCTTATAGACCCACTCACACATGCACCCCCTCACAGACTTAAGACACTCTGCACTCACTACACACACACATTCTCATACTCACAACCCCCACCCCAGACAGACACACACACACACACACAGACAGACAAAGACCCACATGCACACATATATTTTGTGGGGTGAATTTGTACTTGCAGGGTTACATTGTACTTTGCTCAAAAACTGCATGAATTCATGTAAAACTCCGTTATCTCACTTTTTAGATTAGAATCAATCTAAACATCAGGTCATAGACAGAGAACACAGGGGGCCAGCACCTTCAACATATTGTCCAGCTATCACCATTGTTAACAGCTAACCCGAGAATGCAACCTTTTAAAAAAAGGGTTTTGTGATTTACACATGAAAGAAGTGAAACTATCGCTGTATTCTAACAGATGAAAGGCTTAACAGACAATCAATTTTTCAATGTATAATTTCAGTTACATCACACTGCAAATTTTTGCTATAAATTCTGTGTTACGATCGAGCCCTCCACAATCACCTGATGAAGGAGTGTCGCTCCGAAAGCTAGTGTGCTTCCAATTAAACCTGTTGGACTATAACCTGGTGTTGTGTGATTTTTAACTTTGTACACCCCAGTCCAACACCGGCATCTCCGAATCACTACTAAATTACATTACACTGTATTAGAATCTGTTACACATGTGTTACACTCCACTATATTACATTGCACTGTATTAGACTCTGTTACGCTCTGGTATGTTACATTATACTGTATTAGACTGTATTGCACTCTATTATGTTACATTACACTATATTAGACTCTATTACACTCCAGTATATTACATTCCATTGTATTAAACTGTGTTATGCTCCACTATATTACATTTCACTGCATTAGACTCTATTACACTTGATTATATTACATTACACGTGTTAGACTCTTACACTCCATTATATTACGTAACACCATATTTGATTTGATGTCATTGTTATACAATATGTTAGATTTTATCTTATTCACTACAATAACAGCATTGTAGTGAATACTGTTATTCCTTTATACATTGGATTATGCTGATGGACCTACTGCTATAACGCTATGTTTAAGAATTTGACACTGTGCCCATTACGTGCATGGTATGTTATTCCGAGATTTTCTGCAGAATGTCATCTGCTTTGGTACATATTCAACACATTTCTTGATCTGTCTGGGATCCAGATTTTGTTTCAGACTCCCGATCCATACAGCTGATCAGGATTTGTTTAGTCCCCTCTGAATTAGGTTATTCAGTGAACATTTACTGCACTAGGTGGCAGTCTGTTAAAAGCTGTCAGTCACTCTGATCATGAGCAACACATCCTTTCTGTATTCCTGTTGCCCATGTGCTCATTCTTGGCTTTGTGTCGAATCACTGTGTGTGTGTGTGTGTATGTGTGTGTGTGGAAATTGGGAAAGAGAGGGAATCAAGGCTCATGCCTTATAAAATTAACAAGAAGTCACGGACAAATGCACCAGGTTTGTGGCATTCAGCAAGTTTGCAAAATCAACCAACCATTCCGAGTTTCATTCCTGTCGAATTGATAGCAGATGTACACAAACCTGGCAAGCAAATGAAATGCACAATCTGGTTCAGCACAACGTATCCTACAGAAGGCTCATTGAGATGCAGAGCTAAAGTTACACATTAACACTGTCGCCTGAAATTCATCTGTTCATTGGCAAGGCCCGGTCTTTCCCACAAGTATGCTTTACTCATTCAATTTGTGAAAGCACATGGCAGAAAAGTTCAAATTTGACTTGGACAGCGAGTCCAGCACATGTCACTGTCTCTGACGAGGCGTCCCATTGCTTTTGCCATCGCTATTTTGATCGCCTTCTGGTTCGGCATGTTTACTCGTTTTGTTTTTAAATTGGGCAAAATGGTGGCGACGGTGGAAGCTGATCGTCCAACCCAATCCCCCTACCTCTGCTTTCTTCTCCATACCCTTGAGCCCTCAGAACTCGATCTAACTCCTTCCTGTAATTGTGAATTGGGACTGCACCCTCTCACAGACCTCCACCCCTTTACACACACATATACACACCCACACCCACACACACACACGATTGTGGGGTGACTTTGTCCTTGCAAAAGTACATTTTCTTTTGCTCAAAAACTGCATGAATCTGTGTGATTTTTTTTTGTAACTTTGAAAACATTCAATATTTTGGCATCAACAGCTTTCTGTTGCAGCGAAGTCTGGTTCTAAGTTCCCCAAACAGTGGAAATAGTTTACCCACATCCACACCCACCTTCCCCCACCATCTCTTGCTGCTAATAGCAGGAAGAGAGTTGCAATAATGACTTGCATTGATATGGGCAAATTCAATTGGAGCAGAACACCCCCTGGAGGTTTGTTAGATTCTGATGAAAGAGCAGTAAGATACAAATCCAGCTCCCTGGAGGGGTGATAATTCCCTTCGTCAAAGGTGTGGCCTTCGTAGGAATTGGCGAAGGAGGTGTGGAAAGCTTTGAGGAGAGAGAATTGCCAGGTTCAGGGCGAATGGGGGAGGTGTTTGTTATTAACTGAAAAATCACACCACACCAGGTTATAGTCCAACAGCTTTATTTGGAAGCACTAGCTTTCAGAGCGCTGCTCCTTCACCAGGTGGTTGCGGATTATAAGATCATTGAACACAGAATCTATAACAAAAGTTCCCAGTGTGATGTAACTGAAATTATATATCGAAAAAGACCTGGATTGTTTGTTGAGTCTCTCAGCTTTTAGAATGACCATGTTGGTTTCAGTTCTTTCATATGTAACTCCCAGAACTTTTTTCAAGTTACATTCTCAAGTGAACTTTAACAATAGGTGCTGTGTTATTAACCTCACGCAATGCAACTGCAGTTCCAGCAGCAAGCAACTAAGATCATACAGAGCAAGTCTGCTCTGAGTTCACTCTGTTTTTGCCTGAAACATTGACTCTCCTGCTCCTCAGATGCTGCCTGACCTGCTCTGCTTTTCCAGCACCGCCCCTCTTCACTCTGATCTCCAGCATCTGCAGTCCTCACTGTCTCCAAGTATATTATGATTGGCCTAGCCTGTCATGGGGGGAGTGATTCCCAGCTGTGGGGAGGGGTGGGCATCCGCCTTATCAGCGTGGACCAAGTCAATATAGCGTGCACCTATAATGTAGGGCGTGTTCTCCAAAATGGGGAGGGAATCCGGAATGTGGACTGAAAACAACATGCTGGAGATCACAGCAGGTCAGGCAGTATCCATGGAGAGAGAGCGAGCTGACGTTTCCTGTCTAGATGACTCTTGGTCAGAGCTGATGTGTGGAGGGGATAGCATTTATGCTATCGTTGGGGTGAATGTGGGGGATGTAGAGTGCTGGGGCAGAAAAGATGCTGATAAATCAGATTAATCTTAATCAGAGTCAGAGCGCTTCCCGGTCAGATGTGGATTTGCTCCTGCCTTGCTTTTGCGTTGCACAGAGCTGAGTCCATCAGGAAGGATGCAAACCTGAGAGGGGGGGGGGGACCTCTTCCAGGCAGCGGAGGCCTGCAGGTCAAAGCTGAAAGCACAGATGTTATGTGAGGGCTGAGAGCAAATTCTAATTACAAGCCTTAAGTGTTACCACCCATCTCAGCCAGAGCCAAAGCCTGCCCTCAATCTGTTCACAGTTACCATGGGGATGTGTTGTTTATTAACTCCATAACACACAGACTGTACATCTGGCTTACATTACCCGATTCTTTCAGGACAGATTAAAGGTCTGAACTGAGTCAGGAGACACAGCCAGCATGACGTGTCAACCAGTGCCAGTGGAAACAGGGGAAGAGGCTGCTGGCTCTCTCAGGGGCTGTCCCCATTCTCAGGACAGGCAGCACGACGGTGACCACAGTCCACACTCACACTCACACTCCCGCACTCACTCTCTCGCACACTCTCTCACCCTCACACACTCAATCGCGCTCTCGCACACTCACTCCCACTCACTCACTTACACTCACACTCACACACACTCTCACACACACACTCTCTCACACATTCTCACTCTCTCTTACTCACACACTCTCTCGCTCTCGCACACTTACACTCACTCACTCACTCACACTCTCTCTCACACACACACTCTCTCTCTCTCTCTTACTCACACACTCCCGCGCTCTCGCTCTCGCACACTTACATTCACTCACTCACACTCACTCAAGCACTCACTCACACGCTCACTCACGTGCTAGCTCACACACAATCGCACACACACACTTGCACACACTGTCTCTGTCACACACTCTCACTCTCTCTCACACACTCACTCACTCTCTCTCTCACTTTCTCTCTCTGACACACTCTCACTCACACACACACACTCACTCACTCACACACACTATCTCTCTCACTCACACACTGGGACACACTCTCTCACATTGACACACACTCTCACAAACACAATCTCGCGTACACTCACACTGTCTCGCTCTCACACACACACTCACCCGCTCTCGCACTCTCACTCTCACTCACTCGCACTCACTCACACTCGCTCACGTGAACTCACACACGCACTCACATGCACTCACACACACTCACTCGCACTCACTCACGCGCTCACTCACACAGGCTCACTCACAAACGCACTCTCGCACACACACCCTCACACTCGCGCGCACTCTCTCTGTCTCTCACACTCTGTCACACACTCTCACTCTCTCTCACTCTCTCTCTCTCACTCTCTCTCTCACTCACACACACACACTATCTCTCTCACTCACACACACAATCTAGAGCACGCTCACACTCTCTCGCTCCCTCACACACACTCTCCCCCACTCACACTCTCACACTCACTCTCTCGCTCGCACATTCACTCACTCTCTCTCTCACTGACACACTCTCACACACGCTCTCACACAATCTCTCTCATTCACACACTCGCTCACGCTCACACTCATTCATGCGAACGCTCACGCGCTCGGCTCACACACTGACAAATACATGAACACACATGCTCACGCTCACACAAACACGTGGACACACTTGCTCACGAAGACACGCGCGCAGACATACACTCACATTAGGTGTGTGGGGGTCAGTGTGGGGTACATTGTGTGTGGGGGAGCCAGTATGGGGTACAGTGTGTGGGGGGGGGGGTCAGTGTGGGGTACAGTGTGTGGGGGTGTCAGTGTGGGGTACAGTGTGTGTAGGGGGTCATTGTGGGGTACATTGTGTGTGGGGGGTCAGTATGGGGTACAGTGTGGGGGGGGTCAGTGTGGGGTACAGTGTGAGGGGGGGTCAGTGTGGGGTACAGTGTATGTAGGGGGGTCAGTGTGGGGTACAGTGTGTGGGGGGGTCAGTGTGGGGTACAGTGTGGGGGGGGGTCAGTGTGGGGTACAGTGTGTGTGTGGGGTACAGTGTGTGGGGGTCAGTGTGGGGTACAGTGTGTGTGTGGGGTCAGTGTGATTACAGTGTGTGGGGGGGTCAGTGTGGGGTACAGTGTGTGTGGGGGGGTCAGTGTGGGGTACAGTGTGTGGGAGTGTCAGTATGGGGTACAGTGTGTGGGGAGGGGGTCAGTGTGGGGTACAGTGTGTGTGGGGGGGTCAGTGTGGTGTGCAGTGTGTATGGGGGGTCAGTGTGGGATACAGTGTGTGTGGGGGGGTCAGTGTGGGGTGCTGTGTGGGGGGGGTCAGTCTGGGGTATAGTGGGTGTGGGGGGGTCAGTGTGGGGTGCAGTGTGTGGGGGGTCAGTATGGGGTATAGTGGGTGTGGGGGGTCAGTGTGGGGTACAGTGTGTGGGGGGGGGTCAGTGTGGGGTACAGTGTGTGTGTGGGGGTCAGTGTGGGGTACAGTGTGTGGGGGTCAGTGTGGGGTACAGTGTGTGTGTGGGGTCAGTATGGGGTACAGTGTGTGGGGGGGTCAGTGTGGGGTACAGTGTGTGTGGGGGGTCAGTATGGGGTACAGTGTGTGGGGGTGTCAGTATGGGGTACAGTGTGTGTGGGGGGGGGTCAGTGTGGGGTACAGTGTGTGTAGGGGGTCATTGTGGGGTGCAGTGTGTGTGGGGGGTCAGTATGGGGTACAGTGTGTGTGGGGGGTCAGTGTGGGGTACAGTGTGTGGGGGGGTCAGTGTGGGGTACAGTGTGTGTGGGGGGGTCAGTGTGGGGTACAGTGTGTGTGTGGGGGTCAGTGTGGGGTACAGTGTGTGTGGGGGTCAGTGTGGGGTACAGTGTGTGGGGGTGGTCAGTGTGGGGTACAGTGTGTGTGGGGGGGTCAGTGTGGGGTACAGTGTGTGGGGGTGTCAGTATGGGGTACAGTGTGTGTGGGGGGGGTCAGTGTGGGGTACAGTGTGTGTAGGGGGTCAGTGTGGGGTACAGTGTGTGTGGGGGGGTCAGTGTGGGGTACAGTGTGTGGGGGTGTCAGTATGGGGTACAGTGTGAGTGGGGGGGGTCAGTGTGGGGTACAGTGTGTGTAGGGGGTCATTGTGGGGTACAGTGTGTGTGGGGGGTCAGTATGGGGTACAGTGTGTAGGGGGGTCAGTGTGGGGTACAGTGTGTGGGGGTGTCAGTATGGGGTACAGTGTGTGTGGGGGGGGGGTCAGTGTGGGGTACAGTGTGTGTAGGGGGTCAGTGTGGGGTACAGTGTGTGTGGGGGGTCAGTATGGGGTACAGTGTGTGTGGGGTCAGTGTGGTGTGCAGTGTGTGTGGGGTGGTCAGTGTGGGGTACAGTGTGTGTGGGGCGGGTCAGTGTGGGGTACAGTGTGTGGGGGTGGTCATCAGTGTGGGGTACAGTATGTGTGTGGGGTGTCAGTGTGGGGTGCATTGTGTGTGGGGGGTCAGTGTGGCATACAGTGTGTGTGGGGGGGGGGGTCAGTGTGGGGTACAGTGTGTGTGGCAGGGCCAGTGTGGGGTACAGTGTGTGTGTGTGGGGCGGGGAGGGGGGGGTCAGTGTGGGGTACAGAGTGTGTGGCAGGGCCAGTGTGGGGTACAGTGTGTGGGGGGGTCAGTGTGGGGTACAGTGTGTGGGGGGATCAGTGTGGGGTACAGTGTGTGTGGGGGGGGGGGGTCAGTGTGGGGTACAGTGTGAGTGGGGTGTCAGTGTGGGGTACAGTGTGAGTGGGGTGTCAGTGTGGGGTACAGTGTGTGGGGGGGTCAGTGTGGGGTACAGTGCATGGGTGGGGGGTCAGTGTGGGGTACAGTGTGTGGGGGGGGTCAGTGTGGGGTACAGTGTGTGGAGGGGGTCAGTATGGGGTACAGTGTGTGTGGGGGGGGTCAGTGTGGGGTACAGTGTGTGTGGGGGGGATCAGTGTGGGGTACAGTGTTTGGGGGGGGGTCGGTGTGTGTGGGGGGGTCAGTGTAGGGTGCAGTGTGTGTGGGGGGGTCAGTGTGGGGTACAGTGTGTGTGGGGGGAGTCAGTCTGGGGTACAGTGTGTGTAGGGGGTCATTGTGGGGTACAGTGTGTGGGGGGGGTCAGTATGGGGTACAGTGTGTGTGTGGGGGGGTCAGTGTGGGGTACAGTGTGTGGGGGTGGTCAGTGTGGGGTACAGTGTATGGGGGGTCTGTGTGGGGTACAGTGTATGTGTGGGGGGACAGTGTGGGGTTCAGTGTGTGCGGGGGTCAGTGTGGTGTAGTGTGTGGGGTACAGTGTGTGGGGGGGTACAGCGTGTGTGGGGGGGTCAGTGTGGGGTACAGAGTGTGTGGGGGGGGGGTCAGTGTGGGGTACAGTGTGGGGAGGTCAGTGTGGGGTACAGGGTGTGGGAGTGGTCAGTTTGGGGCACAGTGTGTGGGGGGGTACAGGGTGGGGGACAGTGTGTGGGGGGGAGTCAGTCTGGGGTACAGTGTGTGAGGGGGGTCAGTGTGGGGTGCAGTGTGTGTGGGGGGGTCAGTGTGGGGTACAGTGTGTGTGTGGGGTGGGGGGGGTCAGTTTGGGCTACAGTGTGTGTGTGGAGTACAGTGTGGGGGGGGTCGGTGTGGGGTACAATGTGTGGGGGTGGTGAGGGTGTGGTACATTGTGTGGGGGGGTCAGTGTGGGGTACAGTGTGAGGGGTGGTGGTCAGTCTGGGGTACAGTGTGTGGGGGGGTCAGTGTGGGGTACAGTGTGTGTGGGGTGGGGTCAGTGTGGGGTGCAGTGTGTGTGGGCGGGGTCACTGTGGAGTACAGTGTGTGTGGGGGGGGTCAGTGTCGGGTGTGGTGTGTTTGGGGGGGTCTGTGTGGGGTACAGTGTGTGGGGGGGGGTTCAGTGTGGCGTACAGTGTGTGTGGGGTGGGTCAGGGTGGAGGTACAGTGTGTGGGGGGCTGTCAGTGTTGGGTACTGTGTTTGGGGGGGTCAGTGTGGGGTACAATGTGTGTTGGGGGGGTCAGTGTGAGGTACAGTGTGTATGGGGGGGTCAGTGTTGGGTGCGGTGTGTTTGGGGGGGTCAGTGTCGGGTACAGTGTGGGGGGGGGTCAGTGTGGGGTACAGTGTGTGTGGCAGGGCCAGTGTGGGGTACAGTGTGTGAGGAGGATCAGTGTGGGGTACAGTGTGTGTGGGGGGGTCAGTGTGGGGTACAGTGTGTGTGGGGGGGTGTCAGTGTGGGGTACAGTGTATGGAGGCATCAGTGTATGGTACAGTGTGTGTGGGGGGTCAGTGTGGGGTACAGTGTGTGTGGGGGGGGTGTCAGTGGCGGGTACAGTGTGTGTGGGGGGGTCACTGTGGGGTACAGTGTGTGTGGGGGGGTGGTCAGTGTGGGGTCAGTGTGGGGTACAGTGTGTGTGGGGTCAGTGTGGGGTGCAGTGTGTGTGGGGTGGTTAGTGTGGGGTACAGTGTGTGTGGGGGGGTCAGTGTGGGGTACAGTGTGTGGAGGGGGTCAGTATGGGGTACAGTGTGTGTGGGGGGGGGTCAGTGTGGGGTACAGTGTGTGTGGGAGGATCAGTGTGGGGTACAGTGTGGGGGGGGGTCGGTGTGTGTGTGGGGGGGTCAGTGTAGGGTGCAGTGTGTGTAGGGGGTCAGTGTGGGGTACAGTGTGTGTGGGGGGAGTCAGTCTCGGGTACAGTGTGTGGGGGTGGTCAGTGTGGGGTACAGTGTGTGGGGTGTCAGTGTGGGGTACAGTGTGTGTGTGGGGTTCACCATGGGGTACAGTGTGTGTTTGGGGGGTCAGTGTGGGGTACTGTGTGTGTGTGTGTGTGTGTGTGTGTGTGTGTGTGTGGTGGGCGGGGGGGTCAGTGTGGGGTACAGTGTGTGTGGGGGTGGATCAGTGTGGGGTACATTGCGTGTGTGGGGGGTCAGTGTGGGGTACAGAGAGTGGGGGGGTCAGTGTGGGGTACAGTGTGTGTGGGTGGGGGGGTCAATGTGGGGCACAGTGGGTGGGCGGGGTTCAGTGTGGGGTACAGTGTGTGGGCGGGGTTCAGTGTGGGGTACAGTGTGTGGGGGGTCAGTGTGGGGTACAGTGTGTGGGGGGTCAGTGTGGGGTACAGTGTGTGGGGGGGTCAGTGTGTGGTACAGTGTGTGTGGGGGGTCAGTGTGGGGTACAGTGTGTGGGGGGTCAGTGTGGGGTACAGTGTGTGGGGGGGTGGTCAGTGTGGGGTACAGTGTGTGTGGGGGGGTGGTCAGTGTGGGGTACAGTGTGTGTGGGGGGTGGTCAGTGTGGGGTACAGTGTGTGTGTGTGTTGGGGTTCAGTGTGGGGTACAGTGTGTGGGGGGGTGGTCAGTGTGGGGTACAGTGTGTGTGTGTGTTGGGGTTCAGTGTGGGGTACAGTGTGTGGGGGGGTGGTCAGTGTGGGGTACAGTGTGTGTGTGTGTTGGGGTTCAGTGTGGGGTACAGTGTGTGGGGGGGTGGTCAGTGTGGGGTACAGTGTGTGTGTGTGTTGGGGTTCAGTGTGGGGTACAGTGTGTGTGGGGTGTCAGTGTGGGGTACAGTGTGTGTGGGGTGTCAGTGTGGGGTACAGTGTGTGTGGGGTCAGTGTGGGGTGCAGTGTGTGTGGGGTGGTCAGTGTGGGGTACAGTGTGTGTGGGGTGTCAGTGTGGGGTACAGTGTGCGTGGGGTCAGTGTGGGGTGCAGTGTGTGTGGGGTGGTCAGTGTGGGGTACAGTGTGTGTGGGGTCAGTGTGGTGTGCAGTGTGTGTGGGGTGGTCAGTGTGGGGTACAGTGTGTGTGGGGCGGGTCAGTGTGGGATACAGTGTGTGGGGGTGGTCATCAGTGTGGGGTACAGTATGTGTGTGGGGTGTCAGTGTGGGGTGCATTGTGTGTGGGGGGTCAGTGTGGCATACAGTGTGTGTGGGGGGGGTGTCAGTGTGGGGTACAGTGTGTGTGGCAGGGTCAGTGTGGGGTACAGTGTGTGTGTGTGAGGCGGGGGGGGGGTCAGTGTGGGGTACAGAGTGTGTGGCAGGGTCAGTGTGGGGTACAGTGTGTGGGGGGATCAGTGTGGGGTACAGTGTGTGTGGGGGGTCAGTGTGGGGTACAGTGTGTGGGTGGGTCAGTGTGGGGTACAGTGTGTGTGGGGGTGTCAGTGTGGGGTACAGTGTGTGTGTGGGGGTGTCAGTGTGGGGTACAGTGTGTGTGGAGGGGGTCAGTGTGGGGTACAGTGTGTGGGGCGGTCAGTGTGTGGTACAGTGTGTGGGGGGGGGGTCAGTGTGGGGTACAGTGTGTGTGGGGCGGTCAGTGTGTGGTACAGTGTGTGGGTGGGTCACTGTGGGGTACAGTGTGTGTGTGGAGGGGTTCAGTGTGGGGTACAGTGTGTGTGGGGCGGTCAGTGTGTGGTACAGTGTGTGTGGGGGGGGTCACTGTGTGGTACAGTGTGTGGGGGGATCAGTGTGGGGTACAGTGCGTGTCTGTGGGGTCAGTGTGGTGTACAGTGAGTAGGGGGGGTCAGTGTGGGTTACAGTGTATGGGGGGGTCAGTGTGGGATACTGCGTGTGTGGGGGGGGTCAGTGTGGAGTAGTGTGTGTGTGTGTGTGTTGGGGTTCAGTGTGGGGTGCAGTGTGTGTGTGTGGGGGGGGGGGGTCAGTGTGGGGTACAGTGTATGGGGTGTCAGTGTAGGGTACAGTGTGTGTGTGTGTGGTGGGAGGGGGGGGTGGGTCAGTGTGGGGTACAGTGTGTGGGCGGGGTTCAATGTGGGGTACAGTGTGTGTGGGGGTGGTGTCAGTGTGGGTACAGTGTCTGGGGGGGTCAGTGTGTGGTACAGTGTGTGTTTTGGGGGTGTCAGTGGGGGGTACAGTGTGTGTGTGGGGGGGTCACTGTGGGGTACAGTGTGTGTGTGTTGGTGGGTGGGGGGTGGTCAGTTTGGGGTACAGCGTGTTTGGGGGGTGTCCGTGTGGGGTACAGTGTGTAGGGGGGATCAGTGTGGGGTACAGAGTGTGTGGGGGGGTCAGTGTTGGGTACAGTGTGTGTAGGGGGTGTCAGTGTGGGGTACAGAGTGTGTGGGGGGATCAGTGTGGGGTACAGAGTGTGTGGGGGGATCAGTGTGGGGTACAGAGTGTGTGGGGGGGGTCAGTGTGGGGTACAGTGTGTGTAGGGGGTGTCAGTGTGGGGTACAGAGTGTGTGGGGGGGTCAGTGTGGGGGACAGTGTGTGTAGGGGGTGTCAGTGTGGGGTACAGTGTGTGTGTTGGGGTGGTCAGTGTGGGGTACAGTGTGTGTGTGGGGGAGTCAGTGGGAATACAGTGTGGGGGGGCGTTCAGTGTGTGGTACAGTGTGTGTGGGGGTTCAGTGTCGGGTACAGTGTGTGTGGGGGGTGTCAGTGTGGGGTGCATTGTGTGTGGGGGGTCAGTGTGGCATACAGTGTGTGTGTGGGGGGGGTCAGTGTGGGGTACAGTGTGTGTGGCAGGGTCAGTGTGGGGTACAGTGTGTGTGGCAGGGCCAGTGTGGGGTACAGTGTGTGTGTGTGTGGGGCGGGGGGGGGGTCAGTGTGGGGTACAGAGTGTGTGGGGTACAGTGTGTG
This sequence comes from Chiloscyllium plagiosum, assembly GCF_037043375.1. Taxonomy (NCBI): domain Eukaryota; kingdom Metazoa; phylum Chordata; class Chondrichthyes; order Orectolobiformes; family Hemiscylliidae; genus Chiloscyllium; species Chiloscyllium plagiosum. The sequence goes on from NW_028270191.1 coordinate 10,253,565, forward strand.
TGTGTGGGGGGGGGGGTCAGTGTGTGGTACTGTGTGTATGTGTGGGGGGACATTGTGGGATACAGTGTGTGTGGGGGGGTCAGTGTGGGGTACAGTGTGTGTGGGGGGGTCAGTGTGGGGTACAGTGTGTGGAGGGGGTCAGTATGGGGTACAGTGTGTGTGGGGGGGGGTCAGTGTGGGGTACAGTGTGTGTGGGAGGATCAGTGTGGGGTACAGTGTGGGGGGGGTCGGTGTGTGTGTGGGGGGGTCAGTGTAGGGTGCAGTGTGTGTAGGGGGGTCAGTGTGGGGTACAGTGTGTGTGGGGGGAGTCAGTCTCGGGTACAGTGTGTGGGGGTGGTCAGTGTGGGGTACAGTGTGTGGGGTGTCAGTGTGGGGTACAGTGTGTGTGTGGGGTTCACCATGGGGTACAGTGTGTGTTTGGGGGGTCAGTGTGGGGTACTGTGTGTGTGTGTGTGTGTGTGTGTGTGTGTGGTGGGGGGGTGGGGTCAGTGTGGGGTACAGTGTGTGTGGGGGTGGATCAGTGTGGGGTACATTGCGTGTGTGGGGGGTCAGTGTGGGGTACAGAGAGTGGGGGGGTCAGTGTGGGGTACAGTGTGTGTGGGTGGGGGGGTCAATGTGGGGCACAGTGGGTGGGCGGGGTTCAGTGTGGGGTACAGTGTGTGGGCGGGGTTCAGTGTGGGGTACAGTGTGTGGGGGGTCAGTGTGGGGTACAGTGTGTGGGGGGTCAGTGTGGGGTACAGTGTGTGGGGTGTCAGTGTGGGGTACAGTGTGTGTGTGGGGTTCACCATGGGGTACAGTGTGTGTTTGGGGGGTCAGTGTGGGGTACAGTGTGTGGGGGTGGTCAGTGTGGGGTACAGTGTGTGGGGTGTCAGTGTGGGGTACAGTGTGTGTGTGGGGTTCACCATGGGGTACAGTGTGTGTTTGGGGGGTCAGTGTGGGGTACTGTGTGTGTGTGTGTGTGTGTGTGTGTGTGTGTGTGTGTGGTGGGGGCGGGGTCAGTGTGGGGTACAGTGTGTGTGGGGGAGTGTCAGTGTGGGCTACAGTGTATGGAGGCGTCAGTGTGCGGTACAGTGTGTGTGGGGGGTCAGTGTGGGGTACAGTGTGTTTGGGGGGGTGTCAGTAGCGGGTACAGTGTGTGTGGGGGGGTCACTGTGGGGTACAGTGTGTGTGTGGGGGAGTCAGTGGGGGGTACAGTGTGTAGGCGGGTCAGTTTGGGGTACAGTGTGTGGGGGGGGGGTTCAGCGTGGGGCACAGTGTGTGTGTGGGGGTGGTCAGTGTGGGGTCAGTGTGGGGTACAGTGTGTGTGGGGTCAGTGTGGGGTGCAGTGTGTGTGGGGTGGTCAGTGTGGGGTACAGTGTGTGTGGGGCGGGTCAGTGTGGGATACAGTGTGTGGGGGTGGTCATCAGTGTGGGGTACAGTATGTGTGTGGGGTGTCAGTGTGGGGTGCATTGTGTGTGGGGGGTCAGTGTGGCATACAGTGTGTGTGGGGGGGGTGTCAGTGTGGGGTACAGTGTGTGTGGCAGGGTCAGTGTGGGGTACAGTGTGTGTGTGTGAGGCGGGGGGGGGGTCAGTGTGGGGTACAGAGTGTGTGGCAGGGTCAGTGTGGGGTACAGTGTGTGGGGGGATCAGTGTGGGGTACAGTGTGTGTGGGGGGTCAGTGTGGGGTACAGTGTGTGGGTGGGGGTGTCAGTGTGGGGTACAGTGTGTGTGGAGGGGGTCAGTGTGGGGTACAGTGTGTGTGTGGGGGTGTCAGTGTGGGGTACAGTGTGTGTGGAGGGGGTCAGTGTGGGGTACAGTGTGTGGGGCGGTCAGTGTGTGGTACAGTGTGTGGGGGGGGGTCAGTGTGGGGTACAGTGTGTGTGGGGCGGTCAGTGTGTGGTACAGTGTGTGGGTGGGTCACTGTGGGGTACAGTGTGTGTGTGGAGGGGTTCAGTGTGGGGTACAGTGTGTGTGGGGCGGTCAGTGTGTGGTACAGTGTGTGTGGGGGGGGTCACTGTGTGGTACAGTGTGTGGGGTACAGTGCGTGTCTGTGGGGTCAGTGTGGTGTACAGTGAGTAGGGGGGGTCAGTGTGGGTTACAGTGTATGGGGGGGTCAGTGTGGGATACTGCGTGTGTGGGGGGGGTCAGTGTGGAGTAGTGTGTGTGTGTGTGTGTTGGGGTTCAGTGTGGGGTGCAGTGTGTGTGTGTGGGGGGGGGGTCAGTGTGGGGTACAGTGTATGGGGTGTCAGTGTAGGGTACAGTGTGTGTGTGTGTGGTGGGAGGGGGGGTGGGTCAGTGTGGGGTACAGTGTGTGGGCGGGGTTCAATGTGGGGTACAGTGTGTGTGGGGGTGGTGTCAGTGTGGGTACAGTGTCTGGGGGGGTCAGTGTGTGGTACAGTGTGTGTTTTGGGGGTGTCAGTGGGGGGTACAGTGTGTGTGTGGGGGGGTCACTGTGGGGTACAGTGTGTGTGTGTTGGTGGGTGGGGGGTGGTCAGTTTGGGGTACAGCGTGTTTGGGGGGTGTCCGTGTGGGGTACAGTGTGTAGGGGGGATCAGTGTGGGGTACAGAGTGTGTGGGGGGGTCAGTGTTGGGTACAGTGTGTGTAGGGGGTGTCAGTGTGGGGTACAGAGTGTGTGGGGGGATCAGTGTGGGGTACAGAGTGTGTGGGGGGATCAGTGTGGGGTACAGAGTGTGTGTAGGGGGTGTCAGTGTGGGGTACAGAGTCTGTGGGGGGGTCAGTGTGGGGGACAGTGTGTGTAGGGGGTGTCAGTGTGGGGTACAGTGTGTGTGTTGGGGTGGTCAGTGTGGGGTACAGTGTGTGTGTGGGGGAGTCAGTGGGAATACAGTGTGGGGGGGCGTTCAGTGTGTGGTACAGTGTGTGTGGGGGTTCAGTGTCGGGTACAGTGTGTGTGGGGGTTGTCAGTGTGGGGTACAGTGTGTGTGGGGGGTCAGTGTGGGGTACAGTGTGTGGGGGGGGTCAGTGTGGGGTACAGTGTATGTGTGGGGGTGTCAGTGGGGGGTACAGTGTGTTTGGGGGGTGTCAGTGTGGGGTACTGTGTGTGTGTGTGTGTGTGTGGTGGGTGGGGTCAGTGTGGGGTACAGTGTGTGTGGGGGGGGTCAGTGTGGAGTAGTGTGTGGTGGGGGGGTCAGTCTGGAGTACTGTGTGTGTGTGTTGGGGGTCAGTCTGGGGTGCAGTGTGTGTGGGGGGGGTCAGTGTGGGGTACAGTGTGTGGGGTGTCAGTGTGGGGTACAGTGTGCGTATGGGGTTCACCATGGGGTACAGTGTGTGTTTGGGGGGTCAGTGTGGGGTACAGTGTGTGTGTGTGTGTGTGTGTGTGTGTGTGTGTGTGGTGGGGGGGGGTCAGTGTGGGGTACTGTGTGTGGGCGGGGTTCAGTGTGGGGTACAGTGTGTGGGGGGGTAGTGTCAGTGTGGGGTACATTGTCTGGGGGGGTCAGTGTGCAGTACAGTGTGTGGGGGGGGGTCAGTGTGGGGTACAGTGTGTGTGTGGGGTTCACCATGGGGTACAATGTGTGTTTGGGGGGTCAGTGTGGGGTACAGTGTGTGTGTGGTGGTGGTGGGGGGTGGGGGCGGTCAGTGGGGGGGTACAGTGTGTAGGCAGGTCAGTTTGGGGTACAGTGTGTTTGGGGGGTGTCAGTGTGGGGTACAGTGTGTAGGGGGGATCAGTGTGGGGTACAGTGAGTGTGGGGTCAGTGTGTGTTACAGTGTATGGGGGGTCAGTGTGGGGTACAGTGCGTGTCTGGGGGGTCAGTGTGGGGTACAGTGAGTGGGGGGTCAGTGTGGGTTACAGTGTATGGGGGGTCAGTGTGGTTTACAGTGTGAGGGGGGGTCAGTGTGGAGTAGAGTGTGGTGGGGGGGTCAGTCTGGAGTACTGTGTGTGTGTGTTGGGGGTCAGTGTGGGGTACAGTATGTGCGGTGTCAGTGTGGGGTACAGTGTGTGTGTGGGGTTCACCATGGGGTACAGTGTGTGTTTGGGGGTCAGTGTGGGGTACTGTGTGTGTGTGGTGGGGGGGGGGTCAGTGTGGGGTACAGTGTGTGGGCGGGGTTCAGTGTGGGGTATAGTGTGTGTGGGGGGGGTGTCAGTGTGGGGTACAGTGTCTGGGGGGGTCAGTGTGGGGTACAGTGTGTGGGCGGGGTTCAGTGTGGGGTATAGTGTGTGTGGGGGGGTGTCAGTGTGGGGTACAGTGTCTGGGGGGGTCAGTGTGCGGTACAGTGTGTGTGGGAGGTCAGTGTGGGGTACAGTGTGTGTTTGGGGGGTGTCAGTGGAGGGTACAGTGTGTGTGGGGGGGGTCACTGTGGGGTACCGTGTGAATGTGGGGGGAGGGGCGATCAGTGTGCGGTACAGTGTGTAGGCAGGTCAGTTTGGGGTACAGTGTGTTTGAGGGGTGTCAGTGTGGGGTACTGTGTGTAGGGGGGATCAGTGTGGGGTACAGAGTGTGTGGGGGGTTCAGTGTGGGGTACAGTGAGTGTGGGGTCAGTGTGGGTTACAGTGTATGGGGGGTCAGTGTGGGATACTATGTGTGTGTGGGGGCCAGTGTGGAGTAGTGTGTGGTGGGTGGGTCAGTCTGGAGTACTGTGTGTGTGTGTGTTGGGGGTCAGTGTGGGGTGCAGAGTGTGTGTGTGTGTGGTGGGGGGGTCAGTGTGGGGTACAGTGTGTGGGCGGGGTTCAGTGTGGGGTACAGTGTGTGTGTGGGGGGGTGTCAGTGTGGGGTACAGTGTCTGGGGGGGTCAGTGTTGGTACAGTGTGTGTGGGGGGGGTCAGTGTGGGGTACAGTGTGTGTGGGGGTGTCAGTGTGGAGTACAGTGTGTAGGGGGTGTCAGTGTGGGGTACAGTGTGTTTGGGGGGTGTCAGTGTGGGGTACAGTGTGTAAGGGGGGTCAGTGTGGGGTACAGTGTGAGGGGGGATCAGTGTGGAGTAGCGTGTGGTGGGAGGGTCAGTCTGGAGTACTGTGTGTGTGTGTGTTGGGGGTCAGTGTGGGGTACAGTGTGTGGGGTGTCAGTGTGGGGTACAGTGTGTGTGTGGGGTTCACCATGGGGTACAGTGTGTGTTTGGGGGGTCAGTGTGGGGTACTGTGCGTGTGTGTGTGTGTGTGTGTGGTGGGGGGGTCAGTGTGGGGTACAGTGTGTGGGCGGGGTTCAGTGTGGGGTACAGTGTGTGTGTGGGGGGGGTGTCAGTGTGGGGTACAGTGTCTGGGGGGGTCAGTGTGCGGTACAGTGTGTGTGGGGGGGGGTGTCAGTGTGGGGTACAGTGTCTGGGGGGGTCAGTGTGCGGTACAGTGTGTGGGGGGGGTCAGTGTGGGGTACAGTGTGTGTTTGGGGGGTGTCAGTGGAGGGTACAGTGTGTGTAGGGGGGTCACTGTGGGGTACAGTGTGAGTGTGGGGGGGTCAGTGTGGGGTACAGTGTGTGTGGGGGGGTCAGTGTGGGGTACAGAGTGTGTGGGGGGGTCAGTGTGGGGTACAGTGAGTGTGGGGTCAGTGTGGGGTACAGTGTGTGGGGGGGTCAGTGTGGGATACTATGTGTGTGGGGGGGGTGGTCAGTGTGGAGTAGTGTGTGTTGGGGTGTCAGTCTGGAGTACTGTGTGTGTGTGTTGGGGGTCAGTGTGGGGTGCAGTGTGTGTGTGGGGGGGTCAGTGTGGGGTACAGTGTGTGGGGTGTCAGTGTGGGGTACAGTGTGTGTGTGGGGTTCACCATGGGGTACAGTGTGTGTTTGGGGGGTCAGTGTGGGGTACAGTGTGTGGGGTGTCAGTGTGGGGTACAGTGTGTGTGGGGTTCACCATGGGGTACAGTGTGTGTTTGGGGGGTCAGTGTGGGGTACAGTGTGTGGGCGGGGTTCAATGTGGGGTACAGTGTGTGTGTGTGGGGGGGGTGTCAGTGTGGGGTACAGTGTCTGGGGGGGTCAGTGTGCGGTACAGTGTGTGGGGGGGGTCAGTGTGGGGTACAGTGTGTGTTTGGGGGGTGTCAGTGGAGGGTACAGTGTGTGCAGGGGGGTCACTGTGGGGTACAGTGTGAGTGTGGGGGGGTCAGTGTGGGGTACAGTGTGTAGGGGGAATCAGTGTGGGGTACAGAGTGTGTTTGGGGGGTGTCAGTGGAGGGTACAGTGTGTGTAGGGGGGTCACTGTGGGGTACAGTGTGAGTGTGGGGGGGTCAGTGTGGGGTACAGTGTGTAGGGGGGGTCAGTGTGGGGTACAGAGTGTGTGGGGGGGTCAGTGTGGGGTACAGTGAGTGTGGGGTCAGTGTGGGGTACAGTGTGTGGGGGGGTCAGTGTGGGATACTATGTGTGTGGGGGGGGGTCAGTGTGGAGTAGTGTGTGTTTGGGGGGTCAGTGTGGGGTACTGTGTGTGTGTGTGTGGTGGGGGGGGTCAGTGTGGGGTACAGTGTGTGGGCGGGGTTCAGTGTGGGGTACAGTGTGTGTGTGGGGGGGGTGTCAGTGTGGGGTACAGTGTCTGGGGAGGTCAGTGTGCGGTACAGTGTGTGTTTGGGGGGTGTCAGTGGAGGGTACAGTGTGTGTAGGGGGGTCACTGTGGGGTACAGTGTGAGTGTGGGGGGGGTCAGTGTGGGGTACAGTGTGTAGGGGGGATCAGTGTGGGGTACAGAGTGTGTGGGGGGGGTCAGTGTGGGATACTATGTGTGTGTGGGGGGGGTCAGTGTGGGATACTATGTGTGTGTGGGGGGGGTCATTGTGGAGTAGTGTGTGGTGGGGTACAGTGTGTGTGTGGGGTTCACCATGGGGTACAGTGTGTGTTTGGGGGGTCAGTGTCGGGTACAGTGTGTGTGTGGTGGGGGGGGTCAGTGTGGGGTACAGTGAGTGTGGGGTCAGTGTGGGGTACAGTGTGTGGGGGGGTCAGTGTGGGGTACAGTGTGTGTGTGGGGTTCACCATGGGGTACAGTGTGTGTTTGGGGGGTCAGTGTCGGGTACAGTGTGTGTGTGTGTGTGTGTGTGTGTGGTGGGGGGGGTCAGTGTGGGGTACAGTGAGTGTGGGGTCAGTGTGGGGTACAGTGTGTGGGGGGGTCAGTGTGGGATACTATGTGTGTGGGGGGGTCAGTGTGGGGTACAGTGAGTGTGGGGTCAGTGTGGGGTACAGTGTGTGGGGGTGTCAGTGTGGGATACTATGTGTGTGGGGGGGTCAGTGTGGAGTAGTGTGTGGTGGGGGGGTCAGTCTGGAGTACTGTGTGTGTGTGTGTTTGGTGGGGGGGGGGTCAGTGTGGGGTACAGTGTGTGGGCGGGATTCAGTGTGGGGTACAGTGTGTGTGTGGGGTGGGTGTCAGTGTGGGGTACAGTGAGTGTGGGGAGGTCAGTGTGGGGTACAGTGTGTGTTTGGGGGGTGTCAGTGGAGGGTACAGTGTGTGTAGGGGGGTCACTGTGGGGTACAGTGTGAGTGTGGGGGGGTCAGTGTGGGGTACAGTGTGTGGGGGGATCATTGTGGGGTACAGTGCGTGTCTGGGGGGTCAGTGTGGGGTACAATGAATGGGGGGTCAGTGTGGGTTACAGTGTATGGGGGGTCAGTGTGGGATACTGTGTGTGTGGGGGGGGTCAGTGTGGAGTAGTGTGTGGTGGGGGGTCAGTCTGGAGTACTGTGTGTGTGTGTTGGGGGACAGTGTGGGGTACAGTGTGTGTGTGGGGTTCACCATGGGGTACAGTGTGTGTTTGGGGGGTCAGTGTCGGGTACAGTGTGTGTGTGTGTGTGTGTGTGTGTGTGGTGGGGGGCGTCAGTGTGGGGTACAGTGCCTGGGGGGGGGTCAGTGGAGGGTACAGTGTGTGTGTGTTGGGGGGGGGGGGGGGGGGGGTCAGTGTGGGGTACAGTGTGTGGGGGGATCATTGTGGGGTACAGTGCGTGTCTGGGGGGTCAGTGTGGGGTACAGTGAATGGGGGGTCAGTGTGGGTTACAGTGTATGGGGGGTCAGTGTGGGATACTGTGTGTGTGTGGGGGGGGTCAGTGTGGAGTAGTGTGTGGTGGGGGGGTCAGTCTGGAGTACTGTGTGTGTGTGTTGGGGGTCAGTGTGGGGTGCAGTGTGTGTGTGGGGGGGGGGGGTCAGTGTGGGGTACAGTGTGTGGGGTGTCAGTGTGGGGTACAGTGTGTGTGTGGGGTTCACCATGGGGTACAGTGTGTGTTTGGGGGGTCAGTGTGGGGTACAGTGTGTGTGTGGGGTTCACCATGGGGTACAGTGTGTGTTTGGGGGGTCAGTGTGGGGTACAGTGTGTGGGGTACAGTGTGTGTGTGGGGTTCACCATGGGGTACAGTGTGTGTTTGGGGGGTCAGTGTCGGGTACAGTGTGTGTGTGTGTGTGTGGTGGCGGGGGGCGTCAGTGTAGGGTACAGTGTGTGGGCGGGGTTCAGTGTGGGGTACAGTGTGTGGGGTGTCAGTGTGGGGTACAGTGTGTGTGTGGGGTTCACCATGGGGTACAGTGTGTGTTTGGGGGGTCAGTGTGGGGTACTGTGTGTGTGTGTGTGTGTGTGTGGTGGGGGGGGGGGGTCAGTGTGGGGTACAGTGTGTGGGCGGGGTTCAGTGTGGGGTACAGTGTGTGTGTGTGGGGGGGGTGTCAGTGTGGGGTACAGTGTCTGGGGGGGTCAGTGTGCGGTACAGTGTGTGGGGGGGGTCAGTGTGGGGTACAGTGTGTGTTTGGGGGGTGTCAGTGGAGGGTACAGTGTGTGTAGGGGGGTCACTGTGGGGTACAGTGTGAGTGTGGGGGGGTCCGTGTGGGGTACAGTGTGTAGGGGGGATCAGTGTGGGGTACAGAGTGTGTGGGGGGGTCAGTGTGGGGTACAGTGAGTGTGGGGTCAGTGTGGGGTACAGTGTGTGGGGGGGTCAGTGTGGGATACTATGTGTGTGTGGGGGGGGTCAGTGTGGAGTAGTGTGTGGTGGGGGGGTCAGTCTGGAGTACTGTGTGCGTGTGTTGGGGGTCAGTGTGGGGTGCAGTGTGTGTGTGGGGGGGTCAGTGTGGGGTACAGTGTGTGGGGTGTCAGTGTGGGGTACAGTGTGTGTGTGGGGTTCACCATGGGCTACAGTGTGTGTTTGGGGGGTCAGTGTCGGGTACAGTGTGTGTGTGTTTGTGTGTGTGGTGGGGGGGGAGCGGGGGTGGGGGGCGTCAGTGTGGGGTACAGTGTGTGGGCGGGGTTCAGTGTGGGGTAAAGTGTGTTGGGCGTAGTGTCAGTGTGGGGTACAGTGTCTGGGGGGGTCAGTTTGCGGTACAGTGTGTGGGGGGGGGGGAGTTCAGTGTGGGGTACAGTGTGTGGGGTGTCAGTGTGGGGTACAGTGTGTGGGGGGATCAGTGTGGGGTACAGTGCGTGTCTGAGGGGTCAGTGTGGGGTACAGTGAGTGGGGGGTCAGTGTGGGTTACAGTGTATGGGGGGTCAGTGTGGGATACTGTGTGTGTGGGGGGGGGGTCAGTGTGGAGTAGTGTGTGGTGGGGGGGTCAGTCTGGAGTACTGTGTGTGTGTTGGGGGTCAGTGTGGGGTGCAGTGTGTGTGTGGGGGGGTCAGTGTGGGGTACAGTGTGTGGGGTACAGTGTGTGTGTGGGGTTCACCATGGGGTACAGTGTGTGTTTGGGGGGTCAGTGTCGGGTACAGTGTGTGTGTGTGTGTGTGTGTGTGTGTGTGTGGTGGGGGGGGGGTGGGGAGCGTCAGTGTCGGGTACAGTGTGTGGGCGGGGTTCAGTGTGGGGTACAGTGTGTTGGGGGTAGTGTCAGTGTGGGGTACAGTGTCTGGGGGGGTCAGTTTGCGGTACAGTGTGTGGGGGGGGTTCAGTGTGGGGTACAGTGTGTAGGGGGGAATCAGTGTGGGGTACAGAGTGTGTGGGGGGGGGTCAGTGTGGGGTACAGTGAGTGTGGGGTCAGTGTGGGTTACAGTGTATGGGGGGGTTCAGTGTGGGATATTGTGTGTGGGGGGGTCAGTGTGGAGTAGTGTGTGGTGGGGGTGTCAGTCTGGAGTACTGTGTGTGTGTTGGGGGTCAGTGTGGGGTACAGTGCGTGTCTGGGGGGTCAGTGTGGGGTACAGTGAGTGGGGGGTCAGTGTGGGTTACAGAGTATGGGGGCTCAGTGTGGGATACTGTGTGTATGGGGGGGGGTCAGTGTGGAGTAGTGTGTGGTGGGGGGGTCAGTCTGGAGTACTGTGTGTGTGTGTTGGGGGTCAGTGTGGGGTGCAGTGTGTGTGTGTGTGGGTGTCAGTGTGGGGTACAGTGTGTGGGGTGTCAGTGTGGGGTACAGTGTGTGTTTGGGGGGTCAGTGTGGGGTACAGTGTGTGTGTGTGTGTGGTGGGAGGGGGGTGGGTCAGTGTGGGGTACAGTGTGTGGGCGGGGTTCAGTGTGGGGTACAGTGTGTGGGGGGTAGTGTCAGTGTGGGGTACAGTGTCTGGGGGGATCAGTGTGCGGCACAGTGTGGGGGAGGGTTAGTGTGGGGTACAGTGTGTGTTTTGGGGGTGTCAGTGGAGGGTACAGTGTGTGTGGGGGGGTGGTGGTCACTGTGGGGTACAGTGTGTGTGTAGGGGGGCTCAGTGGGGGGTACAGTGTGTAGGCGAGTCATTTTGGGGTACAGTGTGTTTGGGGGGTGTCAGTGTGGGGTACAGTATGTAGGGGGATCAGTGTGTGGTACAGTGTGTGTGGGGGGGTCAGTGTGGGGTACAGTGTGTGTGTTGGGGTGGTCAGTGTGGGGTACAGTGTGTGTGGGGGAGGTCAGTGGGAATACAGTGTGGGGGGGCGTTCAGTGTGTGGTACAGTGTGTGGGGGGGTCAGTGTGGAGTACAGTGTGTGTGGGGGGTCAGTGTGGGGTACAGTGTGTGTGGGGGGGTGTCAGTGGGGGGTACAGTGTGTTTGGGGGGTGTCAGTGTGGGGTACAGTGTGTGGGGTGTCAGTGTGGGGTACAGTGTATAGGGGGGATCAGTGTAGGGTACAGTGTGTGTGGGGGTGTCAGTGTGGGGTACAGTGCGTAGGGGGGGTCAGTGTGTGGTACAGTGTGTTTGGGGGTGTCAGTGTGGGGTACAGTGTGTTTGGGGGGTGTCAGTGTGGGGTACAGTGTGTAGGGGGGGTCAGTGTGGGGTACAGTGTGAGGGGGGGTCAGTGTGGAGTAGTGTGTCGTGGGAGGGTCAGTCTGGAGTACTGTGTGTGTGTGTTGGGGGTCAGTGTGGGGTACAGTGTGTGGGGGGTCAGTGTGGGATACTATGTGTGTGTGGGGGGGGTCAGTGTGGAGTACTGTGTGGTGGGGGGGGTCAGTCTGGAGTACTGTGTGTGTGTGTTGGGGGTCAGTGTGGGGTACAGTATGTGGGGGGGTCAGTGTGGGATACTATGTGTGTGTGGGGGGGGGGTCAGTGTGGAGTAGTGTGTGGTGGGGGGGTCAGTCTGGAGTACTCTGTGTGTGTGTGTGTGTGTGGTGGGGGGACAGTGTGGGGTACAGTGTGTGGGCGGGGTTCAGTGTGGGGTACAGTGTGTGGGGGGGGTGGGGTGTCAGTGTGGGGTACAGTGGGGTACACTGGGGTACAGTGTCTGGGGAGGTCAGTGTGCGGTACAGTGTGTGTGGGGGGGGGTCAGTGTGGGGTACAGTGTGTGTTTGGGGGGTGTCAGTGGAGGGTACAATGTGTGTAGGGGGGTCACTGTGGGGTACAGTGTGAGTGTGGGGGGGTCAGTGTGGGGTACAGTGTGTAGGGGGGATCAGTGTGGGGTACAGAGTGTGTGTGGGGGGGTGTCAGTGTGGAGTAGTGTGTGGTGGGGGGGTCAGTCTGGAGTACTGTGTGTGTGTTGGGGGTCAGTGTGGGGTGCAGTGTGTGTGGGGGGGGGTCAGTGTGGGGTACAGTGTGTGTGTGGGGTTCACCATGGGGTACAGTGTGTGTTTGGGGGGTCAGTTTCGGGTACAGTGTGTGTGTGTGTGTGTGTGAGTGTGTGTGTGGTGGGGGGCGTCAGTGTGGGGTACAGTGTGTGGGCAGGGTTCAGTGTGGGGTACAGTGTGTGGGGTGTCAGTGTGGGGTACAGTGTGTGTGTTGGGGTGTCAGTGTGGGGTACAGTGCCTGGGGGGGGTCAGTGGAGGGTACAGTGTGTGTGTGTGTGAGGGGGGGGGGGTCAGTGTGGGGTACAGTGTGTGGGGAGATCAGTGTGGGGTACAGTGCATGTCTGGGGGGTCAGTGTGGCGTACAGTGAATGGGGGGTCAGTGTGGGTTACAGTGTATGGGGGGTCAGTGTGGGATACTGTGTGGGGGGGGGGTCAGTGTGGAGTAGTGTGTGGTGGGGGGGTCAGTCTGGAGTACTGTGTGTGTGTGTTGGGGGTCAGTGTGGGGTGCAGTGTGTGTATGGGGGGGGGGGGTCAGTGTGGGGTACAGTGTGTGGGGTGTCAGTGTGGGGTACAGTGTGTGTGTGGGGGATTCACCATGGGGTACAGTGTGTGTTTGGGGGGTTAGTGTGGGGTACTGTGTGTGTGTGTGTGTGTGTGTGGTGGGGGGGGGGGGGGCGTCAGTGTGGGGTACAGTGTGTGGGCGGTGTTCAGTGTGGGGTACAGTGTGTGGGGTGTCAGTGTGGGGTACAGTGTGTGTGGGGGGGGGGGGGGGTTCACCATGGGGTACAGTGTGTGTTTGGGGGGTCAGTGTGGGGTACTGTGTGTGTGTGTGTGTGGTGGGGGGGGTCAGTGTGGGGTACAGTGTGTGGGCGGGGTTCAGTGTGGGGTACAGTGTGTGTGTGTGGGGGGGTGTCAGTGTGGGGTACAGGGTCTGGGGGGGTCAGTGTGCGGGACAGTGTGTGGGGGGGGGTCAGTGTGGGGTACAGTGTGTGTTTGGGGGGTGTCAGTGGAGGGTACAGTGTGTGTAGGGGGGTCACTGTGGGGTACAGTGTGAGTGTGGGGGGGTCAGTGTGGGGTACAGTGTGTAGGGGGGATCAGTGTGGGGTACAGAGTGTGTGGGGGGGTCAGTGTGGGGTACAGTGTGTGGGGGGACCAGTGTGGGATACTATGTGTGTGGGGGGGGTCAGTGTGGAGTAGTGTGTGGTGGGGGGGTCAGTCTGGAGTACTGTGTGTGTGTGTTGGGGGTCAGTGTGGGGTGCAGTGTGTGCGTGGGGGGTCAGTGTGGGGTACAGTGTGTGGGGTGTCAGTGTGGGGTACAGTGTGTGTGTGGGGTTCACCATGGGGTACAGTGGTAGTTTGGGGGGTCAGTGTCGGGTACAGTGTGTGTGTGTGTGTGTGTGTGTGTGTGTATGTGTGGTGGGGGGGGAGGGGGGGTGGGGGGCGTCAGTGTGGGGTAAAGTGTGTTGGGCGTAGTGTCAGTGTGGGGTGCAGTGTCTGGGGGGGTCAGTTTGCGGTACAGTGTGTGGGGGGGGGGGAGTTCAGTGTGGGGTACAGTGTGTGGGGTGTCAGTGTGGGGTACAGAGTGTGTGTGGGGTTCACCATGGGGTACAGTGTGTGTCTGAGGGGTCAGTGTGGGGTACTGTGTGTGTGTGGGGGGGTCAGTGTGGGGTACAGTGTGTGGGGTGTCAGTGTGGGGTACAGTGTGTGTGTGGGGTTCACCATGGGGTACAGTGTGTGTTTGGGGGGTCAGTGTGGGGTACTGTGTGTGTGTGTGTGTGTGTGTGGTGGGGGGGGGTCAGTGTGGGGTACAGTGTGTGTGCGGGGTTCAGTGTGAGGTACAGTGTGTGTGTGGGGGGGGGGTTGTCAGTGTGGGGTACAGTGTCTGGGGGGGTCAGTGTGCGGTACAGTGTGTGGGGGGGTGGGTCAGTGTGGGGTACAGTGTGTGTTTGGGGGGTGTCAGTGGAGGGTACAGTGTGTGTAGGGGGGTCACTGTGGGGTACAGTGTGAGTGTGGGGGGGTCAGTGGGGGGTACAGTGTGTAGGGGGGATCAGTGTGGGGTACAGAGTGTGTGGGGGGGTCAGTGTGGGGTACAGTGAGTGTGGGGTCAGTGTGGGGTACAGTGTGTGGGGGGGTCAGTGTGGGATACTATGTGTGGGGGGGGGGTCAGTGTGGAGTAGTGTGTGGTGGGGGGGTCAGTCTGGAGTACTGTATGTGTGTGTTGGGGGTCAGTGTGGGGTGCAGTGTGTGTGGGGGGGGGGTCAGTGTGGGGTACAGTGTGTGGGGTGTCAGTGTGGGGTACAGTGTGTGTGTGGGGTTCACCATGGGGTACAGTGTGTGTTTGGGGGGTCAGTGTGGGGTACAGTGTGTGTGTGTGTGTGTGTGTGTGTGTGTGGTGGGGGGGGGGGTCAGTGTGGGGTACAGTGTGTGGGGGGATCAGTGTGGGGTACAGTGCGTGTCTGGGGGGTCAGTGTGGGGTACAGTGAGTGGGGGATCAGTGTGGGTTACAGTGTATGGGGGGTCAGTGTGGGATACTGTGTGTGTGGGGGGGTCAGTGTGGAGTAGTGTGTGGTGGGGGGGTCAGTCTGGAGTACTGTGTGTGTGTGTTGGGGGTCAGTGTGGGGTGCAGTGTGTGTGGGGGGGGGGTCAGTGTGGGGTACAGTGTGTGGGGTACAGTGTGTGTGTGGGGTTCACCATGGGGTACAGTGTGTGTTTGGGGGGTCAGTGTCGGGTACAGTGTGTGTGTGTGTATGTGTGTGTGTGTGTGTGTGTGTGTGGTGGGGGGCGTCAGTGTGGGGTACAGTGTGTGGGCGGGGTTCAGTGTGGGGTACAGTGTGTTGGGGGTAGTGTCAGTGTGGGGTACAGTGTCTGGGGGGGTCAGTTTGCGGTACAGTGTGTGGAGGGGGTTCAGTGTGGGGTACAGTGTGTAGGGGGGATCAGTGTGGGGTACAGAGTGTGTGGGGGGGTCAGTGTGGGGTACAGTGAGTGTGGGGTCAGTGTGGGTTACAGTGTATGGGGGGGTTCAGTGTGGGATATTGTGTGTGGGGGGGTCAGTGTGGAGTAGTGTGTGATGGGGGTGTCAGTCTGGAGTACTGTGTGTGTGTTGGGGGTCAGTGTGGGGTACAGTGCGTGTCTGGGGGGTCAGTGTGGGGTACAGTGAGTGGGGGGTCAGTGTGGGTTACAGAGTATGGGGGCTCAGTGTGGGATACTGTGTGTGGGGGGGGGGGGTCAGTGTGGAGTAGTGTGTGGTGGGGGGGTCAGTCTGGAGTACTGTGTGTGTGTGTTGGGGGTCGGTGTGGGATGCAGTGTGTGTGTGTGTGGGTGTCAGTGTGGGGTACAGTGTGTGGGGTGTCAGTGTGGGGTACAGTGTGTGTTTGGGGGGTCAGTGTGGGGTACAGTGTGTGTGTGTGTGTGGTGGGAGGGGGGGTGGGTCAGTGTGGGGTACAGTGTGTGGGCGGGGTTCAGTGTGGGGTACAGTGTGTGGGGGGTAGTGTCAGTGTGGGGAACAGTGTCTGGGGGGATCAGTGTGCGGCACAGTGTGGGGGAGGGTCAGTGTGGGGTACAGTGTGTGTTTTGGGGGTGTCAGTGGAGGGTACAGTGTGTGTGGGGGGGGGTGGTCACTGTGGGGTACAGTGTGTGTGTAGGGGGGGTCAGTGGGGGGTACAGTGTGTAGGCGAGTCATTTTGGGGTACAGTGTGTGTAGGGGGTGTCAGTGTGTGGTACAGTGTGTGTGGGGGGGTCAGTGTGGGGTACAGTGTGTGTGTTGGGGTGGTCAGTGTGAGGTACAGTGTGTGTGGGGGAGGTCAGTGGGAATACAGTGTGGGGGGCGTTCAGTGTGTGGTACAGTGTGTGGGGGGGTCAGTGTGGAGTACAGTGTGTGTGGGGGGTCAGTGTGGGGTACAGTGTGTGTGGGGGGGTGTCAGTGGGGGGTACAGTGTGTTTGGGGGGTGTCAGTGTGGGGTACAGTGTGTGGGGTGTCAGTGTGGGGTACAGTGTATAGGGGGGATCAGTGTAGGGTACAGTGTGTGTGGGGGTGTCAGTGTGGGGTACAGTGTGTAGGGGGGGTCAGTGTGTGGTACAGTGTGTTTGGGGGTGTCAGTGTGGGGTACAGTGTGTTTGGGGGGTGTCAGTGTGGGGTACAGTGTGTAGGGGGGGGGTCAGTGTGGGGTACAGTGTGAGGGGGGGTCAGTGTGGAGTAGTGTGTCGTGGGAGGGTCAGTCTGGAGTACTGTGTGTGTGTGTTGGGGGTCAGTGTGGGGTACAGTGTGTGGGGTGTCAGTGTGGGGTACAGTGTGTGTGTGGGGTTCACCATGGGGTACAGTGTGTGTTTGGGGGGTCACTGTGGGGTACAGTGTGTGGGCGGGGTTCAATGTGGGGTACAGTGTGTGTGTGTGGGGGGGGTGTCAGTGTGGGGTACAGTGTCTGGGGGGGTCAGTGTGCGGTACAGTGTGTGGGGGGGGTCAGTGTGGGGTACAGTGTGTGTGGGGGGGGTCAGTGTGGGGTACAGTGTGTGGGGGGATCAGTGTGGGGTACAGTGCGTGTCTGGGGGGTCAGTGTGGGGTACAGTGAGCGTGGGGTCAGTGTGGGTTACAGTGTATGGGGAGTCAGTGTGGGATACTGTGTGTGCGTGGGGGGGTCAGTGTGGGGTACAGTGTGTGGGCGGGGTTCAGTGTGGCGTACAGTGTGTGTGTGTGTGGGGGGGTGTCAGTGTGGGGTACAGTGTCTGGGGGGGTCAGTGTGCGGTGCAGTGTGTGTGTGGCGGGTCAGTGTGGGGTACAGTGTGTGTTTCGGGGGTGTCAGTGGAGGGTTCAGTGTGTGTGGGGGGGGGGTCACTGTGGGGTACAGTGTTTGTTTGGGGGGTCAGTGTGGGGTACAGTGTGTGTGTGTGTGTGTGTGGTGGGGGGGGGGTCAGTGTGGGGTACAGTGTGTGGACAGGGTTCAGTGTGGGGTACAGCGTGTGTGGGGGGGGAGTGTCAGTGTGGGGTACAGTGTGTGGGGGGATCAGTGTGGGGTACAGTGTGTGTGGGGGGTCAGTGTGGGATACAGTGTGTGGGGAGGGTCAGTGTGGGGTACAGTGTGTGGGGAGGGTCAGTGTGTGGTACAGTGTGTGGACAGGGTTCAGTGTGGGGTACAGCGTGTGTGGGGGGGGGTGTCAGTGTGGGGTACAGTGTGTGGGGGGATCAGTGTGGGGTACAGTGTGTGTGGGGGGGTCAGTGTGGGGTACAGTGTGTGTGGGGGGTCAGTGTGGGATACAGTGTGTGGGGAGGGTCAGTGTGTGGTACAGTATGTGTGGGGGTGTCAGTGTGTGGTACAGTGTTTGTGTGTGGGGGTGTCAGTGTGGGGTACAGTGTTTGTGTGTGGGGGTGTCAGTGTGGGGTACAGTGTGTGGGGGGATCAGTGTGGGGTACAGTGTGTGTGGGGGGTCAGTGTGGGGTACAGTGTGTGGGGAGGGTCAGTGTGTGGTACAGTGTGTGGACAGGGTTCAGTGTGGGGTACAGCGTGTGTGGGGGGGGGTGTCAGTGTGGGGTACAGTGTGTGGGGGGATCAGTGTGGGGTACAGTGTGTGTGGGGGGGTCAGTGTGGGGTACAGTGTGTGTGGGGGGTCAGTGTGGGATACAGTGTGTGGGGAGGGTCAGTGTGTGGTACAGTATGTGTGGGGGTGTCAGTGTGTGGTACAGTGTTTGTGTGTGGGGTTGTCAGTGTGGGGTACAGTGTTTGTGTGTGGGGGTGTCAGTGTGGGGTACAGTGTGTGGGCAGGGTTCAGTGTGGGTTCCAGTGTGTGGGGTGTCAGTGTGGGGTACAGTGTGTGTGTTGGGGTGTCAGTGTGGGGTACAGTGCCTGGGGGGGGGGGTCAGTGGAGGGTACAGTGTGTGTGTGTGTGTGGGGGGGGGGTCAGTGTGGGGTACAGTGTGTGGGGGGGTCAGTGTGGGGTACAGTGAATGGGGGGTCAGTGTGGGTTACAGTGTATGGGGGGTCAGTGTGGGATACTGTGTGTGTGGGGGGGGTCAGTGTGGAGTAGTGTGTGGTGGGGGGGTCAGTCTGGAGTACTGTGTGTGTGTGTTGGGGGTCAGTGTGGGGTGCAGTGTGTGTGTGGGGGGGGGGGTCAGTGTGGGGTACAGT